>NC_067473.1:151188918-151488918 GCF_947179515.1 Apodemus sylvaticus
ATCAAGATAGGGTTTTCTCTGTGTGGGTCTGACTACCTTAGAACTCACTTTGCATACATGGGTGACCTTGAACTCACCTGCCCCTGCCTCCACTGTTGGATTAAAGGTGTGCATTACTATGTTTGACTGGAGTAAGATTTTGTCCAGGGTGAAAAACAGAAGAAACACTTTTTAGGCTCAAGCCTAAAAAGAACATCAAGTACCAAGGATATATCTCAGTGACAGAATACTCACCTAAGCATGGGTGAGTTCCTAGTTCAACCTCTAACACTCTACCCCCAACAAAAGAGAACCGCCTTTGGGAGTAGAATCAAAATACAGGGTAACTTCACTTAAATTTGCAGAATATAATCATATAAATAGTAGCATCAGAACAAAAATTAAACACTGAACTCAAAAGTGGTTCCTTCAAATAAAGAAAACAACAGCGTTTTGATTATTCTGTGTAACAAGTTACAATTTAAGCTAGGGTGTTAGTAGAAATCAACAGGGCAATTGCACAGCAATTAGCAGTTGAGCAGCGTAGTATGGTCCAGGAAAAAAAGCCCCACACAAAAGCAAGACTATTGTTCCCAGGGTAACTGAAGGCACATCCCAAACTGTAGCTCCCTAAGGAATACTATCAGAGGCCTGTGGGGAGTATGGGAAGCTAGAAGTGAATGGCAGCGTATTTACAAGAACCCCCAATGCCTCAGACCTGTAGGAACTGGCAAAGCTTTCCCCAGGTCAGGCTCAGAGAACTGGCAAAGTGTCCTGATCCAGCAACACCAGCATCGGGCAGCTTCCTCCTGCCAACTGGCAGCAACCTAAGACTCTACAAAGGCTTCCTACAGAGACACGCTAGCCATTTTCTCATACTGTAAATAAAGGAATGTATTGTGGCATCAGAGCAAGCGTTTCTGTACACATCTGTGTGTCTGTCCTTGCTTCATTCCCTAGTTGTCCCAATCATGTTTCCAGGACCAAGTAGTGTATGACATAGCAGAAATAAATAGACTTCACTAAAACAAGCCTGTCAATCACTAAGCAAATAAACAACTATATAAGAACCCTGGAAGGAAGGTGTAAGAATTAACCAAACCAGTCACAATATATTATCTATATCCTAATTTAAAAAAAAAACAAAAAAACAAGAAACCCTGCAAGGAATATTGTGGCAATTTGAATAAAAATTCTCCATAGGCCCATAGGGAGTGGCACTATTAGGAGGTATGGCCTTGCTGGAGGAAGTGTGTTACTGGCAGTGGGCTTTGAGGTTTCAGAAGTTCAAGCCAGGCCTAGTGGCTCACTGCTTCTTCCTGCTGCCTGCTGATCCAGATACAGAACTCTCAGCTACCTCTCCAGCACCATATCTGCCTGTGAGCCACCATGCTTTCTGCCATGACAACAATGGACTAAGCCTCTGAACTGTAAGCCAGCCACAATTAAATGTTTTGTAAGAGTTGCCATGGTCATGGTGTCTCTTCACAGAAACTCTAAGACCAATACACAACATTAATAAAGTTTAGCCCACATCAGGTGTAAGAATACACCTCTCCAAAGGACATGGCAAGCAAAAACCAAACCAAACCAAACCAAACCAAACCCCCAAACCCATCTTGGAACCAGAAGCAGCCCTCACCACACACCAAAGCTGTCAGTACCTTAATCTTGGACTTCTTTGCTATGAGAACTATGAGAAAATAAAAGTCTATTCTTTACCCAATCTACAGTACTTTGTCATAGCAACACAAAACTGATTAAGACATGAGGGCTGGAGAGATGACTCTGTGGTTAAAGAGCACTGACTGCTTAGTCTTCCCGAGGTCCTGAGTTCAAATCCCGGCACCCACATGGTGGCTCACAACCATCTGTCATGGGATTCAACACTTCTTCTAGTGTCTGAAGACAACTACAGTGTACTCACATATCATAAATAAACTGGGTGCAGTGACTATAATCCCAGCACTTGGAAGGCAGAAGCAGGATCAGATATTCAGGTACATCCTGAATATCTACTCAGCTTGAGCTACAAAACCTGTCTAAATAAAAATCAAATAGCTAGATGAACAGATGTAAGTGTATGCTATGACACTGTGCAGCATTAATGTATATAATTATTTCACTCCTTCACTTTGTAATCCTATAAAGCAGATGAATTATATAAAGAAAGCAACTGTTACTTTAGTTGCTTTCCTCTAGTGATTTCCTCAATCTTGTTTCTCAATTTTTCTTTGGTTCCTTTTTACAAAGTTATTTGTTAAAACATACATACACATTGTTAACATAATGCTTCTGCATTTAACACAAACCATTTTCTTTAGTTGGCTCCAAGTTACCAGCTAGTAGTTCACTTCCACATAAAGGATTCTCCTTTGGTATTTTTGTTTGTTTGGTTTGGTTTTGGTTGTAGGAAAACTGCAAATGATGATTGAAGTCCACCATGACAGGAGAGCCTCTGGCCTCAGAGCAATCTGGAAGACTACCTTAATTAGTTGGGCTTCTCCTTCTCTGACCTTGTCTGGGGATCCTAAGCCCCCACTTACACCTCTACCTACAAAATGTCATGTAGTCTCGATTACAGGATCAATTTCCTTTCTCCTGATTAAAACCTGTTGAGCCAGCAACTGAGATTCCCTGAAATGCTCTCAAATGCTAATAAGGCTTTCTGGTGCCCTAAGCCCTCCACCAAAGATCTTTGCCCATCTTAGATGTTCCTACCCTCAGTCCTCCAAAACTTTTAAGCCTTGAATCACCCTGAGTAAAGTTGATCTGCCTCCTGCTAGCTGGTCCTGGTGTGGTTATTCACCCTACTTACTCACAGGACTTCTGAACATCCCCACCGAGACCTTTGTCTCTGTTCCCAATGCCCTTGAGGACAATATATGGCTTGCTGACAATCTACAAGGGCAGGGAGACCCACATCTGGTTTTTCAAGCCACGGTTTCTCTGTGTAGCCCTGGCTATAGTGGAACTCATTCTATACAAGCTGGCCTCAGAGATCCACCTGCCTCTACCTCCTAAGTGCTGTGATTAAAGGCATGCGCCACCACAGCCTAGCCCCTTTGGCATTTCTTATAGGGCAGATCTCATGGTAATGAACTTTCTCAGCTTTTGTTTCTCCAAAATGCCTCTTTTCTTTTTTTCTTTAAACTTTTGATGGATACAGTAGACCCAGGTCAAATTCCCAGAACCCACGCAGCGGCTCACAACTGTCTGTTAACTACAGTTCCAGTGGATCCAACACCCTCACAATGCAGACAAAACACCAATGCACATTAAAAAAATAAAAATAACTTTAAAAAAAAAAAAGAAATCTGCACTTAGCAGAATCCTTGCCAGGTATTTTTCTTTTGCTACTTCCAAGCTGCCCTGGTTTTCGAGGGTTTGGGCATCTCAGGGTGCATCTCCTTGAGTTTATGTTACTTTCAACTAATTAAACTTGGCAATTTTACAGACTCAACTCTTAGGTCAAATTAGAAAATTATTCTATCATTGTCTATTTAAAATAATTTTTGTCCTTCTTTTCTCCCTCTGAAACTCACAAAATGTACTGATTAGATTGCTTAATCGTATCCCACAAGTTCTTTAGGTACTGTTCCCTTTTCATTTGTCTTTTTCAAACTTCTAAATGAAGCTAAATGCCTTTTCTTCAAGTTTACCAAATCTTCTGCCTGTTCAAATCTAAATTGTTTAATTTTTGAAGGCCCCCTTGGGCTTGGTTTTTTTTTTTTTTTTTTTTTTTTGAAAGCAGTAGGGGTACTATTTCAGAAGGCTTCAGAAGCTTCAGGAGATGAGGCCTGGTTAGTAGAAGTAGGGCACTAGGACCTTTGAAAGTTATAGCCCAACTTGGTTTCCATCTGACCTCTACTTCCTGATCCATAGATGTATGAAGCAGCAGCCAAGAGCCTGTTCCTGATAACCACAGGCAGAGAGTGATTATGCCATACCTTCCCTACAACAAATGGACGGTTTCCTCTTGGTTCTCAACCTTCCTAATGCCGAGACCCTTTAATACAGTACCTCATGTTATGGTGTGTAGGGGGTGGTTCTGATGCTAATTAGGGTCCTGTTCCCCAACTGGTTCTTGACCCATCAATAAAGGCTAGGGGCCAATGAGCTGGTGGAATAGGTGGGATTTCCAGGTCCCCGCAGGCAAACTAGCAGACACAGGGGAGGGAGAAGGAATTTCACCATGCTTGAGAGAGAGAAAAGATGACTAGCTTTTTGTGTGAGTTTTCAGTTGAAGTGGCCAATGGCCACCCTGTCCGATTATGCCTGGGGTGGCAGGGAAAGTTTAGGAGTGCCCAGTAGTTGAGTTAGCAAAGGCATTTTAAGATTAACTGGAGTTTGTGTGTGTGTGTGTGCGTGTATGTGTGTGTGTGTGTGTAACTGGAGTTTGTGTGTGTGTGTGTGTGTGTGTGTGTCCAAGGGAATCTGGGTGGGGTTGGTAGCACAGTCTGCCCAGAGCTTATGGGTTAGCAAAAACTACACACTACAATGGTGACCCCCCAACCATAAAATTATTTTTGTTGTTACTTTGTAACTATAATTTTACTACTGTTATAAATCATAATGTAAATATTTTTGGAAACAGAGGTTTGCCAAAGGGGTCTCAGTCTACAGGTTGAGAACCACTATAACTATAAGCCAAACTAAACCTATCCTTTTTTTTACATACTTTGTCTGGTATCTTGTCACAGCTACAAGAAAGGAAAGTAACACATTAACAATGGCTTCCTCAATTCAGTTATCATACTGTTCAATTTCAAAATTTGTTCTATTCCTTGTATTACTTCCATTTCTTTGTTCATATACTGTGTCTGTTAGTTATTTCTCTGTGGTTTTCATTTAGTAACCCAATAAAATTTAAGATATTTAAGCTGTGCCTATGTCTGGTTCAGTGCCTCCTTATGGACAGTTTCTGAGCATTTATTTGGTTCCTTTGAATAAGCTCTATTTCCCTGATTCTGAGGTTTGGGATTTTTTGTTTTTGTTGTTTTTGTCATCAAAAATTTGGTGCCAAGGCAGGGAGTTGTGGTACCTCCACTACATGTGCATCAAGTCACACAGACACATACATACATGTAATCACACAGATATATATATACATGTAACATTTAAAAATAAATCTTTAGTCAGATATGATAGCATAGTCCTTTAATGCCAGGACTTGGGGGACAAAGCCAAGCAGGTAGATGACCTTCACTGCTCATCTCTAATATAAATAAAAATAAAATAGGGTGGGGAGCAACACTTTCTTCATTGGTATAACCACTGGTAAGCAAACGCTCATCCACATTCCTGTAAAAATCCCTAATGAAACTCACTAGTTCATACCACCCCTAAAAAGTGACATCGAGGTATAAGAGACCTAGTTAAGAAAAAGAGGATAAAGGAAGGGCGAAGGGAACACGACTGTGAGGTAAATTGATCAAAATGCATTATGGACATAAGTGAAAATGTCACAGCAAAATCCATATGACTAATAGATGTTACTTTTAAAATTAAAAAATTAGATTGGATGTGATAGTTCACACCAGTAATCTCAGAATTGGGGAGGTTGAGGCTGAAAGCCTCCCGTCAGTTTGAGGCCAGACAGGGCTATAATAGTGAATTTAGGCTATGGCCACACATCGAGGTCACATCTCAAAAAAGAAACAGCCAACCAGATTAAAAAAAGAAAAATCTTCATAATCCTTAAAAGTTACTCTCACCCATTTCTCTTTTGTAAATTTCATTCTCTTCCTTATATCCCCCCCATAGGTAGATAAAAACACAAAGGTAAAAACAGGAGGACCAGAAATCCTAGATCATCCTCAGTTATTTAACAAACATACAGGAGACTCTATCTAAGGGGGAAGGGAGGTATCTTGAAAACAAAAAACAAAACAATTGTAAAGAAAATCACTTAGTAACATATTCATAAGCCATTCTAACGACCCTGGCATCCATTATCTATAGTACTTGCTAGGGCCTTTACATTCCAAACAGACTATTTGTCTGAAAGGTACACTTCCTGGCAAACTGTAGCCTCCGTACAGGTTCTTCAGTAGCTGAGCCTGCCTGACTCAGTGATGGCATTATTTACTTGTCCCACCTTTCCTGTACCACGCACGTACTCATCTATTAGCTCTTTTCTTAGTACTGTGACAACATACGTGACAAAAACAACTTAAGGAAGGGCTTGCTCTGGCCCACAGTGGAAGGAGATAGTCCATCAAGGTGAAGACGTCACAGCAGTAAGGCTTGAGGCAGCTGGTCACACTGCATTCAAAGTTAGGAGGCAGACACATGACACACAGCCATACGTGGCTCACTTTCTCCTTCTTAGTGAGTCCAAGAACCCATTCCATGAAGTGGGGCCACCAACATTTAGGGTAAGCCTTGCCACCTCAATTAACCCAATCCAGAACTTTCACAGACATTACAATGACTTAAGTGTTTTACCTTCCTAAATATATTCTGCTGCAGCAACCACCTAACCCTAACACTACAGGTTTCCTTCATCAGAGTGTACAGTGGTACATTTCTTCTCCTCTTCCCTGCCACTGTCAAAGTATCCATGACCTAGAGGATTCTCTAACCAGTCTCCCTCTTCTACTTCCATACCTAAAGCCCCATTTTGTTTTGTTCTTTTCAGACAAGGTCTCACCCTGTCTGGGCTCTCACCCAGGCTGGCCTCAAACTCCTGGTATCTCTCCTGTATCTAAATCTGCATCTCGAATGCCACAATCACCGGCATGAGCACCACATCTGGCCAGCCTCTTTTTTTTTTTTATTCAACAATGTGCCCATTGAAACAAAAACCCTCAGACAGGTATCATCTGTAATTCCTTTACTCTAGGAGACTGAGGCAGGAGGACTGCCACAAGACTGAGGAAAGCCTGGGCTATATAATGAGTCTAAGGCCAGCTTGGGTTTCATTGCATGACCTTGTCTGGGGAAAAAGAAAAAAAAAATTATGTCATTCCTCTGCCAAAACCCCTCCAAATTTTATTCCTTGTTTAAAAATAAAAAAACTTTTCTATAATTTCTATAAGGATTTTTTTTTTAATTTCATTCCTACAAACCTCTCCAAACAAATTATATCTATTAGGGCTGGAGAGATGACTCAGAGATTAAGAGCACTGGTTGTTCTTCTAGAGGACCAAGGTTCTATTATCAGCACCCATATAGCAACTCACAACCATCCATTAAAGTTCCAGAGGGCAAGTGCACATGTGGTAGACAGACAGACAGACATAAAAGCAAAACACACATACAAATAAGACACTTTTTAAAATATCATCTTTGCCACCTCTCTAGCCTCTATGGCTATATTTAGACAAAAACAAAAAGCCTTTAAAGTGGTAATTAAAACTAAATGAAGTAAGAAGAGTAGGACCCTAGGCTGGATATGATAGATAGGCCTGTAATTCCAGTATCCGGGAGGCAGTTCAAAGCCAGCCTGGGTTATACAGCTCAAATCTGTCTCCAGGGCAAGTGGGGTGGGGGTGGGGAGGAGGATGCCTGGCTCTAATGCAATCTGTCTTTGTAAGAGAAAGACACCAGGGATGCATGCCCAGGATAAAGAGAAGCACAGCCTGTCTACTGACATTTTAAACCTGGAATTCTGGACTCGAGGACTCAGTAAACACATTTGTTGTTTGAACCCTCCAGTCTGTGGTTATTTCATTGGCAGACCTAACAACTCACATACCTGGCTTTTTAACTGAACTGCTAAGTATTTTCTTTTTTCTGGTTTGTTATTTGAGCCAGGGTTTCTCTGTGTAGCCCTAGCTGTCCTAAAACTTTCTCTACAGATCACACTGAACTAACTCAGATTTCCACTTGCCTCTGCCTGGATTAAATGTGCTGGGATTGCCAGGCGGTGGTGGTGCACGCCTGTAATCCCAGCACTCTGGGAGACAGAGGCAGGCGGATTTCTGAGTTCAAGGCCAGCCTGGTCTACAGAGTGAGTTCCAGGATAGTCAGGGCTATACAGAGAAACCCTGTCTCGAAAAAAATCAAATCCAAAAACAACAACAACAACAACAAAAAAAAAGTGCTGGGAGTAAGTACGTGAACTGACAAACCTGGTTCAAGTATTTCTATATTCTAGTACGAACCTAAATACCCAATCCCAAGGACCTAATTTCTAACTCAGTAAGTATACATATACACAAAAGTTGTAGTTTCATACATTCTGTCTATCTGCCTACAATCCAACCGAGTACTTACTTATGTTTTCTATTTTAAACCTTAAATTGACACCACAACCCTTAATAATTCCCAATACACAACGTTAACACTTACAGGGCTAAACACATTTCTATAACCTCAGCACTCTTGTGACCAAACTGGGGTTGAGGTTTAAAGTCAACCTGGATTACATATGAAGTTAAAAGCCAACCAGAAATACACAGCAAGTCCCTAACTCGGGAAAACATTTGCAGAGTGCTTGTCTAGCACGCATGAGGCCCTGTACTCACTCAGCAACACACACATACCACTAACAACCTGCCAAAAATCTTAAACACAGGATCAGGAAGTCTTGGTGAGAATGTTCACTGCAGTTTTGGGGTTTTAACTTTTTATTATTTATTTGTAAGAGTATATGTTGACAACTTGTAGGAGTTGGTTCTCTCCTTCCAACTATGTTAGTTTTGGGGCTCAAATTCAGATCATTAGGCTTGGCAGCAAATGACTCCATCTGAAGAGCCATCTCACTGGCCCTAATACTGCTATAATATTATGGGGGAAAAAATGGAATCATTCTAATTGTTTTTGATAGTGCTAGTAATTGAACCTAGGGCCACACACACACTAGGCCAAGTAAGTTCTCCACTGTCAGGAGCCATCAAGGGACAAACTAGTAGCTAGCAGGTGATCTTCCTGAGATGACTTCGCTTTGGATTAAAAATCTATGACAAAGCTCCCATAGGCAAGGCCTAGGAGAAAATCATTTGAGAAAAGATTCCTACTATTAATATGTTTTTCCTGTTATTATTAAACATATATAATAATCACTAGGTATTAGCCCAGCCTTTTGAGCAGATCTCTGCAGAATGAAGATGTGCTGTCTTGTAGGGATGCTATAGACAAATAGATGACTTAATTCTTAATAATGATCCTTGAAGAATTCCTAAGATTATACCAGTATTTATTAAGCTCTTTTACAGTGGGACTGCTGATAGGTCCTTTCTGATAGTCAAAACTGCAACGAAAACTCTACCAGTCTTTAGTGTTGTGAGCTAATTGCCTCTTAGACAGTAGCAGACATTCTCCTACTCAGAGCACATTCCAAGAGGTTATAAAACCATCAACCAAAGGTCATAAAAAGGGAACTAACGATTTATTATAGGTGCTAGGACAGAAGATAAAATATTGACTGGGTTTATCTATACAAAACTTTACTAATGACTTAATTATGTTTTCTAACTCTCCAAGAACTTGTGGAGCTGTGACAGATGATAAATGTTTAGCCAGATAATTACTCCTAATGGATGTGCGACAATCACAAGTTGATGGTCAGGCCTAGACTACAGAATAAGACTCTGTATCAGTGTCAAAATAATAATAAAGCACAATAAGAACAGCAACAGCTAGAGATGTAGCCCAATGGCAGAGTCCTGGGTTCAATTCCCACTACCACCAAAACAAGCAAATAAACAAAACAAGGTACATGGCAATTTACTTATATAGAAAAAATCCATAATTATTTTTAATGTGCTGCTGAAAGTCAACATAGCATCACCTGCTGAGCTCCCAAGTGCTATTTCACATAAAGAAGCACAATTCCACACCACCGCCAAGATAAGAAAAATTCAGTGTGGAGAATCCAAGTTACAACCAAATAAACCCAGCAAAGAACGGAGGTCCTGATACTGAGAGCTGGTTGGACACTGCTGCCTCAGATCATCTAGGTAACTTACCTCAAAAGTGACCATCTGCCTTCCGACAATTATGCTTTTAATATGGACCTTGTAGCAACGTTTTTAAAAGCTCTGATCTCACTGAAGAATCCCACCAATGATAAAATTTGTTAGATGCCTCAATGATGTCTAAAATTGTATATACTCCTAGCACGATTGAAGAATGCAAGTGTAAAACAGAACAAAGTGGATAAAAATGCAACTTCATGTATGTCATGTTAAGATGTTAATGTGACTGCAGTTAAGATCTTCAGATGCAGTTAAGATGTTAAGCTCTTCAAAACCATTAGTTACCATGAGTGCATGTTTCTCTAAAGTCACTAAGACATTTGTTGCAGTCTTGCAACTTAGGCCAAATTGGCCTAGAACTCTCGGTTCATGGGCCTTACCCTTCAGAGTGCTCCATCACAGGTAGGAAACAATACACAGAATTCAAATGAGACCCAACCTCCAAAGCTAAGGCTAACGGAGTAACAGACCTTAGCACAATATGCCATGGGAAGAGGGGTACAAACTACAAACTGAAAAGATTAACATATCCAAAAAACAAAAACTGTTCTAATTTTTCAGCTATTCACATAATTTATGATCCCCAAAGCTTTGCCCAAAGTGACTAAAGCAACTAAAAAAGTCTATGGAAAAGATTCTTTTTTTTTTTTTTGCTTTTGGTTTTAAAGGATATGAGGGTTTAGAAGAGTTTTTGGGAGGCTCATGGTGTTGTTATATTATATACTTTATTTTGAGAGTATTCATGTGTATGTGTGCCATGGTGTACATGTGGAAATCAAAGACCAACTTGTATAAGTGGCGTTTCTCCTTCCATCCCCCTAAACCAAGAACATGAGCATTCACTTATTTGCATGTATGTGTATACATAGGTAGGTGAGTACATGGCATGCATGCATGCAGGGGTAGGGGTGGGGCTTGGGGTGGTGTGTTAAATGACAGACGTCAGCCTCAAGTGACAACCTCAGGTGTCATTCTTTTTTTTTACTCCCCTTCCCTTCTCCCTCTTGCTCTGGCCCTGCTCACTCCAGGCCCCAGGTTTTTTATTATTTGTTTCTCATTACAGATGGTTGTGAGCCATGGGATTTGAACTCATGACCTCCAGAAGAACAGCCAGTGCTCTTAACCACAGAGCCATTTCTCCAGCCCCCTAATCATTCTTTAGAAGCTTTCCATCTTGGTTTTGGAAACAGGATTTCTCCCTGTATTTGACAACTATGTTAGAATGGCTGGCCAGTAAGCCCCAGTGATCCATCTGTCTTAGTCACCATACATGGGTTCTGAAGATTAGACTTAGGTCACTAGGCTTGCATGGAAAGCACTTTACTGAGCTGAATCTATAGCGACATGCCTCCACCCCATTTTTGGTTTTTGAGACAGGGTCTCATGAGTTTCAATCTGGCCTTGATCATCATATGGAGCCAGAAGATGACTTTAAATTCCTAATCCCTTGGCTACCACCTCCCACGAGCTGGGAGTAATAATCAGTCACTGTTTATGACCGTGACCAACCATGTTATAGACAAGAATTCTGTCACCTAGACACAGCCCCACACACCTATGATCAAAGTATTTAGAAGGGCCAGGGAAAATGATTAAGAGTCCAAAGGCCAGCTTGGGCTATATGGCCAGACTCTTGTCTCAGAGGGAAAAAATAAATAAAAAAGAGTGGTTGGGGGACAGTCCTAACAGTAGTAATCAATGTTACACTAAAAAAAAGAAAAAGAAAAGAAAAGAAAGATAACAGGGTCAGCTAAGTGAGCTCAGAGCCAGCTCAGCAGGTAAAGGCACTTACTTGAACAAGCCTGATGACTTGAGTCTGATTCCTGAAACCCACATAAAAATAGAAGAGAACTGACCCCAAAATTGTCTTCTGCTTAGCAAATGTGTAACATAGCATGCATGCTCCCTAAACAATTATATATATCCCCACACAACTTAACAGCACAATGTCTTTCCAGCCAAGTCTGAAAGACTTGCTCAAGACTTAGCCTAATATAAAACAAGATTTAAAAAGATGACAGTGACAGCAACGCACATATACCTCCACCTCTTCCTCCCTCCTCCCACCACAAACACACCCAAAGTGATAATACATGCTACTATTTTGATTCCCTTCTAAATCTTCAAATGTTTGCTTTAGACATTTCAGGTAAGCCCACAGAAGAATACATAAAATCAAAACATGCAGAGATATGGATAGGTAAGTGCTAAGACTGATTGCAAGCTAAAGACTGAGAATGCTGATGACAGGGAAGCCACTGGAGGGACGGTCTTGAGGGTGAGAGGGTTTCAAGTGGGTTTCCAAGGACTACTGACTGTTTCAGGAGGGTGCAGCATGAGATCTCCACAAAGCCACACATGCCCAAAGACAGTCAAAGCAGTAATAACTTTCAGAAAAACAAGGCAAAAAACAAAAACAAAAAAAAATCCAAGAAAAGCCAAAGGGAAATAGACTGAATTAGAAACAAAGAATAACCCTGTGTGCCTGCATGCCCCATTTGTAAGAGGGAGGAAGAATACACGATGCACATGCACCCGCACCATGGAGGGAGGATGTCAGGTGTTCTGACCTATGACTCTTCACCTTATTCCTGACACACTGACTTTTTTCTTTGTCTATTGAGGATAATAAATAATAAATGTTTTAGGCTTTACAGTCCATGAGTCTCTAAGACAACTATGTAACAACTCAACTTTGTATACTAACAGCAACTCACAGATAATAACCTAAACAACTGCATGTGGCTATATCCCAGTTAAACTTTATTTACAACAGGCAGCAGGCAGAACTTGACCTGTTTACTGTGAAGTCTGTCAATCTCTGAAAAAAGGAAATAAGTGTTTGGGCTTTTTTTTTTTTTTTTTAAACAAAACATGACTTATACTGAGTTCACTACATAATGATATTATTCATGGGGAAATTTTTTCATTTGTTTTGAAGTTTGGACAATGAACACAAGGATGGAAAAACACGTTAAGCTTCAGAAATCTTACTCTTATCCACAGAAGATAAAATCTGCTAAGTAGCCCAAAGCCTGAAACATAAACTGATGGGTAGCCAGTTACAGACAGACTGGGAAGGTATCTTTCATACTTAATTTGAATTTCTCAAAAAAATTCATAATTTACCACCAATCTGCTGAAGCCTACAGGTGGAAGTCCCTGCTGCTAAAATAGTTTTAGTTTACAGTTCATTCACAACCAGCACTGTAACAAATTTCAAAGAATGAAGAATTCTATTCTATAAGCAGTGTACACATGAGCAGGATTTGTGACAAGATCTTAGAGTGGCCTGTGGTAAGAAGACACTTGAAACTTTAGAACTGACAAACATTAATTCCCCCTAGAGAAAGAAAGTCAGTGTGTGGTGGGTGTCTACTGCTGGCTGTGGTTATACGTTCCTGTAATCCCAGTACTCAGGAGGCCAAGGCAGGCCTGTGAGTTTAAGGCCAGCATGGGCTATAATTTGAGACCCTGTCTCAGAAGTGTTGTGAGTGGGAAGTATATTCAGTGTACAGAAATAAAATGAGTCAGGAAATATAAAAGTAAAAATTACTTGGAAATTTTATCATTTAAGAGGTTATTTTGTGATTATCCTTGTAGACTCCTAATGATAATTTTTATATAGGTGGCTCATATTAAATGTTGATCTGTATGCTACTTAAAAGATTGTGTGTGTGTGGCTTTGAGCTTTATTTTTTGAGTTGTACTGGTGGTACACACCCTTAATCCCAGCATTTGGGAGGCAGAAGCTGGTAGATTTCTGAGCTCAAGGCCAGCCTAGTCTACAGAGTGAGTTCCAGGACAGCCATAATGATGCCATGTTTGGGGGAGGGTAGGCTTTGAGTAGAGCATTTGTCCATAATACCAGGATTCTGGACTCACAGTTAAGATTTAAAAATTAAAGCTTGCCTGAACTACAAAGATACAGCCTGTCTCCACAACATGGTAGAGGATTCATGCTGATGCACAGAAGGCAGGATTCTTGTTAGGTCTGAGGCAGATAAACATTTGGGCTACAGAGAGAACCTGCACACCCACAAACAAACAAAAAACAAATACATTTAGCTGGGAAGTGTTTTATGAACAAGTAATTCTAAATATCATAAAAGACTGCAGTATTTTTAACTTGTTCCTTGGGGAGTAAGGGTAGGTATTCTGCTTTAGGAAAATACAGTAAGCACAGTAACACAAAAATTAAAGGCAGTCAAGTGAGATGGCTAAGAGAGTACACTTGCCATGCAAATTTTTAAGGCCTGGCTGCCTGAGTCGATTCGATTTTAGGGACCACATAAATGTAGATGACGATCAACTCTTCTCAGGTTGTTCTCTAATCTCCACTCGTGTGTCATGAACACATGAGTCTCTCACACACACCATAATAAACAGCGTATTTTAATTTTTTAAAGTTTTTTTTTTAAAAGAGACATCCAGAGTAAAAAATAAATGCAACTAAAAGATCATCCCACTAAAATACTAAAACCACCAAGAAGCACTGTACCCACCAAATCCCAGGTGGTCATGTAATCTATCAAAAATGCATTGCTCAACGCTCTCGTGAAGTTTTCAAACTCCAGAAACAAATGTTTAAATTAAGGTCAAAAAAGCCAAAAGAAAAGACGTATCGGCTGTCTGTCCAACGCTCCCTCGGACCCCTCAAAACTTATTTTATAGCCGTTACCAGCAATTCCCTAACAAGCTAACCACGGGCAGATTAAAATCCCAAAGACGCTCAGAACTGGGCCCAAGAACTATCCCGCAGCGACTGCCTGAAGCGCCACCTAAGGAAAGGTGAGGGCAACCTTCCCATCCCAGTGGCTGGAAAAGTCGCGCTGAGCACAACCCATCCGAAGCAAGCCTGCCAGAGAAATCCCTAGAAGTGGCAGAAGACACCAACTAAGAGTCGGGGCGGGAGGATTCCAGTCTCGGGCCATCACGGGGGTACTGGCCCCGAAATCGAAGAGAGTCGGAGCGAGGGGCTTTGGACTCTCAGCCCCGCGGCGGGGACAGGGCAGCGGGCGCCCGAGACCGCAGCTGCACGGAGCGCGGCCCCAGCCCCCCTCCCCCTCGGCCGCGGCTCGGGCCCCGCACCAGGCGCGCGGCCGCAGGTCAGAGTTCCGGCCAAGCTCGGAGCCGGCCAGGCGCGCGCTCCCGGCCCGTGCCGGGGACACCTGTCCCTCAGCCCTCACCTCCTTCCGACCCGGGCAATGTGCTGAGCCCGGGAAGCCGCGCTCGAGCTACAGCCCCTCACCCGAGTTGGCCGCCGCCTCACCGCGCGGCTCGGGCGCCTCGGGAAGCAGCGCCTCGGGGAGGGGAGAGGGGGGCGCGGAGGGAGGGGGCCGCTCGCTGGAGCCGCCACCGCCGCCGCCGCCACCGCGGTACCGCGTCGGGACTGTGCTCGCGCCGCCGCGACCGCCGCCGCCGCGTCTCCCCGCCTCCGCGCCCGCGCGTAGCCGTGACGCGCATCGCACGAGGCGGGTCGAGCCAGTAAGACCACACCCCGTGCGCAGCCGCGCTGGCCTAAACCGGAAGTCTCCCCTCTGGAGGCTTTAGAAGCATGATGCATCTTGGGAGTTGTAGTTCAGCCGGGTCCACAATTGTAAACAGTGCAGGCAGAGTGCCTCAGCGGTGCTCACCCAGCTTCCTCAACGATTTTTGAAGAGATCAGAAAAGGGAGTGGGCCGCCACGGTTTAATGACTCGGGATGGAGCGTGTTTGTGTCAGCGGCAAACATAATGCTAGGCGTCGTCTTGTGAAGGTTTCGGGATTCCGAAAGCGTTAGTCAACTCTTCCTCAAACAGTAGGGCTTGTTTTTATTACTGTATTAACGTATGATGATTTATGCCCTACTACTCCTAGAAGATATTCAAAATTATTTTCAATGGTCTTAATGTAGTGGTCGATTGCAAACGACTTAAGCATTGTGTCTATTTACCCAGAGGGAGTGATTTGCTACGGGTGAGCTTTCCTATTTAAGCCTGCCTTAATAGGAATCAGAACAAGGAACTATAGGAGATGGTGTGCAGAGAGGAAAAAAAATGCTTTCTTCGTGTTCAGTTGTAAGAGGAATGTATCTTTCACACTCTTTAGCTCAAAACTTAATACACATAAAATAAACTCAGATGCTTTAGTTTAGACCTCAGAAGAATCTTATTGTCCTTGCCTTTGGACCACAATAGGTCTCACAGCCAAGAAGCTAAGATCTGATGATGAGGGATTGGAGGGAAGCAGACAGGGAAAACTTTTCAATGAGGAAAAGCACTAAAGAGGTTAAAGCAAGAGGATCTTTGCACGTACCAGGCCAGCCTGATGTACATATCGAGTTCCAGGTCAAACTTGGCTATACAGAGTGTAAAACCATGTCTCAGAAAAAAAAAAAGAAAAGAAAGAAAGAAAAAGAGAGACAAAGGCTTGGATACTAAGGCATTTGGGAATTATAAATTTGGCCCAAAGCTGGAGATATAGCTCAGTGGTAAAGCTATATCCACTTTAAATATCACTCCAAAGGCCTCGATTCCATCACCAACTTAAGGGGGCGCATAATAAATAGGGACAAAAATGAGAAAACTTTTTTTTCAGGCTGAATATAAGATACCCCCTAAGGAAGATAGACTTAAGATAGACCAACCCTCCCCCAAAAAAAGACTTCGAAGATCTCTCCTCTTACCACGTATGGGGGCTCACACCTTAGTTCCTGGCACTTGGAAAGCTGCTATAGGATGACTGCAAAGAGTTCATGGTCAACGTGGGCCACAAGATGAGTTCCAGGTCAGCCAGGGCTAAAATGAGACCCTGCTTCAACAAAAGAAAGCAAAACCCCCTATCAAATCTTTCCTGCAGAGCTTTCTTTTAACGACTCTTCTTTGATCAAAGATTCTGGCTCTAGGAACAGGTTTTTAAGGGCACACACCATTTCCCCTCCCACCTCTCACCTTGGCCTCTTGAAGTGATCTCACTGTCAATCACTGCCTGCAATTTCTGAGGCTTCTATAATGATGAAACAAACCACCTTATTTCCTCAAAATGCTCACACCTTCTCAGCTAATAAGGATCTTTGCCACTCTCCCTCCCTCAAGGGACATTCCTGAGTCCCACTGCCATACTGACTTCACCCTTATCCTTACCTAAATGGCACCAGCAAATGTTTCAAAGCAGATTTTTTTTTTCAGATCTCTTTCCCTGGCAATGAATGCCCTTATTGATTCTCATGGGTTGTCTCCTGATTAGCTATTCACACATCACAGAGAACTCATCAATATTCAGTATGTCCCCATATCAGCTATGGCTCTTCAGAATCAAAATCTCTCTTCCTGTGTGTGTGTGTGTGTGTGTGTGTGTGTGTGTGTGTGTGTTTATTTTTGTAGCACTAGAGACTGAATTTAGGGCTCTGTGGATGCTTAGGCGAGCCTCATAATACTTTGCTACATCCCATTTCTTCTTCCTCTTCTTCTCTCTCTCTCTCTCTCTCTCTCTCTCTCTCTCTCTCTCTCTCTCTGGGTTGGGATGCCATGGTAGAGAATAGCTTTGTGGAATCTGTTCTCTCTTTCCATTACATGGCTCTGGGAGTGGAGTCAGATACCAGGCTTGGTGGCAAGTACCTTTACATGCTGAACCATCACGCATGCCCAGTGTCTCCATTCTTAAGGTGTTAAATTTTTCCACAGGAGTCCTGCGTCTCCTACAGCAACAAAGACATTTCCTTCTACCCTACCCCATACCAGTCCCCATGACCAAACTCTGCCCTCTGGGACAGCCAGTTTGATATAGTCATCTCTGTAATTTGATGACAGGAGGACATTATATTGAGTAATATTCATAATCCAACTGAGGCTTCAATGAAACATTGACACATTGCTGACATAATGACAATGAACTTGCATCTAGAGCAAACTTAGCCACCATTGTAAAAGTCAAGTCAATAGCCAATGAAAATGGAAGATGTATCTAAAATTCTAAAGCCATAAGCAAATGGCAAGGCAACTCCGAATTCAAAATAAAATGAAAATTCTATATACCATTGTTAATGTAAACAGTTTGAAATTGGTTTCAGTGTTTCTCCTATGAAGAAAATGTATTTTCTGCTCAGAGCAGTTGCGTTTTTTCAGATCTTTTTTGTGGGCATGTGGTGGGGGGGGGTTGTACCTGCATGTATGTCTGTGTACCATGTGTATACAGTGCCTACAGAGGGCTGAACCCCTCATGAGGATGCTGAAAATTGAACCCAGGTCCTCTTAACAACTGATCTGTCTCTGCAGCCCCACAATTGCTAAAGTTAATGGAAAAAATTATTCTGCTTGGAAACCAAAAGTAGTATAGTCTTGAGAAACCAATTTTATGTGGCTTAAAATTACAAGCAGGCATGTAAATACCTATATTTCTAGGACTGGGGGGCTAAGGCCAGCCTGAGTTTTATAGGAAGACCGTGCCTCAAAAAAAAAAAAATTACTGTCTCAGTGTGCTGTGTCAGAAACATAGACAAATGCATTTATACCTTTCCACAGAAAGGTATAAATTCAGAATATTAAGGTCAGAATTCATTGAATATTCATGAATTTACAAGGTATTGAGGTTTCAGTGGCAGCAAGGGAAGTATTCCCCCTTCCTGTGATAGCCATGATTAAAGCTGTAAAGGACTGAGAGGTCACAGCAGAGTTCAAAAGGTTTAAGAGTCCTGAGATGCAGGGGAACTAAGAGAGGTCCAGAGAGGAAGGGGGTGTAAAATCTGGACAATATAAAATGTGGACCATTATACATAAACACACACACACAGATTCAATCCTGGAACCCACTTTGTGAAAGAAAGTACTGATTTCCAAAAGTTGTCCTTCACCATTCCCACAAGCACCATGGTAAATGGGTGTGCACAAAATAATAAATAATTTTAAGAGGTTAAAAAAAATGACATCAGTCCCTTTGACTATGTCTCATACATAGATAAAATTGTCAAGTCTGCCAGTTAACAATTAACTAGAACTGCCATGGCGTTAACTGTTTTGAAAACATCTGTCATTGAATCTGTGTTCTAGATGAATTTTATTATGTCATGGGACTGTAGAGATGGCTGGGTCATTAAATGCTTGGTGTGCAAATATGAGAACCTAAGTTCTGACCTCAAACAGATATATGTAAAAAAAAAAAAAAAAAAAAAAAAAAAGCCAGCAAGGCACATACCTATAATCTCAGCACAAGAGGATCTGTCATTGAGTGCAGAGAATTGAACCCAGGTCTTCTGGAAGAACAACACTACTGAGCCATCTCTCCAGCCCCACATCAGCTATATTTAATAGGAAAATTTATTCTGCTATTGGAAACCAAAATTAGTCCCTGGGATTTGCTGGCCAACCAGTGAGTTTCAAACTTAGGGAGAGACCTTGCCTCAAAAATAAGAAAGCTGTTGAAGAAGACACTCTACACACAAGTCCAGACACATACACAAGAAGTGTATTCCACGATGCTTGCAATCACACTGCTATCAGTCAAATATCTATACTACTTAAAAGCACGTTGATTTTGGATTTGCAAGTTTAAAAGCAATGCATCTTTAAACACTTGTAGAAATGTCATAACATACTAAATTCCCATTTGTGCCAAGTTGCCCCAATGTTGAAAACTGAGAATTAAGATTAGTATAAACAGACTCATAATTATATAAATAGCATTAGCAGCTCCTCAAACACAGGTAGTTAGTGTAGCCCTGGGGAAGGCTCGTAAGCCAGAACATTATTGTTGGCAATGCCGCTGACTGACTCATTGCTCAGGCATGGCCTGTGTAACCTCCTCAAACAGCATACGTGTCTATGAGTGTATGCAGCTTTTACTGTCGTTTTGGGCAACCCCAGGGCCCATGTGTGTCCTACCACTGAGCTTTGTGTCCAAACACATGTATTAGACAAAAAGGACCCAGACAACTTTACGAGGACACTTGCGTGTGAAAACGAACGAGAAGGAAACATTTTTCTGTGACTTCCAGGTTTTTCCTATGAAAGAGACCAAGCAAATGGCATATAGTAACACTTGATGATCTATACATGGGCATGTACTGGATTCATTAACCCTTTGCAGTTTATGAAACCAACTTTTTATTTTGAGACAAGGGTCTCTCCCTGACTGTCCTGGAATTCACTATGCATACCAGGCTGGCCTCGAATTCACAGGGACCCACTTGTCTCTGCCTCCCAGTGCTGGGATTAAAGAAGCATCACCACGCCTGGCCAAAACCAGCTTTTGAGCATCTATTCTCCTAGTTCCTTATCTCACTTGCACCCTTTGAAGTACCTTATAAACACTTTTCTTAATAAACTATCTCTATTCCTAACACTAAAAAGAAAGGAATTGCTTTATTCATCAGATACACCTGTAATTTCAGAGTGACAGGGTTTAGGTAGAAATTCTGGAATTCAAAGTCAGCCTGTCTACATATCAAGTTAAAGCTTACCTGGGATACACCTTTGTCTCAAAAAATCTCAAAAAATAGCCGAGCATGGTGGCAGCACACACCTTTAATCCCAGCACTCGGGAGGCAGAGGCAGGCAGTTCTCTGTGAGTTCGAGGCCAGTCTACGGAGCAGGATCCAAAACAGCCAAGACTGCAAAGACAGACCCTGTTTTTTAAAAGAAATCTCAAAAATGGAACTAGAGGAATGGGTTAGTGGGCAAATGCGTTTACTACTAGGCCTGACAAGCTAAATCCGATCCCAAGGACTCATGGGATGGCACCGAAGGAAAAAACAGACTGGCACTTTGGCCTCTGACCTCCACACGGGCACACTGTGCATATACAGATACACATGCACATAGATGCTTGCATACACACAAAGGTAAATGTAGTTTTTTAAAAGAATCTTAAAACAAAATGAAACAGTACAGTCGTAAAAAGGCTTCACTGAGGTATATGTCTGGCATCCAATAAAGCACACCCCTCTGTGAGTCAGGGACTTCCTCCCCAAGCCTGGCTTCAGGAACTCACTGATATTATTTTGGTCACTATCTCTGCACTTGGGAAACTGAAGCAGTAGGAGTACCATGAGTTCTAGGCCAGCCTGAGCTACAGAGCAAGACCCTTTCAAAATAAGGCTATCAGTGTTGTTGTTGTTGTCGTCGTCATTATTATTATTATTATTATTATTATTATTATTATTATTATTGGAAAAAGTCAAGATGTGTGTTCCACTACTGCTTAATCTGTCGCCCACACAAAATACAGGGGGGTTGGGGCGGTGAGGGAACACTGTATTTGTTGTGCTGAATTCTCTGTGTTGCTCTCGAACTCAATTATGTGGTGCAGGTTTGCCCTAAACTGCTCTTGCCGTTTAGGGCAAACCAGTAGAGTGCTGGTGTTGCAGGCATCAGCCACTGTGCCTAGCTATTGTTGGGCTAAAATGTAAAATCCATCTCAAGAGGGGTCTTCACCTAGAAATAGCTTAAAGTACAGCTAAAACAGAACTTGGGCACAGGTTCGGTTTTGTTTTTTTAGAGGGGTTGTTGGGGGTTGCTTGTTTATTTGGGGTTTCAGATTTGGATTTTTTTTTAGATTGATTTATTTTATATATATGAGTACACTGTAGCTGTCTTTAGACACAGCAGAAGAGGGCATCGGATCCCATGTCAGATGGTTGTGAGCCACCATGTGGTTGCTGGGATTTGAACTCAGGACCTCTGGAAGAGCAGTCAGTGAGTGCCCTTAACCACTGAGCCATCTCTCCAGCCCCAGATTTGGATTGTTTGTTTGTACACTGGTTCAGGCATCAGGATCTTGCCATGTACTCTAGATTGGTCTCCAACTTATAAATGACAATTCTTCTGCTTCAGTTTCCCAAGTGCTGGAATACAGGCATGCATCTCTCAACTAGGCTAACACACACACACACACACACACACACACACACCCTGTCCCCGTTCTGTAGGATAATTGAATGAGAATTCTCCCATCAAACTACCAAGTTCTTGTTCCTGGCCCTGTGTAATCTGGTGAAAGGTGGATTTGCAGAAGCAGAAACCAAGAACTGACACACCTATGCTTAGAGAAAACAGAACTGTTCTGGAACTGAGTTCAAAGACGACATGATCTCCCCGTGCAGGGCTCTGGGGCCGAGGCTGTCCTCATAGCTGCTTCTCTGATTATTTTTGCTTTTCTGTTGGCTTAGATCAGAAGCAAAAGCAAAAGACATAATTCCTACAGAAAAAAGTAAGCGGATCAGAAGTAGTCCCTTCTTCCTGAACTCTGTTTAATTAAGGTCATGTGGCAAGGGTGTAGGAGTGGCTGAGTGGGAATCTCCCCAAGGCCATACGTTCTGCCACCAGCACAGCAAAATAGTAATTCATACAGCTTTCCTGTTACTAGCCAGGTCTAGCTGTGCCCAAGTACCGCAAGCAAACAGACCTCGGATAAATGGGGAACAGAAAGAAGGTGGGGCAGGGGAATGTGGTGTAAGAGAGCAGAGGAAAGGCTTGGGTTATCTCCCACTGCTGCCCAGCCTTCTTGCTGCTGCTTTGGCCAGCATTTGCGAACCTGGCTCAGGATTAGGTCCTTTTCCTAGTTAGTCTCTGTAATGGCTTAAACCTTTTGACTTCAGGAAGCTTGGTCTCAAGATTCCGGGCTGGGCATGGAACACGATGGTGGAACACTTGCCTGGATGCATTTACCTTGTGTTCAAGCCCCAAATCACACAACTTTTTTGGTTTAACATATCTATTTTTTTTTTACAGCCCCACAAACCCAGTCCTGTCAGTTACACACTTTTGTGCAGAGGCAAATGCCAAGTCCCACAGGGCCCCACCCTTCTCCACCCGATAGGCACACAGTGACACCAGGGCCCCTCATGAGTCAGAGCTTTCCACAGCTGGCAGGCACAGTGCCCATACCCTCTGCCTTCATGGGGTTGCTACACTTCCTTCCGCCCTCCTGTCAACCTTTCCTGTCTGCACACTTGCCTGCCTGATGACGGAGCAGCCCTGACACCCAGAGAGTAACCTTCTAGTTGTTATTTTGGTGATAATTACCTTGTGGTCCTCACCAGATCCTGCAGGCTGCCATACACAGTCAGCAGAGGACTGGCATTATCCCCACCTCTACCTGCTCCAAGAGGCATAGAACTGGTTATTGTTGTCCTCAGTGTTGTTTGTTTGCTTTTGTTTGTTTGAGATACCATCCTGTTGTCTTGACTGGGTCAGCACTCACATTAGAACCCATGCTCACCTCAAACTCATAATAATCCACCTGTCTCAGCTTCTCAAGTGTTAGAATTACAGGCTTAGGCCACAGTGCCTCTTAAATAACTGTTGTTTTTTTTAATCCCTACTTTACAAATAAGGAAACCGAAGCACAAACAAGTTATTCCCCCCAAATCACATAGCTAGCAAAAGAAGAGTCGAAGGTGGTACTGGGCCTATAATCCCAGCTCAAGTTTGACACATTATGATCTTGACCAAAACCATGGACTCTCCTGAGAGTCTGGCAAGGGCCATTAAACTAGAAAACAAAGATGCTCTTCTATTATTACAGTCTCAGTAATTGGAATATGTCTGTGCAAGAAGTTTTTACCTTTATACGAACAAACTAAGAGGAGAAAAGAGTGGGCTATGATGCTGTAGCACAGGTGCCATTGGCAGTCAAATCAAAACCTTTCAAGAGCTGTTGTGTTTCGGGGGCGATGTATTCTCTAGCACTGATGCTCTTGGAAACCAGAGGCATCAGACCCCCTGGAGCTGGAGTTACAGAGGAGCATGAACTGCCTGACATGTGGGTGCTGGGAACTGGGCTCAGGACCTCTGGAAAAGCAGTACATGCTCTTACCACTGAGCCATCTCTCCAGCCCTGGGGTGCTTTTGCTTCCTTCTTCCCATGCAAATAAGGAAGATAGATAAAAATAGATAAGAGATTGGAATTGTTTATTAATTTAGTTCATTTTGAGATAGGCTCTTCCTATGTAGCCCTAGCTCGCCTGGAATTCACTATGTAGGTCAGGTGGCCTCAAGTTTATAATGATCCCCATACTTCTGGCTTCTGAGTACTGGGATTACAAGCATACTCCAGGTTCTCAGTCACTTATGTACAAAAGCAACATCTGGAGTGCTTATTAAGAATGTTGATTCCCAGGCTGGGGAGACGGCTCAGTGGTTAAGAGCACTTCCAAGAGGTCCTGAGTTCAATTCCTAGCAACCACATGGTGGCTCACAACCATCTGCAGTAGGATAAACCATGCACTCTTCTGGTGTGTGTCTGAAGACAGCTGCAGTGTACTCACATATATAAAATAGAAAAGAAAAGAATGTTGATTCCACAATCTACTTCAAATCCCAGCTATACCATTCCTGAGCATATATCCAAAGGACGATACATGGCACCACAAGGACACTTGATCAGCTATGCTCATAAGAGCTTTACATAGCAGAAACTGGAAACAATCTAGATATTTCTCAACTAAAGAACTGATAAAATATAGTGCATTTACACAACGGAGCATTAATTGGTTGTTTAAAAAAATAATAATATCATGACATTTGCAGACAGATTGATAGAACTAGAAAAAAATCATCCTGAGTGAGGTAACCCAGACCCAGAAAGATAAACATGGTAAATACTCACTCGTAAGAGAATATTAGCTATAAAGTGAAGGATAATCATGCTACAAACAGACCCAGAGAAGCAAAGCAACAAAGAAGGTTCAAGGGGGAGTCATGAATCTCGCTGGGGATTAGAAAAGGGGAAATAGAGAAGATACTGGGTGTGTGTGGAGATGGGAACAGGAGAGATCAGGTTGCAGCGGGCAAGGTTGTGGGGATGGAGGGAGAGAGTACTGGGAATTGGGCAACATTTCAGGGGTGAAGTTGAAACCCAGTGCAATGGAAATTTCCAGGAGTCTACAAGGAATAAGCAAAGATTCCTAGAAATGGGGGGTCCAGAGCCCGAACCAGACTCTTTTGTAATCAGACAAAGCTTCCAGTGAAGGGTATTGGGACATCAGTCCAGCCACAAAACCTTTGACCTACAATTTGTCCTGTCTGCAAGATGTGCAGGGGTAAAGGTGGCACAGAACTTGTGGGAGTGGCCAACAAATGACTAGATCAAGGTGAGACCCATACCATGAGAGGGAACCTAGCCCTGACATTGCCTGGAGGACCAGGAGCCAGTGTCTGGACAGCCCAGAGACCTAGGATAGAACCAAATGCAATGAGGGGATGAGGGGCAAGGGAGGAGTCAATGAAATAATTCCTAATGATGCTCTGCTATACATAGGCTGGAGCATAGCATAATCATCATCAAGAAAGGCTTCATCCAGCAACTGATGGGAGCAGATGCAGAGACCCACAGCCAAACATTAGGAAGAGCTTGGGGAATCCTGCAAAGATGGGGAGGAGGGATTGTAGGAGCCAGGGGGTAGAAGACACTATGAGAACACAGCCTACAGAATCAACTAACCATGGCTCATAGGGACTCACAGAGACTGGACCAACAATCAGAGAGCCTGTGTGGATCTGACCTAGGTCCTCTGCATGTATGTTATGGTTGTGTAGCTTTGTGTTCTTAGGGGACTCCTAACAGTGGGAGCAGGGGAAGGGCTCCCACTGACCCTTTTGCCTGCTTTTGAGACCCCTTTCCTCCTACTGGATTGCCTTGTCCAGTCTTAATATGAGAGGATGTGCCTGGTCCTGTTGTAACTTGATATGCCATGTTTGGTTAATATCCCTAGGAGGCCTGCTTTTTTCTGAAGGGAAACAGAGGAGGAATAGATCTAGGGGAGAGGACAGATGAGAGAAGGAACTGGGAGGAGAGGAGAGAGAAGAAACTGTGGTCAAGATATAATATATGAGAGAAGAATATATTTAAAAGAAAGAAAAAGAATGTTGATTCCCACCGGGTCTATAGAGACACGCCTTTGAGCCTAACACTTTGGAGGCAAAGGGAAGCAGGTTTCTAAGTTTGAGGCCAGCCTGGTATACAGAACAAGTTCTAGGACAGCCAGGGCTACACAGAGAAACCTTGTCTTGCTAAACAGAAAAACAGGGTTGGAGAGATTGCTCGGCAGTTAAGAGCACTGACTACTGGTCCTGAGTTCAGTTCCCAGCAACCATCTGTGGCTCACAACCATCTGTAACAGGAGACACTGCCCTCTTCTGGTGTGCGTGAAGACAGCTGCAGTGTACTCATATAAATAAAAATAAATAACTTTGAAAACAAGAAAAACAAAACAAATAAAAAGAATGTTGATTTCCCTTGACTGTCAGTAGTTTGAGGTTGACCTGTGAGAATGGTTCGCACTACTCTCTTCAAAAACCCTACAAAGTCACATAAAACAAGAAGTTCAGATATTCATGCTCACTTTAATAATATCAGTGAAGACCTTCCGGGTACACATTATCTGAAAAACCATGCATCTGAAAGATATCACTGTAAGGAAGCAGTGTATATCACTTTCTAACTGAAGCCAAATGATAAAACTTGGCACAGGATCAGTGGCCCAAAAACAGTGCTGAATTTTTATAGTTCAGGCTTCAAAATGCAGAGGTAGTGCTGAGCTTGAGGGCTTAGACACAGATTCTCCAGCCATCAAATATATCCAAGGAAACAAAGCCTTCAGGAGACACAGAGCTCATGTTCAGGTCGACCCAGGCCTGAGCTCCCTTGCCACACGGAGATATCCTCACTAAAAAGAGCAGACTATTCCTAAGCCAGATGTGAAGGCTGCAGAAGAGAAAGACACCCCAGAAGAAACTGAAGAAACAAAAACTCAGGCACAAGGGTAAATTCAGCATAAAACACATGCAAATAATAGTTTTTTTGAAAATGTCAGTTTAAGAACCAGACACCCTGATGAACTCAGAGGCAGATGCAGGCAGAACTCTGTGAAGTGCAGGTCATTCTAGTCTACACGGCACATTCTGGGCCAGCCCAGGGCTGCATAGTGAGACCCTGGTTCAAAACTAAAGTTGTTTCCACTCATCTGGTTAGCACAGTTAATCCAGAAGGCTGGGTCAGGAGGATGGATTGTTGGACTACATAAGACTGTGTTCTATTTTCTTTCTGTCACTGTGATAAAAACACTATGACCAAAAGCAACTTAGAGAAGGAAATAAAAGCAACGAGGGTTTATTTGGCTTCCACTTCCAGGAAATTCCGAGGAAGAATTCAAACAAGAACTGGAAGCACAAACCATGGGAGCGTGCCACGTGCCAGCTGCTGCTAATGAACTGTGCTTTCTCTTTTTTGTTCTTGAGACAGGGTTTCTCTGTGTAGCCCTGGCTGTCCTGGAAGTCTCTCTGTAGAACAGGCTGGCCTCGGACTCGGAGATCCACCTGACTCTGTCTTCCAAGTGCTGGAATTAAAGGTTCCTCCCACTCACCCAGTTTAGGCAACTTTTTTCCACAGCCCAGGACCATCCCACAGACATGCCCACAGGCCAGTATGATGTAGGCAGTTCAGTTGAGATTGTCCTTTCAGAAGACTCTGGATTGAGTCAATTTGAAATCAACAAAACTAGAACAGACCTTGTCTCAAAACAAAACAAAAAGCACCCACGGGTCACCAAGGAGGTCCCTGCGGCTTCCTAAAACAATACAGACAGCTGCCAATACAAGCTGCCGCATCTAGTCCACCAGGACTAGATGATAAAACCGTGTCGCTGAAGGTGACATATGCCTTGTCTGAACAGAGAAACCAGGCTTGAGCTAGTCTGGTATCTTCTTCCCTGTGGGCCGTCTTCACAGTTCTAGAAGATGCTGGATTGAGAGAAAATTGTCAGCTACTCAGTTATGGACCTTGTGTACTCTGACATCAACTGGCCAGGCAGGATGAGGTCCAACAGCATTAGGGGCATGCCTGTCATGGGAGGAACCAACCACTGAGTGTCCAACCCAAAGCCTGCTGCATTTGAGGCAAGCGCTTTACTAACAGAACTACATCCCCAGCCCCGGGATTGGGAATTCGGGGCCAGCCAGAGCTCCACAACCAAATTCTGTCTCAAATAAGACAATATCCAACCAAGTCAAATAAAATGTCTCTCAGATTATTTTAGTGTTTGGTGGACCAAACGAAAGAAAAAAAACTTTTTTAGGAATTTAGTCAAAAGTTTCAAAAAGAGGGCCAAGGAAAAGGTTTGCTGGGTGAAAGCGCTAGCCACACAAAGACACAGACTGAAGTTTATTCCCTGAAAATCCTGTTAAAGAAGAAAAAGGCTGAGCAGGGCGGTAGTGGCACATCCCATTAATCCCAGCACTCAGGAGGCAGAGGCAGAGGCAGGCAGAGCTGTGAGTTCAAGGCCAGCCTGGTCTACAGAGCAAGTGCCAGGATAACCAGGGTTACACAGAGAAACTGTGTCTCGAAAAATGAGGAGGAGGAGGAAGACGAGGAGAAGAAGGACCTGAGTTTAATCCCCACCACAAAAAGAAGCAAGCAAACAAGAAAACACCAGAAATGAAATCACAGCTTGAGAAAGGAGGCCTAGCACACAGGTTGCCTAGAAAAGCAACCCTAGAACATATAGAATAATGTGAAAGCTACACAGATCAAAATATGAGTGTTGCTATGTCAACATAGAACTAGACAAGAACTGGTAATTACACTGTAAACACACATAGGGGGTCTCAGCAGTTAAGAACAGACATGCTCTTGCAGAGGACCAGAATTTGGTTCCCATGACCCAAGTCAGTCAACACACAGCCACCTGTAACTCCAACACCAGGTGATCCAGTGGCTTCTGACCTTTGCAGGCACTGCATTCACATGCACAAACCCACACAGAGACACACAATCAAAAATAATAAAATCATCTTCTTTAACTAAAAAAAGAAAGAAACTTGGACTAAATGTCCAGACCAATAGTTTTTGAAGATCCTGCTCACAAGAGAAGCAAAAAAATTTAAAAAGTTTACATGTACCATAACTGATGTTAAGAACTACTACTTACCCTCTTAGAGTGAGTGATCTGTGCTGCACTGGTTCCCCTGGCTTATTAATTTATTTAGATTTAAAAAAACAATTTGAGTTCTGTGTGTGATGTCAGTGCAGGGTATATGCACGCAAGTATATACTCTCAGAACCCAGAGTCATTAGGTCCTCTTGAAGCTGGAGTTAGGAACCAAACTCAGGCCCTCTGCAAGAGCAATTCATACTGACAACTGTCCTGCCATCTCTATAGCCTTGCTTCCTTATTATTTTCTAAACTTTCCTGATATGCCTTCAAGTTTGATGTATTAGTCAGGGGTCCCTAAGGGAACAGAACTGATAGAGTGGAGAGATAGATAGATAGTAGATCCATTTATATTTGTATATATAATCTATCTATATATATATATCCATTTTTATATATCCATTTATAGTACACATATCCATTATATATGGGATTTGACTTACAGGATACTATTCCAGTAGTCCAGCAATGACTGTCTTACACTAGAAAGGTCAAGAATGCAGTAGTTGGCTCTTATTTCTCTTATTCCTCTTACTCTCTGCCCTCTTGGGCTCTCCTCCCCTCCCCCCTCTCTCCACGTGGTCATGGCCGGCCTCTTCTTCTCTACTCTCTCTGCCTTTCTCTGCCTCCACTACCCCATTAACTCCCATCCTCTGCCCTAAATAAACTCTACTCTATACAAAAAAAAAAAAAAAAAAAAAAAAAAAAAAAAAAAAAGAATGCAGTAGTTGTTTGGTCTATGAGGCTGGCTATCTCAACAGTCCCAATCTGGTGCTGGAGGACTGGAGGATTCCTGGAGAGCTGCGGTATTGGAATCCCAAAGAAGTAGTCTCCAATGTCACCGAAGGAAGGAAGGAAGGAGCAGCAGGACAAATGGACTTGCCACCAAGAGTGAGGGCGACAGGCAAAGTTCCCTTCTTCCACACCATTTTGTCTGGGCTGCCACCAGAAGGTGCCACCTTCTAGGGGGTTTGTCTACTTGCTTCCAATAATGTGATCAGGGAAAAAAATTCCTCACAGGAGTGCCCAGCAGCTTGGGTTTTAGTTGAATCCAGATGCAGTCAAGTTGACAACCAAGATTGTCCATCACATCCGGGTTCAGATTCAAAGGCAACTGCTGACTCTCCAGGCTAATTAGCAGACACTTTATAAGAAGCATGTGACTCAGTCAGGGCCATCGGCAAATCTCCAGGCATTTGTAATGCTGCTCCACTGGGAAACAGCTCCACTCTGGACAATGTCCGACGCTTGTCTGTGGATCATCTCTCAGCCCTAGTTTCGTCTATGATTATACGTTGGGCATTTCAACAGCTCTGAGACCATCATCCCTTACCACTGTTATGTGCTGAGATACCTTTCTGAATGACTGCAGTAAGTTCCTGGTTGGTCTGTCCGCCATCAGTCTCTCCACCATTCAAATGTGTTCTATATACTACTGCCAATACAAACTTTTTAAAAAATAAAAACTATCTATTTACTTACTTTGTGTGTATGAATATTTTGCTTGCATGCATGTATGTGCATCACGTGTGCCTGTTGGGTCTCCTGTAACTGGGGGTTACAGATGCTTGTAAGCTATTATGTGGATGCTGGGAGTGTCATATTAGGGGCAGATTGTGGAGGGCCTTGGAGTTCAGCTTAAGGGAATTTAGACTTTGAGAGCTCCAAAGAGTTTTCGGATAAGTTACATTTTAGATTTTATTTTCATCAGCTCTTCTACTTTTTTTTTCCCCAAGACAGGGTTTCTCTGTGTAGCCTTGGCTGTCCTGGAACTCACTCTGTAGACCAGGCTGGCCTCGAACTCAGAGATGTGCCTACCTCTGCCTCCCAAGTGCTGGGATTACAGGCGTGCGCCACCACTGCCCAGTTCCAAAGAGTTTTCGAACTTAACAAAGGTTAAAAATTAGTGGGGCTGGAGAGATGGCTCAGTGGACAAGGACATTTGTTGCTCTTAGAAAGGGCCTGTACCTAATATGTCATTCCAAAAATTTATTTTGATTTTTGGCCTCTACTGTGTGTTATCTTCCAGCCAAAGCAACTATTTACCACTTCTGATAGAGGAGAAATTGGAGCACTTTATGTTCTGTATTGTAAAAGCACATTTATGCTTCATTTTGTAGGAAATATTCTAAACACGCACATTGGTAGTAACCCAACATGTACCCTCTGCTAATGGTTTGTTTGTTTGTTCCAAGTTAACTTTCAAACGAGGTGTCATCTAAACAGAATGCAAAACTGGGCAGCTTTCGTGTTCGTGAACCCTCTGCAACCAAACAGATGATTAGGAAAGAAAAGTGGAATCTTAGAGGCAAGGCCAACTGGCTGGCCAGAGAGGAGGCTGACCTTTGGACCGATTTATTGCCCTCGTTCTGATTCCATGGAAAATACAATACAGAGAGATGGTTTGGGGAAGGCAGAGTTCCCTCCCGGATTGCCAACTCTCTGAATAAAGTACAGTCTAAAGTTTCAATTACTGGTTTTTATTTACTGTCAATGGGCAACACAGACTGAATTCTGATTTAATTCCCAGGACACACCATTCATTTCTCCTTATTCATTCTCTATTGTTCATCCCTTGGAAACCCTGCCTGGTGGCCCACACTTGTAATTCCAGAGACTGAGGCAGGAGGATCACCAGGAGTCTGAGGCCACCCTAGGCTAGGCTTCATAATGAAGTCCAGGCTAGCCTACCCAGAGAGAGAGGAAGAGGGAAAGGGGAGGAGGGAGAAAAATAATGAATTGGGGCAGATTGGTCAGAAATTGGGCTCTATAAATCCCGAGAATAGTGATATTCTATGTCTTGCCTGGGCACATTTTATTGCTATTCTTTAAGTTGAGAGTGCTTGCTCTAAGTCAGGCAGCTCTGTCAGACAAGACATGGGGCCTTGTAGAGGATAGATATTTCAATGAGTATTTCAGTATAAATGAAAGGTTTATAGGCTAGCGATACAGTTCAGTCAGCAGACTGTCTACCTGTTATAGACAAAGCCCAGAGTTCAATTTCCAGCACCACATAAAGCAAGCAGAGTAGCCCATATCTGTAATCCTAGCATTCAGTAAGTAGAGAAGCAGGAGGATCAGAAACTCAAGATCATCCTTGGGTTCCTAGTGAGTTCAGGACAATAAAGATTTGGGCTGAGAACACAGCTTAGCAGGTCGGAACACTTGCTGCACAAGCATAAAGACCTGAGTTCAAATCCCCAGCACCCATGAGGAAAACAAGGTTTCCTGTACACCTGTAACAGCAATGCAGTGGAGGCGAAACAGGAGGATGGATGAGGCTTGCTGCAGGCTCAGGGAGAACCCTTCTCAAGGAGTTAAGATGGAAGGTGATAGAGAAGGATGCCTGACGTCCACCGGTGTCCGCACAGGCATAGGCACAGGCACAGGCACAGGCACAAGCACAGGCACAGACACAGGCAGGCACAGACACAGACACAGGCACAGACACAGGCAGGTACAGACACAGGTACAGGCACAGGCACAGGCACAGACACAGACACAGGCAGGTACAGACACAGGCACAGACACAGGCACAGACACAGACACAGGCACAGACACAGACACAGGCACAGACACAGACACAGGCACAGGCACAGACACAGGCACAGACACAGGCACAGACACAGACACAGGCACAGGCACAGGCACAGACACAGACACAAGCACAGACACAGACACAGGCACAGGCACAGACACAGGCACAGACACAGGCACAGGCACAAACACAGGCACAGGCACAGGCACAGACACAGGCACAGGTACAGACACAGGCAGGCGCACCTGCACATGTGCCTTGGCGTTAATTAATAAACTGATACTAAAAGTCCAATGAGAAAGGACAGGGACTGACCAACACAGGAGAAAGTGGGACAGTCAAAGGGCTTACATTTCCCAGTGCTAAAGCTACAAAGAAACTTGATCCCCAGCAAGACGCAAACAGCTTGGTGGCACACATGCCAGCCACCCCAGCACCCAGGAGGAAGAGACAGAAGGATCTGAAGCTCAAGGTCATCTTTGGCTATATAGGGAGTTTGAGGACGGTCTGGGCTATATGACACCCTGCCTCAAAAAGCAAGAAGAGTCAATCTCAGCACTCAGGAGGTGGAGACAGGAGGATCTCTGTGAGCTCCAGGAAGGAAAAAAAGAGTGAACCAAAGAAGCTGGAGAGATGCTCAGAACTGTAACACCGTAACTCTAGGCCTCTGTAGGTACCAAGATGCATTGGTACACATCCATACACGCATATACAGAAAATAAAAATAATCCTTAAAAAAAAACCTGAGAGAAGCGATTCATTCAATGTGACCAGACTGGGAAAGGGACTAAATAGAGGGTCCAGTGGACAGCCCATCAAGACCATCTGTAGGCACCGACCTGAGCTTTAGATGTAAATGGAGGAAGCTCATAAGAAAGCAAGAGTTGTGCATAATCAGGCAGCCTCTGTTCAGGTGTGAGCTCCTTGGCCCTTGTCTCCATTCAGGTTTTCCAGGATGGCCCAAAGATGATCATTGCTTGCTTGGACCCAACTGAATTTTTAAATTTATTTTTTTCTTTTGAGACAGGATCTCACTAACTAGTCCTGCTTTGTAGAGTAGGCTGTGCCACCACCATGATCTGACAAAATGATCACTTCTGCTCCACTGTGTGATTTCAACCACTGCAGAGACGTGCCCTCCGTTCTATGTGAGTCTACTGTTATTGGAATCCAAGGACGGTTACGTAATCTCTCCTTCATCCTTGGGGAGACAGGGTGGACAGATAACCCTTGAGGGATTTGCGTGCCTATATACAGAGGTGAGCAGTTGACCCACAGGACACAGACAGAAGCATGAAAGCAGAGGAATCTGGTCTCATCCTGTGTTTAGTGGTGGCTGCTTTGTGGGTCCAAGTCAGTACTTTTTAGCAAAATCAGTTTTTAAATGTGGATCTCAAGCTGGCCATGAATTTGGGATCGCCCTCCCTTGTCTCTTGAATGACCATCCGATCATTTGCAGGCATACGCCCATTTCGGGTGCATCTCTTCTGGTGTGGAGCAAAGCAGGCTGTGGTAGATGTATCAGCACTGTAAACAGCCAGCTCTAAGAATTAGGAAAAAGCAGTGTCTGTCTACACCAAGCATGGTGGCTCATGCCCATAATCCCAATTTCCAGAATGTTGGAGCAGGATTGCCACGTTGGGAGGCCAGGCTGGGTTCTCAGTCTCCATATCCAAAACACCCACCAAGAGCATGTGTGAATCTAAGGCAAACCTATACTGTTCCAACTTGAAGGCTAATGCGTTACACACAGGGTAAATAGAATAAGCACTTTCCTCCAAAGTCATGGCTTGGGAGCAAGGGCCACCACGATGACCTTCTCCAGACCCAGTGAGACTGGCTTCAGAAATGTTACTAGGGACACAGCACTGGCTCCATACTGAAAACAAGGTTTACTATTTTTATATGTTAATATCACGTGTTTATTATAGGTTGTAAAATATGCGTTAACATAATTTTTAAAACAAAATCCTGCTGCAAAGGAAGTGAGAACTCAATATTTGGTAAGCCTCTTAGATGGGTGAGGGAGCAGGCCTAGTCTGGGGCTATTGTGGAGAAATGCTCTCTCTTCTGGTGGTCTAACAAACATTTCTCTACGAGTTTATGGTCTTTGAGGTTCTAATCCATGATTGGCAGAGCCATCGTTTGGGCCCCTGGTGAGAAGCTGGCCGGTGATAATGGCAAATAGCAGGTAAAAGAAACTACTGAGCTCATGGCCAGGGAGATTCAGAAAATGAGGAAGGGCCTGGAGAGCAAGGCATGGTGTTCAGAATCCCAGTGCTAGGGAGAGTGAGGAAGGAAGGAAGGAAGGAAGGAAAGAAGGAAGGAAGGAAGGAAGGACGGAAGGACGGAAGGAAGGAAGGGCGCAAGTGCCAGGCCAGCCTTGACTTCAGGTGTGTGCTCACACGCTCACACACTGAGCTCTATTCTAAGCCCTGCGGTGCTTTGAGGAAGGAAGGAAGCCACTGTCACCACAGGCTGAGTGTTGGGAACCAGAGAGAGCTTATGATTCTCACGACAAGGAACAAGACACAGGGACGGTTTGTCGTTTGTGGAAGGTTGGAGCTCAGCAACTGCTTGTGGCACACAGCCCATTACAGTTCATCTGAAGGGAACACGAAAATAAAATATACTAATGCAGGAAGGAGCCCAGTGGTAGCCTGTTCTTACAGTAGCCTGCCTCTCCTCTCTTTTCCAAGTCAGACCCCCACTTGCCAGTCAGATAAAATACAAGCAAAGTAAAAGGTGTCCTTAGACAAGAACCAAAACAGACTGGATTTTTTTCCTAGCTAAACTTCTGTTTAGTTTAGTTTAGTTTAGTTTAGTTTAGCTTAGTTTAGTTGGTTTTGTTTTATTTTATTTTATGTATGTGAGTGTTTGACTCAATGCATATTTGTATACTGTATGTATGTATGCAGGGCCTGAGGAGGCCAGTAAAGGGACCTGGATCCTCTGAAACTGGAATCACAGATGGGTTTTGGCCATCACTTAGGTGCTGGCAGCCAAACCTAGGTCTTCTAGAAGAACAGCCAGTGCTCTTAACTACTGAGCCATCTCTACAGCCTTAGGTAACTTTTTTTTTATTGAGACAAGATATCACTTATGCAACCCTGGCCAGGAATTCACTTTGTAGTCCAGACTGGCCTTGACTTTATAGAGATACAAGTAGCTCTGCCTCCAGAGTGCTGGGATTACAAATGTGGGACGCCACACCCACCCAGGCTCCTTTCCTTTCTTTCCTTTTTTCTTTTCTCTTCTCTTTTCTTTTCCTTTCCTTTCTTTTCTTTTCTTTTTTCTCTTCTCTTCTCTCCTCTCCTTTCCTCTCCTCTTCTTTCCTTTCCCTTACTTTCTTTTTTTCTTTTTCTGTCTTTGTTTTTTCAAGACAGTGCTTATCTATGTAGCCCTGGCCATCCTGGAACTCACTCTGTAGACCAGGCTGGCCTTAAACTCAGAGATCAACTTACCTCTATCTCTGAGATTAAAGTTCTGAGCCACCATTGCTGGGAGTTTCTTCAGTATTTTCCTGAACTAGAACTTTTTTTTTTGAGATTTATTTATTTATTATATGTAAGTACACTGTAGCTGTCTTAGGACTCTCTAGAGGAGGGCATCGGATCTTGCTACGGATGGTTGTGAGCCATCATGTGGTTGCTGGTATTTGAACTCGGGACCTTTGAAAGAACAGTCGGTACTCTTAACTGCTGAGCCATCTCTCCAGCCCGAACTAGAACTTTTATGGAGAGCCTCGCGCATGCTAAGTAATCACACTATCCCTGAACTATCACATATCACAGGGGTGATAGTTCAGCTATTGGTGGGGTGATAGTTCAATGTTACCCTTATCCGAGCCCCATAGGTGCTTCCAAGTCATTTGCATTGATAGGGTTCATGCTGAGTCCAGAGGTTTTCCATCTCTGGAGTTTATTGGTAGAGATTAAATAGAGTGACTTAGCCATGTAACACGGGGCTCCTATCCAAGACTGTTTCAAAAGAGAGGCTAAATTAAAGAGGCTGATTTGAACTGGGCCCCAGTGGGGACTGGATCACAGCTGATTTGAGCTGGGGCCAGTGGGGATTGGGTCATGACTCCAGGGAATGACAAAACCTGTACTGGCTGGAGAACAATAGAACATGGTGTCTTCTAGGTATCAGTTTCCCCCTGCCCCAGTTCTGCCCGAGGTCCAAAGGCTAAGCCTTTTCCTGGCATGTAGATCTCCAGACGGGCTCCCTTTCACAAGGTCAAAATGCAATGGAACTCCAGCCTCTGGGCTTTAACTCTGTGTGGGAAGATGTGGGTGGAGGTTTCTCGTGGGGTTTTTTTAAGTATTTGGGATTGTCTGTTTGTTTGTTTGTTTGGCTGGCTTGAGATGGGGTCTTGCTATGTAGCCCAGGCTAACCTTGAGGTCTCTGCCCTTCTGTTTCAGCCTCCAGAGTATTAGGATTGCAGTCACCACCCTAGCTGTCCTAAGGCTAATTTTTCCATAATGTGATTAAGTTCCTTCCTCCTCAGCCTCCAAACCACAAATGCAATACTCTGTCCCTTTATTGACAGCCTCTAGATTCTTTTAAGATTATTTGCTGTCACAGTTTTTTGTCAACTTGACCCAAACCTACACAGAGGGAAGTGGGAACCCCGTTGAGTAATTACTCCCAGGGTTTGGGCATATCTATGGGCATTTTCTTAATTGTCAGTTGGTGTGGGTGAGCCATGCCCACCGTGGGCAGCACCATCCTTAGGCAAGTGAGCCTGGCACATAGAAGAAAAGTAACTGGGCAAGCCAGGAAGCAGTGTTCCTCCATGGCCTCTGCTCCAGATCCTGCTCCTGGCTCCTACCTTGAGTTTCTATCTTGGCTCCTTCAGTGAGGGACTGCAGTCTGTAAGCCAAAGAAGTCCTCCCCTCCCCCACTTTGGCTTTGGCCAGTGTTTAATCACAGCAGTGAAAAGCAAATTAGAACACCACCCAGTTCTGCTGTAGGGAATTTTTAGCATATATACCTCTATGTACACCCAGGAGAACTGTCTATACGATAATTTTCCTTATTTGTTTTAAACTTGTTTATGTGAGGGTGTGCATGTGTGTGTATGTGTGTGTGTGTGTGTTAACACACAAGGCCAGAGAACTACCTCTTTTGTGATAGAGTATCTCTATACAGTCCAGCTATCCTGGAATTCTCTGTGTAGATCCTGCCTCTGCTATGATAAAGGCATGAACTCTGCAGGCTCAGCTATAAGAGCACCTTTGAGAGTTGGTTCTCCCCTTCAAATCAAGGTCATTGGCCTTGGCAGCAAGCGCCTTTACCCATGAGCCATTTTGCCAGTCCCCAGTTGGTTTGTTGTTGTTATGTCTTTGAGACAGAATCTTGCTATTTGGTAAATGCTAGCCTCGAACTTTCAGACATCCCCTTGCCTTGCCTCCCAAATGGGGGGAGTGCAAGCATGAGCCATAACTGGCTTCTTAGAAAACGTTTCAACCTCTTAGAAAACTTCCCGCTAGAGCCAGGGTTCTCGCTGTCATGGAAGGCAAATGGAGAAAATAAGAGCAGCCTTCAGAAGGCTGGTTAGAGAGAGATGGATACTGGTTCGCCTCCCTCCTTCCTCTTTCCCTCTGTAACCGCTGAGTCCACAGCTTACCCCAGCACTCTCCCTAGCAGAGTTCAGAGCTGACCCCTCAAATGAGCTTGGGAGCTGTGCTGTGCCAAGCTGCAGTCTTGTAGGTCAGCCTGCAAGCTTAGTGTTTGATGCTTACGTTCAAGGCCTTCTGAGTACAGAGCGAATTCCAGATCACCCTCTGGCCTACGAAGTGTCAGCCCTCAAAAACATCAGGGGAGATCAATGGCTTGGTCAGTGAAGTGGTCATAGCGTAAGAAACACAAAACTCTGAATTCTGTCCCAGTGCTCCGTACAAAGTCAGGTGTGGCTTTATACATGGGATTAAATAGATACTTAGAACCCAAGCACTGAGGCAGGAGGATGCCTGGCGCAGTCTGGCCAGCTGGTCTAGCTCAGCTGTGATTTCTACATTCAATGTGAGACTTTGTCCCACAAAATAGAGAAGAGAGTGATTAAGAAAAACAGACTCCGCCCTCTACATGTACACACATACATGTGCATGGATACCCACAACCACACACACATACATACATGCACACAAATATACAATACACACACACACAGTCAATACCAATCCAGTCACCTTAGAACTCTGTAGCCCAAACTGATCTTGGACTTGTCAGCAATCCTTCTGCCTAGGCCTCGAGCTAGGATTAACACATCGTTTGTTTGGTTTGTTTTTTGTCAATCTAATGGCAAAAGAGAACATTTAAGGCCATCCTGTCCAGATAATCATTGATTCCTTCATCTCTGTTTCTCCTGAATCTCCTGAGTCTGTACCCATTTTTGATGTTTTCTTTTGTTTTTAACACAGTTCTATGGCCCTGGCTGGCCTGGCACTCACTCTGTAGCCCAGTCTGGCCTCAAGCTCAAAGTGATCCATCTGCTTCTGCTTCCAAATGCTGGAGTTACAGACTTGTGTCACCATGCCAGGTTTCCTGTCCATTGTCCCAGGCAAGCGACCAGGAGAGTGGTGCTCTTGGTCCGTGGACGACTGTATCGGGAGGTGACCAGGTTCTTTCCAAGGGCCAGGGCTGCCCTTTTGACACTGTTTCCTGCGTTTTCCATCACAGGCAGGTATGCTGAGTGTAGGACAGAGGGGGCACCACTATGTGGCAGATTGAGACCAGGCTGCTGCGAGGATGCCCATCTGGAAGGCTCACAGAAGGAAAAGAATATCTTTGGAGGGATAGATGCGACCGAACATTGTATTTCTCTAAATCGGTACCAAGTAAAATGTGTACACAGGCCGGAGAGAGCCAAGGAGGGCAAGGAACCCAGGCCCAGGGCCTGTGTGGGCCCCACCCAGATTGGGAACCTTGAACTTATCAGGAGTGAAAGAACAAGACAGAGGGGAAGGGGGAGGGAGAGGGAGAGAGTGTGTGTGTGTGTCTGTGCGTGTGAGAGACATTCTCTCAGCCCACTGTGTTGTGGTATAGAGGTGAGAGAGGCCAAGCCAGAGGGTGGCCAAAGGGAGTGTCTTATTTAAAGTTTTGTTACTTTGAAGAGACACCATGACTATAGCAACTCTATCTATATCTATCTATCTATCTATCTATCTATCTATCTATCTATCTATCTATCTATCTATATTGCATTGTGGTGTTTTGCTTGAATTACAAACAGTTGTGAGCTGCCATGTGGGAGCTGGGAAGGGAACCTGGATCTTCTGGAAGAGCAGCAGTGCTCTTAACCACTGAACCATCTTTCCAGCTCTCCCCAACACACACACACACACACACACACACACACACACACACAGCAACTCTTATAATGAAAAACATTTCACTGGGGCTGGCTTACAGTTTCAGAGGTTCAGTCCATTATCATCATGGTGGGAAGGATGGCAGCGTGCAGACAGACTTGGTGCTGGAGGAGCTGAGAGTTCTCCATCTGGATCTGCAGGCAGCAGGAGACTAGACTCCACACTGGGGGTAGCTTGAGCCAATGAGACCTCAAAGCCCACCTCCACAGTGACACACTTCCTCCAACAAAGCCACATCTACTCCAACAAGGCCATGCCTCCTAATAGTGCCACTCCCCATGGGTCAAGTATTCAAAGACATTAGTCTCTGGTACCAAAACCATTCAAACCACCACAGGGAGGAAAGAAGGTACCAAGGCCTATATAAGCCAAATGATATGCGTAGACTACCAAGATCCTACCACTGCCCAGTAGGGGAACAAGAGCTCTTAGAGGGCAGTTTATCTTATCATAGTGGGGAAAAGGAAGGGTCGGTCCTGTGTTTCCAGTAACTCCCAGTGGAAGGGCCACCCTAGAAAGCCACAGACCACAAACTAATGACTTTTTCTCTAACCAGGCAATCAAAGGCAACATGCAATTTGTAGGTGCTGGTGATACAGGGGAAATTGGAGGGGTCCCCTTGGGGGAGTTCTTAGTCTCATTAATCAATGGATTCAAATGGAAGCAGTAGGACATTTTTATCAGCATCTAAAGGAAGGACAGACAGCAGGACACCCAAACTCCAGTCAGCTGCTATCCAGGGGAGGAGACCAGCCATGCCAAGGGAGCTGGATCCGAGGTCAGGTACATGGCCAACAAGAAGCCACAAGGCGGGAGGCAAACTCTGGAGAAAGAGTAATGGAGCCTAAAAAATGCTGGAGGGATTGAGGGGGGTGGGGGTGGGAGTGGGGGACACGCTCAGAAAAGAGAAGGAAGAAAAACAAACGTTTCACATTTCTGAATAAGTCAGAAGATTGGGTTGACTCACAACCCTCTGTGTCTGTGGCCCTTCAGCTTCTGAACGAGGGGCGGGGAACAGTATCTCATTAAAGAACTAATTATTCTGTCCGTCTCTTTAGCATGGCTCCTGGGTTCATCCCTTAGCCAAAGTGATTGAACCAGCCCAACTGGAACGCTAGTCCCCACCCAGGCCAGAGGACAGAATCTCTGGCCTGGGTGGTGTTTTTCCTAACCTGGTATGGTGAGGTTCCTTAGCCAGGTTTCTAGCCTGATGTGGCCAGCTGTGGCTGGGCTGAGAAAGGAAAGTGGGTGAGGGTGGGCAGGAGTCTGAATGCCGGTTTGGGGCTGTGAAGACACGGTAGCTTGGGAGTTTTTGATGTTTTCTTTTGTTTTTAACACAGTTCTATGGCCCTGGCTGGCCTGGCACTCACTCTGTAGCCCAGTCTGGCCTCAAACTCAAAGTGATCCATCTGCTTCTGCTTCCAAATGCTGGAGTTACAGACTTGTGTCACCATGTCAGGCATGGTGGTGATGCACACCTGGTAACTACTGAGGCAGAGACGTGGAAGTCAGGAGCTTGCAGCCTGGGCCATTAGTGTGACCCTGTCTGAAAACCTCCTTTGTACCAGAGGATTAAATGAAATGATTGAGCACCCGTTGGCTTACAGACAGTTCTACTAGGCTCCTCCCAATAGCAACCTATTGTGTCATCACCAGCTGCCATTGCCTGAGAGGTGGGGTATACATCTTGAGACCCTTCTCTCTAGCTCTACCCTTCCCCCATTCCCGTGTTCCAGGCTAGCCTCGCTCTCTTCTGGTCCTTCTCTATCCCTGCTTTCTCTGCCCTCATGGCTCTGTCTGCCTCCAGGTCCCTGCTCCCTTCCCTTTCCCCACAACAAACCTCCCGTAGATGAGATCTGACACACAGAGAGTTTTCTCCAGGGGACACCTTGTCCTGGGTCAGCCAGGTACCCCCTGACACCCACCACTGCTATGATACAAGCTAGAATGATTAGAGAGAACCTCAAATGAGAAAATGAGCCCTACCAGATGAGTCTACGGGCAAGCCTGTGGGGCAGTTTTTAAATTAATGGTTGATTGGTCATGACTTGCTCGTCCTGCTTTCTCATACAGCTCGGGACCACCTGCCCATGGATGGCACACAGTGGGTATTTAGGCCAGTGTAAGCCAAATGGTATGCTCTGACTGGAGGAGCAAGCCAGCAAGCAGCATTCCTTTACCAGTTTTGCATCCGTCCTGCCTCCAGGTTCCTGCCCTGACTTCCTTGTGATGGACTCTGATGTGGAAGTGTAAGCTGAAATAAACCCTTTCCTGCTAAAGTTGCTTTTGGTCATGTGTTTTATCACAGCAATAGAAACCCCAGTGAAGACAGCTCAGCATAGTGGTAGCACCTATACGAAGTCCCAGTCCAGAAGGTGAGGCGGGAGAATCTCTATCCATTGAACCCAGGAGTTGGAGGTCGATTTGGGCAACATAGAGAGATCCATTATTACAAGTGGTCAGTGTGTGTGTGTGTGTGTGTGTGTGTGTGTGTGTGTGTGTGTGTTCAGGTTCTTGGCCTCTCACTCAGTGAACCGAAATAATCACACACAGATCTGCAAAGTAGCAAGAGAATTTTGTTCAAAGCAAAGCCATAGAATGGACTCAAAAGGAACATGTTGTTCGGGTGAGAACATCCCATCTGAGCGAAGGCACTCAGGGGTCCAGTCACTATTCAGTTTGTTAGGATTTAGTGTCAGAGAACCTTGGTGGATTGCAGCCAAGGGATGCCACAGCAGAGATCACACCACACAACAGATCTCACTGAAGAGATTTATTGGGGCGGGGGGGGGGGGGGAGCTAATGGCCTCCTTCAAATGGAGACCTGTGGGAGAGACAGAGAGACAGACAGAGCAAGAGAGAGGGAGAGAGGAAGAGAAGGAGGGAAGGGGAGGGAGGGAGGAAGGGAGAGGGAGACAGAGGGAAACAGAGGGAGAGAGAGAACAATCTGGGATGGTAGAGGACCTTCTAAAGGGTTGGCAGCTAATGATGGCATAACTTCTGGTGCTGAGTCTCTGAGGGCAGGCTGGGGGAGCACCTGGTTTCTAAGATAGCTTCCTTTTATGGGGTTCAAAGAAGGAGTTTGGCTGCTAAGGGGCATGGTGGGGCATTTCTCTGCTTTTATTAACAGAATGAGATTGTATAAGTTTTCATGTCTCCTTTCCCACGAGCCATCTGATCGTAATCCCGTGCACACCCATTTATGCGTACAATTCTGCAAACACAATTCTCCCTAAGAGTTCACTAAAAAGACATCATTTGCCGTATTAAACAGGCGCCCAAACCAGTGTAGGCTGGACTTGCCCACTGCCCCATAACTATGTCACAAGATGTGTTTGAATAGAAACAGGAACAGTCATGGGATTGCTCAAGAGAATCCCTCAGTTCCATTGTTTGAGACGTGTATGTGTACAGCTTGGTGCAGCCTAACAGGTTGCTAAGTGCATTGTTCCTGGTGGGGTTTGTGGGCATGCTGGGTACCAGCAACTGCCTCAGGCTGCTAAGCTCGCTCTGAGCCAAGCAGACTCAGGGACTGTAAACTATCCCGGATGCATCCTTGCTTCACCCTGCCGTAAACAAGCCAAACCAGATAGATAACATTTCCGGTAAGGCAAGATATGAGGAGAATATTTTAAAGAAAGTTGGTTGGTTTCGGCTGTTGTTGTTTTGTCTTTTCTAAAGTAAGATAGAAAGACAGGAAAATGATGGGGACACAGGAGAAAAAAGGAGTCCCTCGCCCCAGGGTCCAGTTAAAGCATTTAAACCAGCTGGGAAGCTCTGTTAATATTTCTGTAAAAACTGCTAACCTAGCATTAACATTCCTACAACATAAAGCAGCAGTTCTCGGTCTGAGGGTAAGGACCTTTTTATAGTGCGGATGTCCGATGCGCCACCAGTGATGTGACACGGACCCCCCCAGGAACCTCCCACTGCCCCCCTTTAGGTTTCTTAGCTACTTCGGAGTTATTAATAGAATAACTAGAAACTTACCCAAATCCTGTTAGAGTTGTAGACCAGAGTCCGAGGGTGCTGCTGAGCTCCCTGGATTCTTGTGGGGAAAGAGTTGTAGCAGGCACAGGTGGAAAAAATATTAGCAAAGTCTGCTAGGAAAGAGGACACGCCTAGCAGTAGGCGTGGCCTAATGAGCCGGGAAGAGGGAGAGGGCGTACTGAAAACTCTGGGCTATAGGTCCCCGGAGCCATCACAGGCAGTTCACAGGGCACCTGCCTCTAAAGTGTTTGTTACTTGTAGCCCCGAGAGGGCTCCAGTCTTTTGGCCAACTGGCTTGTTTAATACGTTAATCTTTCTTTTCTCTTCTTTTCTTTCCCTTTCTTTTCTTTCTTTTCTTTCTTTCTTTCTTTCTTTCTTCTTTCTTTCTTTCTTTCTTTCATTTGTTTTTTGAGACAGGGTTTCGAGACAGGGTTTCTCTGCTGTCCTAGAACTCACTCTGTAGATCAGACTGGCCTGGAACTCAGAGATCCACCTGCCTCTGCCTCCCAAGGGCGTGTGCCACCAATGGCCTGTTTTTTTTAAGTACTTTTTGCATGTGTATATGTATAGTGCATGTGTGTATGTGTGTATGCATGGCCAAATGTGTGGGGCACATGCGTGTGGGCAAGTGTGCACACACATCTGTCCACGTCCCTACCCTCCCACCACTCCAGACGTGACTCTTGGGAAAAGCTGCGACTCCTCCTTAGGGAAGCCACAGTGAGGACCTCCCCTCTTACCACTGTGTTAATGCTCATACTAAAATATCCTTATCAAACCCCAGCTCTGCATCATAAAATGGCTCATCCTGACAATATTCTGTGTCAAAGGGAGGTCCCTACAAGCCCAGGGGAACTAACACCTCAGTCTGCTATAGGCAAGGAGCTGTGTCTCCTATCTTTGACCAAAACATGCTATTTCAAGACAGGGTCTCATATAGCCCAGGTTGGAGTTGAACTCACTGTGTAACCAGGGCTGGCCTTGAACTCCTGATCCTCCTGCCTCCAGCTTGGAATTTAAGAGACCAACCACCACACTCAGGCTCCTGAGAGCTTAGAGGGCCTCTGTCTGGAATGTTGCAGGTTAGGAGGATAAGCAACCCTCTTTGTTGTAGTTACCCTAGGAGCTGAGCTGGTATTTCAAAAGCTAGGCAGCAGCCACAGTGGCCAGTGCTCTGCTGAGAGGGAGTCTTTTTTTCCTTGGCCTGGATGATATCTGAAATTGCATTACTGTGACCTTAACTTTGAGGACACGGTTACCCAATATCAAGAAAAAGTTCTGAGGGTCACTAGCAGGACACGTGACAGCCCATGCACTGGAGTATTCTGACGCAGGTCAGCCCCAGTCACCTGTGTGTGCCCACAGATTCTTGGCAAGCACTGGGACCTGCACATTTTGTAGGGCTGACACCAAATTCCCCCCTCCACCCCTCCCTTTCCTGAGGACTCTGAGTCCCTAGCCAGAAGTCACATGGACAAAAATGTCCCCAACCTCTGAATAGCCATTGTTCTCAGAAACAGAATTTGTAAGTCAATTGTGTAGAAACGGAAGGCATGTGCTTGGATAAATAAGGCCATGTGTAATCTTTGTTATTCAAGACTTCCCTAAAGAGCTTCTTGTGTCCCAGTACAATGGCTACCAACCCGCCTCATGCCTCCCCTCCCTGTAATGAGAGAGGCCTAGGCCCCGACACTAGGCCCTTGATGTGGCTGCCCAGGCCTGGGTAGAGGCCAGTAGGAGAAAGAGGGTGACCAGACCCTAGAGGGAGCAAGGAAGCCCTCTCAGAATCTGGCTCAGTCCTCAGCAGCCCTGTTTCCCTCTTTTTCTCTGCCCTTTTGAAGTTTGAAGGTCTTTGTCCCAGAAAGACAATAGTAAACAGACTGGAGAAAAAAAAAAGACTACTGTTTTTGTTTTTGTTTTGTTTTTTGTTTTTTGTTTTTTTCTGTTCCTGGTCCTTAGAATGTAGACCAAGGTCAACATTAGAAAGATGGATTTCTATGTATACAAAAAGCCAGACATATCTAGATGTCTAAGAGCAATTCGCTGTTGAGTCTCCTCTGGGCTTAGGGGAGCTGTTTCTTCTTAGTAGATTTCGCTGTTCTTTTAAAAACTCGATGATTGTCCAGAGAAGTGGTGCAGCATGTAAGGGACCTGCCACTAAGCCTGACAGCCCGAGTTCATCCCTGGAAAGGAGACCATCAACTCCCTCACATTGACCTCTGACCTCTGTGTGCATGCCCTGGTGCACATGTCCCCTCCAAATAAATAAATTCAAAACCTAAAAAAAATGATGATGAAAATCATACCTCTTTCATCTGTTTTTTCTCAACTCACAACCTTACGTGTGACTAATTTTTAAAACTAGTATTATTATTAATTCTTCTTCTTCTCTTTGAGACAGGTTCCCATCCTGTAACCCAGTCCTGCCAAAAATATGTGACAGTTCTCCTGTGCCTGCTTCCTACTAGGATTATAGGCAGGTACCACCACACCTGGCTTCGATATTTACTTATAAAAATAATTATTACTTAAATAATTATATTTTGTTATAAATTATTGTTTATACATTGGATATTATTATTATTATTATTATTATTATTTATTTATTATTATTGGAGACAGAGTCTCACTATTTAGTCCTGACTGGCCTAGAACTTATTATATAAACCAGGCTATACTTGAATTTACTGAGAGCTGCCTACTTTCGCCTCCTGAGTGCTGGGGTTAAAGGTATATGCCCACATGCTTGATAATTTCTACTTCTTAAATAATGTGTCTTAGGGGCCAGAGAGATGGTCCAGCAGTGTGAAATGCTCATCATTCTTCCAGAGGACCGAGTACAGTTGCCAGCACTCACCTTTGGGTGGCCAGCAACCACCTCAAATTCTCACCCTCTTCTGGACCCTGTAGGTGCCCCCACATGTGTGGCAGATACACATGACAATAGAAACAAATCTCGTTGTTGTTTTCAAGATGGCGTTGCTGTCCTGGAACTCGCTCTGCAGACCAGACTGGCCTCAAACCCAGGGATCCATCTGCCTCTGCTTCTAGAGTGCTGGCATAAGAGGCGTGCACCACTGCACCCAGCTACCAAAGATAAGTCTCACTGCGGGGATGTGCTCAGTGGTAGGTCACTGGCCTAGCAGACTGAGTGCCACCATGGTCACTTCAAAGAATAAACAAACCAACAGCCACGCCTATCAATCATATTTCCTTTAATCTTGGCCTTGGTAGAAGCTCAGTGTATGGATGATTCGCCTTTCTTATTCTGTCCTTTTATTTCTTGTTTTCTGTTGTTCTAGGCATCAAAATTTGAAGTCTCAAGTATTCTTCACAAGTACTCTCTGCCTGAGCCATATCCCAGCCCAGTATTCCCATCTCTGAAAGGCTTATATTCTGTGAAGAGTGCTCACATCTTATTCCAGTCAAGATCCTAGACAGCTAGGTAGGCACTGACAGACAGACTTGGAGGACACTGAGGACGGACTCCCTTCCCTCAACTTTGGACCACACCTTCCGTTTTCTTAAGTCTCACACCAAGTTTTCAGCTCCCTCAAGGTGTAAAAGACCATATGAGGGTTGGTGAAATAGCTCAGCACATAAAAAGCACTTGCCAAGCAAACTTAGCAACTGGAGTTTGATCCTTGGAACCCAGGAGAAGGAGAGAACCGGGCTCCACAAGCTGTCCTTTGACCTCCGTGTAAACAAAGCATCTTTTGAAAGCAAAGAGGGTGGGGATATTGATAATAGAATTAGAAACATGAGCTGGGCTTGGTGGCTTGTTATCTGCCTTGAACAACATTCTCCAGCATTTCAGGAAGTTATCTGTTCTTGGGCAAGTGGGACTTACATCAGAGCATTGGTTGTCAACCTGTAGGTCGTGAAAAGCTACTCTCCGCCAAGGAAAAAAGCCAATTCAAGCATAGTCAAAAGAATAAAGGCCTGTGAGGGCAGTTCTCGGGCAGGTTCACTGGTCTCACGGGAGTCAGCGGAGTCTCCAGAGTCTCCAGACTAACAGGGGTGTGTGTGTGTGTGTGTGTGTGTGTGTGTGTGAGGGGGGGGGAGGAGAAAGGGGGCTACACAGAGAGAGAGAAGTGCAGAGAGGGAGCAAGATAACCAAAATGTCCAGGGCAGAGGGCAGGATACGCCAGCCTTCCCCGGCCTGCTGGGAGGACATGGAGGCTAGGTCTGCTTAGGCACCTCAGCAGCTTGTCACAGGTCCAAAACCCAACAGGCTGCAACCCCTTTGGGGTTGGGGAAGGGGCGGAAAAACCCTTACATGGGGATCACACAACAGATATCCTGCATAACAGATATTAACTTTTTTTTTTTTTTTTTTTTTTTGGTTTTTGATTTTTAGAGGCAGGGTTTCACTCTGTAACAGAGCCTGGATTGTACTAGAACTTGCTTTGTAAACTGGAACTTTGCTTAAGCACAGGGCTATAAACTGAAAACGTAACTTTAGTCCTCATATTACATAGTGAATTCCAGAGCTACAAAGTAAGTCTCTGTCCCAAGGGAAGAGGGAGAGAGAGAGAGAGAGAGAGAGAGAGACAGAGACAGAGACAGAGACAGAGACAGAGAGACAGAGATAGACAGAGAGAGACAGAGGCAGAGAGAATCAGAGACAGAGAGAAAAAGGGACAGAGAGAGACACAGAGAGACAGACACAGAGACAGAGAAACAGAGACAGAGAGACAGAGGGACAGAGAGAGACAGACAGAGAGAGACAGAGAAACAGACAGAGAGACAGACGGACAGAGACAGACAGACAGAGAGAGACAGAGAGGGACAGAGACAGAGAAACAGAGACAGAGAGACAGATGGACAGAGACAGACAGACACAGAGAGACAGACAGAGAGGGACAGAGACAGAGAAACAGACAGAGAAAGAGAAGAAAAAAAAGGGACATATGAACATGGAAAAATCCAGGGGACCTGAGAAGGGAAAAAGAGCTCTTTGCCTGACAGAGGTTGTACACATCTTTAATTTCAGCACTTGGAAGGCAGAGGCAGGAGAAGGTCTGGGTTGGAGACTAGCCTGGTCTACAGCACCCTTCCAGGCCTCCTGAATGCCTGCCACTCCTGGAGAAGCAGGTACTCGTGCTGAGTCTGGGCCTTGCTTTCTTCTCAGCATTTCTTTTTTGTGCTTGTACTAAAATATCATTAACGACATTTTGAACGCTGACCAGTCCATCCTGAATTCCTTCCAGCAGCAAAGCCACAAATGGGTTTTGTCCTGAATTAGAGCCCTAAAGCCCAGAGGAACTCCTTGCGCTGCTGAAGGTGGCAGCACGGAGCTGTGTCTCAGTCCGCTTACTGCTGACAGTATCGGGGCTTTCTAAGGCCCACTAAGGGAAAGCTATGTCCCCCTTTATAAAAGAACAACCCGACTCTGGGTGGAGACGTGACCTTCTAACCTCAGTAACATCAGGTTGCTAAGGTGTACTGCTGTCCCCTGCCTTATAAGCTAGTCCAACTGGACCTGTTGATCAACTAGACAGGAAGCCACCCCTCAGGAAAGCTGATCCACTGGCAGCAAACTCTAATTAAATGATCCTCAAACTTCCTTCTGTGTCCTTTTAACATTCTTTTACTAAGGAGACTAAAAACATGCAAAAGGGAACCTGCGTTCCCTAGAAACAAGCCCATACTTTTCTACCTAAATAGACGGAGACTGGGCCCTGGAGCCCTAACAAACCAGCTATCCTTCACAGGCCAATTCAAGAAACAAAGCAATAATAAAAAGCAGAAAGGAGACTAATTCAATGGGCTACAATGGAACAAGTCACAAAGATATTCAGTGAGTCCCTCTCCCAACCATCTTCAGAGTACTAATGCTGGCTTCAAGTTTTAATAGAAGTCTCCAGGCAGGCATAATTAAGCAGCCCTGGTGTGGCTCTCCTGTTAGGTAGGCCCTGGCCAAGGTGAGGCCTCGCTTGTAACCTGCGACTCTCTGTAAGGTGGGCCTGGGCCCACACGGGGCTCTGCCCTCGACCAGTGACTCTCTGCAAGTCACTCAGAATGTTAATACTGTGTCTTTTTCCAGTAGACAAGTTTCCTCTGTGGCTGGTACCAGCCCCTTCTTGCTCCCAATATGAGACGTCTAGGGGGATACTCTGATGTCTTGGGGGTCATTGTTTTAATAGTCTGATAACCGAAGAAAGGGGTACGTGTGCGTGTTTACAATATCTTCATTCCTGACAGGATGGTTCTGAAACTCTCAAATATCATTAGCTAGTTAATTGGAAAGCCCAGTTTCTGCACCAAACCTTGGGCTCTTGAAGAGGCAGTTAGTTCCCTAAAAGGAGTCGGGGCTCTCGCCATCCTGCAGCTGAAACGAGTCTCCAGAAAAATATCTCGTTTTCCTCCTGGCTATACATTCTGCCAGATTGTCCCAGACAATAAAACACTTCTATTTTTTTTTTTTTAAGTTCCTCCAAGGAATGAAATCTGTGACTCTCAGCTATCTGCCTTGGTAACAAGCAGCCACTCTGTTAGACAACCATCCTAGATTTCCACCTGTGGTTAATTTTTTTAAAATAATAATAATTGGCAGGGGAAAAAGTGTTTTTTACTACTCTGCTGGATAAAGCAATAGAGAGAGGGAGAGATAAAGAATGGGGGACTTGCTTGTGATTATTGGGTCAACTCGCAACAGTCCACAGCAGGACAGAGAGGTTAACTATGCCAGGATGGGCTCAAATACATTTTTCAAAGCACTTTCTCCCAGATGCACAGGGCAGGCAGAGCTGGCATCAGCATCAGGAATATTGAGAAAAGGAGGGGAGCCTGTGAGCCCCCCCATTTCCCCAAGGTCCCCAACAGTTGGTCATGAATGCCCAGGGCTGCAATTGTCTTGATTTGACATTCCCCACCCAGCTGGAAGCCTGTTACAAAGCCAGGTGACTTTCACAAGTTAATGTGGTCTTTGGGCATGACTTCTGTTTTAGATTGGGGCTTTTTGTTTATTTATTGTGTTTTGTTTGTTTGTTTGTTTTCTCTCCTCCCTTTCCTCCCTCTAAATCCTCCCCACTCTCTTTCAAATTCATGGCCTCTCTTTTTCCTCAATTGTTATTATATATATATGTGTGTAATATGCATATATATGCATATAGTTACATTCCTAAATATAACCTATTGAGTCCATATAATGTTATACATTTATTTTCAGGGCTGACCAATGTTAGGGTCCAGAAATCACTGCACAAAACAATAGAACTCCAGTCTCAGTTACAAAGGAATAGTTTAATGAACGCATACCCCAGGACTGCTGGATCGGGGATGCAGCCTAGACTCAGAAGCTAAGATTGCAATCCCAAGCCAGAAATCGACAAACATTTGAGCCAGGTTATCCTATCAATCAGAATTTAGGGATAGGGGACTTTCTTAGGAACATACCTTTGTGGTACATTTATCCTGCTCCCATTGGTTGGGTTACTCAACTGTGCCAGTTGGAGGGCGGGATTTGCCTAGCATTCACAATTCACAATTCTCAATTTGCCAACCAGGTTGTCAGTTACCCACATACGTGTCTCCTTCTGCCAAGCAGGATGCCAGTTACCCAGGGAGGTCTTGGGAACTTAAACTTTACTGTGATTGGTTCTAAAGTAGGGTCAGGATTTTGGAGAGTTTTCAAGATCACCAAAGCATAGGACATAACAGAATATAGAATCAACTTGGGCATAAGAAAGTTTCCTAGTAGCAGCACCTAAGAAAGTTTCCCTGTAATACATAAAAGTTTCCTTGTAATTGCATAAGATGTTTGGCTGCAGGCATAAGACAACATGGCTACAGTAATGTCAGAAAGGTGGTGTCTACCTATGTCTTAACAACCATTTGGCACTGGACCACAAATTGGCGTTGCTCCTCCCTGGGGAAGAGAACCTCTTCTGCTCCCAGCTTTTGTAAGTTGCCTGTGGTTCTTTGCACAGAGATGAGGCCTTATGGTCTTTTCCCATACCGTTTGGCATCTTTGTCGGTGTCCTCCATGTTCACCTCATATCTGGACGGTCATGTCATTGAGACCTTATGCGTGTAGCTTCTGATGTCACTAGAAGACAGTCTCACAGCAAACTCCGACCTGTTCTCCATGGCACGTTCTGGTACCATGAAAGCTAGTCCTCAGGAAGAGATGCTCAGGTCAGTGCCAGCTCAGGAGGCTCGGGCTGTTCCTGAAGTGATGTTAACTTCAGCAATGGAAACCTTGCACCTCTGGGGGATAACCAAGGGAAACAGCGATAGGCTGTATGCTTGGGAGTCTCTCGGACAGCCCTGACCATCAGGTCAAAAGAAGGTCATGTCTGGCATAGAAGGTCATGTTTTTGTTAGGTGGTCTTTGACTTTTGAGGGAGCACTGTCAGCCCAGAAGAGGAAATTCCATGAGAACATGGAATAGTTATGTTCTATACAGGCTGTAAGAGATAGACTGTATAGAACATGTATAGTTATATTCTGAATTATGTGCATGATAGTTTTTAAAGGTAAATTGGTAATAGCATGATTTCTTATGGCTTTTTCAGACGTTCGTATTATTTTGCCCAGGTCCTTCCTTCTCTTGTATTTACCTCCCTCTTCCTTTCCTGAGGAGCCTCCCCCTTCCCCTATCAGGCTGTTTTGTTGTGTTTTAAGACTGTTTTATTGCTATGTGGCCCTGGAGGGCCTCAGACTTACAGTAATCCTACTGCTTCAATCCCCCAAGTGCTGGGATTACAGGCATACACGCCACCCCTGGCTCTTGGGTTGGTTTCCAGTTTCAGGGTTGTGGGTGACAGAAACAGACAGCTTGGGGACAAGAGGGACGTGAAGTCCCATTGATTTCTGCCAGCAGAACGTACAGGATGCCCGGCTTTGCCCTGCTCAGTCCTGCTGGGAGCTGCTAGAACTGTGCGGTGCCTCTGAGCTGTGGACTTTCAGGTGTATCCAGTTCTCTGTGTGTTGCATGCTTTATCTTACAATCTGCGGTGCAAGGCTGTACTTTTTCTGGGCAAGCCAGATCAAAGATACAGGCTGTAAGAGATAGACTGTGATCGGTCCATTTGCAGTATGAGATGGGCTTAGAGTTCATCGGAGCGACAGAAAAGTGGAGCACACCAGGCCCCTCTTCCCTGATGCCTGCTTGTCTTAGAACTCTGAGAGTTGGAAAGTTACTACATGACTGATTGCAAGGTCAAAAACAGGGGTGTGCCGGGGGGGGGGGGGGGGAGCAGTCTCAAGCCCCAAGTTATTCATTATATGAGACTCTGTGTCCTTAAACTAATGAGGTGGGGAATTTGAAGGAGATGAGAATCTGCCTACAGGAGAGGGTGGCAGAAATTCCTTGGGGTGCAGGCTTTAAAAAGCACTGTCTCATGTCAAATCAGTACATCAGCCCTTTTGTCCCCTCTGTGCTGCATCCTTTCTGTGGAATGGCATATTGAAACCTGCTTCAGCAGGCGTATGGTGGCCTTCCATCCAGCACTCAAGAGGCAGAGGTGGTGGTTTGAGGCCAGCCTGGTCTACCTAGCAAGTTCCAGGCCAGCCAAGGCTACATAGAGAGATCTTGTTTCATACACACACACAAACCAGCTTCATTAGCACTGGTCTTTTGAATTTGTTGTTATTTCCAACAATGCTAACCTTAGGACTCAGGCTAGCCCACCCCACCAAGGTCTCCTTCCTTAAATGATCCTTGGTGGGCCCAGCTGAGCACAGTGAGATTGAACACTGTGCCGAGACTCTTTAGGGATGGGCTAGGTTCATTCACTTAGGTAGTTAACCTGGTACGGTGTGTTGTTCTCCCTCTCAGATCTAACCGTGCGTGTGCAGACATTAGCGATGAACTTTAGATCTCAACTCAGATTTGTGAGAACAGGAGGTAGGCACTAGTCAGGTGCCAGCTCTCAGGATGCCCTCGCCGAGACCATGGACACCAGAAGAGAAAGTTCTGGCCCCTCGCTATCTCCTGTGCTTGCCTGCTGTCTGATTTGATTTTCCTCATTTTTGATGTTAGGGACACAACACTGAGCTTTGTATGTTAGGAAATGCTTCGCTTCTGAACTACACCCCCACCAACACTTGTGGATTTCATTTATTTATTTGTGTATTTAGGGTTTTGTTTTTTTGTTTTTGTTTTTTGTTTTTTTTTTTTTTTTTTTTTGAATCAGAGTTTCTCTATGTAGCCTTCAATGTCCTGAACCTTGCTGTGTAGACCAGGCTGGCCTTGACCTTAGAGATCCACCTGCTTCTGCCTCCCAAGCCCTGGGATCAAAAGTGTGCAGCAATACTGCCCAGTTGAATTTTATTTACTTTTAATTTTTGAATTCATCTTTTATATGTATGGGTGCTTACCCGCATGTATGTCTGTATACTGAGTATATGTAGTGCCTGAGAAAGTCAGAAGAGGGCACTGGATCCTCCAGGTCTAGAGTTATAGGTGATTATGAGCCACCTTGGTCGGGTGCTGGGACTTGAACCCAGATCCTCTGAAGAGCATCCCCTGAGCTGTCTCTGCAGCAGCCACTTATGAATTTTGAAGACTCACTATTTCTAATGCCGCAGACATGGAAGACGATGGCAAGACAGTCCCCTTCCTGTAAGCCTTGGAGAGCCACCACCCGTTGAGCGTTAGTGAGTGAGTGACCTCTTGCCCTGGACACCGACTCCCCTAAATTAGCTTCTTATTGTTCTTCCTGTTGCTTCAAAATACACCTCGGTATAACAGCCAGTCTTTTGGGGAAGGGGCGTTTTTCACATGCTCTACGCCTGTCTAGAAACATCAGATGTGGGAGGTCAAGTCCCCACGGCCAGGTACTCCTAAGCTAGTGAACTTTCTCTGTCACTTGTCCTTCTCAAAATCACATTGTCAGGAAGGCCAGGTCACAGAACTCTGCCAGAGACTTAGTGGAAAACAGGGCTTTGGGCTTTGGGTGCCATCAGAAGGAGAGACAGAGTGGGCTGTCCACACGGAGGACTATTCTGTGAGGACTATTTTATTAATCCGAGTCTGAGCGTGGCCCGTGAGAAGCGCGTAGGTGGTAGTGTTACGCTGCCCTGTAGAAGTGCTGAGAACTATGCAGGAGGTGCAAAGTGCACTGGGCACAAAGTGAGCCTTCGCTCTGTGCCAGCTAGAACCTGCTTGCTGGAAGCACCGTCGAGTCTACAAACCACCCAGATGCCTGGGAAGTGGCTCAGGGGCTGGGAACGCCACCAACCATGGCTATGAACACTCCCCGCACACCGCGTCTCGCTGGGAGGTGATCCGCTGTGATCTTTACTTACAAACAAAACAACAACAGCAAAAAAAACGGGTCAGTGAGGTGGTTTAACAGGTGGAGGCACTTGTTGTTAACTTTGGCAACTATATAACAAGTTTCAGGCTACCCAAGGCTACCCAGAGATCCTGTCGGAAGAAAAGAAAGTTAATTAAATCGCTTTGATAATTCCACACACATACAAAAAAAGCATTCTTTTATGTGTGTTGTTTGAGACTTGATTGCGCTGTGTAGCCCTGGATGTTTTGGAAGTCACTAAATAGACCAGGCTGCCCTCAAACTCACAGCAACCTGCCTTCCTCGGTCTCCCGAGCTCTGAGATTACAGGTGTGCACTGCCACCTCAACCACTGCTGTGCAGCTAAAGCATTCTTTTTTTGTTTTGTTTTGGTTTTTTTTATTTTTTTTTTTTTTTTTTTGGAGACAGGGTTTCTCTGTATAGCCCTGGCTGTCCTGGAACTCACTCTGTAGACCAGGCTGGCCTCGAACTCAGAAATCTGCCTGCCTCTGCCTCCCAAGTGCTGGGATTACCACCACTGCCCTGCCAGCTAAAGCATTCTTGTTCTGTTCACTTCTCTCCTCTCTTCTCCCTCCACTCCGCCCTGCCCCCACTACAATCCAGTCTTCACAATCACACCTTTGCTTTGTTGTGTGACCCGCTGACTTTAACCAAAGTCATGTTTGACCATAAATTTGGAACTGCCCATAGGAGACGAAGTCAGCTCTCAAGTGGGTACACAACAGAAGCTGTTAACTCTTCATCTCCCAGAGTCTATCTGAGGCCAGAAGGCCCCATGAGTTTCTCTTGTATCCATGGTCGATTGCTGACCATTCTTAGGCAGGCCTGGTGCAGGAGAGGAGTGCTGGGAGTTTATGGTTGCGATGGCTTGTGCCATGCCCAGAAGACAACATTCCTCAGCCCTTCTTACTATCTTACTTAGCTTCTGGCTCTTATATTCTTTTTATCCACTGAGCTTTAGAGAGGGAACACATAAATGTCTTATTTAGGTCTGAGGATTCAACTGTCACTTACTCTAGGTACTTGAAACTGCTCAACTTTTGAACCAAGGCATGAGTCACAAAGACATTAGACTTGATGGCACAGCGACACTCAGTGGACAAATGAAGAACTGCATTCTAGTTCCTCATGGGATCATCCCAGCCTTAAGCCAGGCTGGAGCAGAGAACGTTCCTTTTCAAAGGTCTACACTCCCTGCTACCTAATTAGGTCCACTCTAACACTCTTACTGAGTTCAGTAATAAGCTGAAAAGGACACCTTGAATTCTATATGTGAGCAAAGTTATTTCCTGCTTCACAGTCACATAATCCCTGCCCACAACCTAAGGCCAAAGGACAGGGGATGTAGTTAGTTTAGCAGTTTAGTTTATAGTAGCATGAATGAAGCCCTAGGTTAGATCCTAGCACCAGAGGAAAAATGGACAAAAGAAAGATAGCTAAGCAAAGTATGGTGCCACACACCTATAATAAGGCAGGGCGGTGGCAAGTTCAAAACCAGCCCGAGTTACAGGAAATCCTTTCTCAAAATAACTCGGGGCAGAGGCCACTAGCCAGAGGGTGTCAGCCAGTTTCCACATGGCTTCTCACTTGTGATTTATAGAAACATCGTAACAATCTTGTTCCATCCCAGGTATTTCTTTTATGCAGACTCTAACTTTGAAAAAACTAGAAAAAAATAAGGACTATTATAGTTTGGATACAGGATGTCATTTGTTTGTGTGTCATTGGATACAGGCTCTTTTGTCTGAGCTCTCCCTTGGTTCCCAGTTGCTGGTGTTATTTAGGGGCACTACAGAAACCCTGGGAGGTGGGGCCTTTCTGGAAGGTTTGGCTCTCTGTGGGGTGGGTCTTAGGGTTGACAGTTTAGTCTGCTGCTGTCCTCTCTGCTTCCTGGTCCACAGAGATGGGTGTAAGCAGCCTCATTCTGCAGCCGCCACAGCCTCAAGCAGTTCCGGCCCAGCACCAGTCAAAGCAAAGCCTCCCTTAAGCTGGTCACATCAGGAAAAGAATTCAGACACTGCCAAGCAAAAACTGTCTTTAAATCATTCTGGACAATCAACCGTGACCTCAACCCAAAAAAATTACAGCTGTGACTACCTACGTGTTATGATGTGACGAAATGCTTCTTTTGGCCTCTGTAACTTGCTTATGTAGATACCCAAAGATTGTCTGGGTTACTTAACTTGGCAGAACAGACCAGTGTTTGCTTGCTTGCTTGGGTAGACTCTCTTTCAAATAGAGTCGCAGGAAAATGAATGCATGTGTATGATCTTCCCACCCTCAAATTTCTAATTGATTTTGTTTAAGACAGGAACTGTAGCCCAGCCTGGCCTTACCTGATCTCCTATTCCAGAGATCCATGGTCCACAACCACAGGCAGCAATCCAGAGAAGCCTGCAGAGCATCACACACCTTCCCCCCCCCCACCCCCATGGTGCCTGACAAGGCCAGCATGCACGTCTGCATTAAGCTGCATGGAGCTGGAGGTAGCTGGGGGAGGGGGGCGGGGGCAGTGGCTCAACAGTCGAAGTCTTGCCTGGATCCCAAGCCCAGAATTAGAAAAAGGACCAGTGAGATAGCTCAGCAGGTAAAGAAAGGGACTTGCTGCTAGGCCTGGCAATCCCAGCAATGCTGGTACACACGGTAGGAGGGAGCTGATTCCCACAGTGATGCTTTGACCTCCACTCATGCACTGCGGTGCCTCTCCACACACACATACACCTACCTACCTTGGGAAAGTGCTTGCCTAGCGTCCAGTGTGATGGCTAAAGAAACTCCACTCACATCAGGTATCCATCCTGGAACCCGCCAGCTGTCTCTGACTCCAGTCCCTGGAAGATAAGTTCCCAGTACCCCTGACTCAGTGACCTCAACCCAAAAAAAATTATAGCTGTGACTACCTACGTGTTATGATGTGACAAAATGCTTCCTTTGGCCTCTGTAACTTGCTTATGTAGATGCCCAAAGATTGTTTGGGCTACTTAACTTGGCAGAACAGACCAGTGCTTGCTTGCTTGCTTGCTTGCTTGCGTACATATTGATGGTCTTCTTGCGCTTTTCCCCTTTAAAAACCCTTCCCTCAAACAGAGGAGGGGTGGAACTGGTGAAGAGGAGCAGTGGGATGAGGGACTGGGAGGAGGGGAAGGAGGGGAAATGATGGTTGGAATGGAGGAGGGGTTGGGAGGAGGAGAGGAAGGAAACAATGGCTGGAACATATATAGGTGAGAAGAATTAGAATCCCCTCACCTCCTTCCTCAGGGCAACTTCAAATTCAGCTCACAGACTGTTCATCCTGTTAGCTCAATAAATCTTTAATTACAATTGGATTGAGTTTATGATCTTTAACCCAGGGGTCACAAACTCCATAACATCAGAATACCCTGGGTGGGTTTCATCCTTAGCACCAAAAATAAAATAGCAAATGAGATCATTGTATGCCCAAATAAGGAGAGGGAGAGAAACCTCAGTAAAAAGATATTTAATGTCAGAGGGACGCTGGACATGTGGGCAGAGATGACAGTCACACAGGCAGTTGACCTGACCTGCCAGCACGCCCTGTCATTCTCAAAGCCTCCCTCGGCAGGATGACAGCAGATTCCTGTCCTATGCAACAGGTACTTGGTTCCCAGTTGAAACCCAGGTTTGCTCCACATCTTCCTGGCTGTAGCAGGTGACCTGACCATCTTTCTCTTGGCACAGGAGCTTGAGACAGGAGCTGGTGACATTCTCATCAGAAGGCAGAGGCAGGGTCCAGGGAGGCACAGATCTCTTATGGTCACCAATCAGAATGACTTGAGACCACTTCCCAGTGCTGGGGAAGGAGACTTTCCTGCAGTGTGTACTTAGATGAGAAAAGAAGGAAGTTCAGAGCCCCTGCCTAGAGCCATTTCCATTTTGGGGAAGACCTGGGCCACCATTGGGTCATCAGGCCTTTCCACAGGGCCTCTGGGTCTCCTGGCCAGGGTCACAGAGACTCATCGTCCCCACAGGACTGTAGATCTGAAATAGGTCCTTCTCCTTCATCTAATCCCCACCTGGAGGCCATGGCGCACAGACACTCTCAAGCCCGCGTCCAGAGAATCCTGGCCAGAAAACAGGGAAAAACCCATTTCTCTCCCACTGGCTGTAGATGACCAGCAATGTCCAGTCCTCACAGAGGGCCAGCATCTCATAAGCTTTTCCTCTCCACTTTCTTCTCTTGATTATTTATCATCCATCCATCCATTTGTACAAATATAAAATATATTTAGATAGATTTATATAATATAGACTTTTGAGAGGCAGAGAGGAGCGGGCCAGAGGCCCGCGTACGGTCACTTACAGACGTACTGGTCCACAATCTCGGTGCACTTTTTGCATCTGACAAAGCAACACCAGTGGAACCTGCAGTGGCAGCGCTCCACCTGGACGCTCTTGAAGCGGTCATAGCCGCGCCCACAGCACATGAGCTCACAGCCGTCCATGCCCTCCGAGGTCTTGTTGCACAGGCGACCCTGAGTACCCAGGGAGCCTGTGGTCTCGTTACGCAGGCAGTAGTCAGGGCTGGGGTCCACGTAGACCAGGTCCTCTGGGGTGGGCTGGTTGAAGCGGCTGTTGGCCAGCTCCAGCTTGCCCTGGCGGGTGATGCGCATGGCCGCCGCGCTGTCGTATTTCTCCTTCAAGCGGTCTCCCACCTTGCGGAACTCGGCCAGCTGCAGCCAGCAGGTCTTGAGGCTGCAGGACCCGGAGACTCCGTGACATTTGCAGGCAACATCGGCCATCTTATACACAGCCTGGGGGAGGAGGAAAATGACAATAAGGAGAATCCGGCACAAACTAAGGAGAATCCTTCAAGCAAGTGGAGAAGTGGGCCAGTGAACTCAGCAGGAAAAGGGGCTTGCTGCCAGGCCTGCCGATCTGAGTTCGAGCCCCAGGGCTTACATGATAGAAGGAGAGAACCAACTCCCACAGTACTCCCAAAGATCATCTTCCAAAGTTGTTTTTAGAGCTAGGCTTGGAGGTTTACACCTTTGATTCCAGCACTTGGAAGGCAGAGACGGGTAGATTTCTGTGAGTTCAAAGCCAGCCTGGTCTAGGACAGCCAGGAATACACAGAGAAACCCTGTCTCAAAAAAGCAAAACAAGCCAAACAAAAACACAACAACAAATTCGTTAAATTTGTGTGTGTGTGTGTGTGTGTGTGTGTGTGTGTGAGTGAGTGAGAGAGGGAGACAGACAGACAGAGAGACAGAGAGAAAGAAAGAGAGCGAGAGAGGGAGAGAGAGGAAGAGAGAAGGAGGAAGACAGAAACAGTCGGTGCACACGAGGCATGGCGCTCGCATGGACGTCAGAGGACTTTTGGGCAGTTGCTTCTTCTTCCTTGAAGGCAGGACCTGTCTTGTCTCATTCTCCCACAGAATGGTTACTGTGCTTGTGGAGGTCATGGGGCCGCTCCACCTTTCTGTGGGTCCCGGGGAGTAAACTCAGGTCTTCAGGCCTGCTCAGCAAGAGCCTTGACCTCCTGAGCCACCCTGCCGGGCACTCTCGCTGCTGGCTGGCCCGCAGGCTACCAGGCAACTCTCCGGTCTCTTCCTCCCTCCTCGTCGTACGAGGTACAGATGCACATTACTGTATGCAGCCTCCGCCTAGGTTCCAGACACCCTAACGGGTTTATTAGACCTGGGTAGCAATTGTGTCTACCCACTGACCCATCTCCTCGGCCCCTTAAAATTTTGTGAAATCATTTATTGTCATGGAAACAGACTCTCATCTAACCCAGGCTAGCCTCAAACTTGCTCTGCAACCAAAGATGACCTTGAACTTGTGATGCTTTTGCTTCTAATTCCTGAGCGTGGAGAGTGTGGGCATGTGTCACCCTAACCAGTTTATATAGCACCAGGGAGCATCCAGGGCCTTATGCCTGGTAGGCTATCCCTCTACCAGCTGAGCCACATACCCCCACCTCTCCCCACCTCCTGCCTCACTCCTCATCCTCTTTAAGTGGCGTCTATTATGCTGTTCAGGCTGTTCAGACTTTGGGGCTCAAGTGATCTGGCCAGAGCAGCTGGCGGATGTGAGCTGCTGCTCCTGGCTCGGATTGTCTGTGTTGATCAAATCTTCAAACAGATAAAACCCAACAAAACATGTCTAGCTTTTGCACAATATGGAGCACAGGTCACAAGACAGTTCAGTTGTTTCACACTCTGTCATGGCCTGGGCTAGCTGAACGTCCTCCCAGATCCTATTAAATTCCTCCAAAATTGAACAGTGCCTGTTCTAGAGTTGACATTTGGTTGTCAGGAGTTTCCTGTGGGCCATCGAGTCAGTAAACAGGACCACCCTCCGCCCCTCACACCCAGCTAGGGGAGCCTGAGGTGAAACCTGTGCCGTGGGAAGCAGGAGACAGTGCACCTACCCACGTGAGCACTTGTTCCAGAACAAACTGAGGTTGGAAGTCACCGAGTCTCAACATTGTGGAGTGGGACTTTAACTTAGGCCACTCCCACATCAGAGTAGAGCAGAAAGCTGGTTGCTAAGAACTTTTCAGGGAGAGCACACTGGTGTATCAGCCTGGCCCACGGCACACACAGCGAGATAAAAATGCATCTCTGCCTTGCAATGTCTTCCTGGGCCACAGCTCTGGTCCTCAACGGAGTCAGGGCTCTTTCCCCCAGGATTCCCCTTGGATTTCTTTTCAAGAGTCCTCCAACCGTGTTTTCGTTCAACACTAAGGAGAGATCACCACAGGTGCCACAAACAGCCACCGCCAGCTCATGGTCTGTTTAAAAGGCTGTTTTCTTAATAGGGATGTATTTCCTTGACTTTATAGTGGAGAGACTGAATCTCTAGAGAGTCTTGGGAACCAGTGAGGCCCATCCAGAAGTGAGTGAGCCCGCAGGGTAAGCACTTCTGCACTTCAGCCTTGTAGCCTAAGTTTAGCACAAGGAAAGGAAGGGAGGCCTTCCCCCAAGGTTAAAGGCACCAGCACTTTGCCCTGATAACTACCCAAGGACGCCCCAGCAGGGACTTCACAGATAGGCCCTGTGATTACCTTCGGGGCCAAACCACAGGCTTGATGTCTAGCCTGCCTCTCTCTGGAGATGGTCCTTGGCTTATAGGGGGAGGAGCACATGCTGTAGAAAGCACTAAGGGACTGGGACTGTGTTCTGTGTGCAGCTCACGGCCGCCAGCTGCCCTGGAGGCTGTGGCAAGATCACCTGAGCCCAAAAGTTTGAACATTCTGAGTAGCTTAACAAGATTCCATTTAAACAGGATGAGAAGAGGGGGAGGGGGATGAGAAGGGAAGGGGGAGAGAAGGAGAGGGGAGGGGGAAGAGAGGGAAAGGGGGAGGGGAGGGGGAGGGGGAGGACTGGGTCGAGTGTAGCTCACTTGGTAGTGGGATTGCACGAGGCCCTGGGGATGTTCCCTGGTGCTAGATAGACTGGTTAGGGTGACACATGCCCACAGTCTCAACAGTCAGGGTTAGATGCAGACGGGAGAGAACAGGATAAATGTCTCTAAAGGAATAAGCAGCAGGACAGAGGAGAGGGGAGTTGCCTCACAGACATGGCGGGACCCACACAAGTCTGAGGAAGAACCTTGTCTCCCTGCACTATTTAGAAATCCACCTGTCCTCGCCCTGGGTGAAGAAACTGCAGAGACACTGTAATATTTATCCTTTTCTCTCATATTTTATTACTGATTCCTGTGTGAATAAAGAGAAGGCAATGTTAATATGGAGCCCTTCCTACTTCCTAAAAGAACTACTCAATATGAGGTTGGGGACGTAGCTCAGGATAGACCATTGGCCTAGCATATGTAAGAACCTTGATTTGATCCCCAGAGCCACAAAACAAAAGACAACAAAATGCTTTTTTATTTGTTTGTTTGTTTTTGGATTTGGTTTTTTCAAGACAGGGTTTCTCTGTATAGCCCTGGCTGTCCTGGAACTCACTCTGTAGATCAGGCTGGCCTCGAACTCAGAAATCTGCCTACCTCTGCCTCCCAGAGTGCTGGGATTACAGGTGTGCCTGTACCACCGCCTGGCAACAAAATGCTTTTTTAAAACATGTTTCCATCTCAGTCACACCTGTAATTCCAACATCCCAGGAGGCTAAGGGAGGATGGTTGTCATGAGTTTGAGGCTAGCCTGGTCTACATAGAGAGACTCTGGGTCTTTGTTAGTTTTGAGACAAGGTTTCTCTGTATAGCTCTGGCTGTCCTGGAACTCACTTTGTAGACCAGGCTGGCCTCAAATTCAGTAATCACCCTGCCTCTGAGTGTTCCACCACTACCGGGGTTCCTGTGTCATTCTTTTTTTTTTAAAGACTTATTTATTATTATATGTAAGTACATTGTCACTGTCTTTAGATACACCAGAAGAGGGCATCAGATCTCATTACAGATGGTTGTGACACAACATGTGGTTGCTGGGATTTGAACTCAGGACCTTCGGAAGAGCAGTCAGTGTTCTTACCTGCTGAGCTATCTCTCTAGTCCCTGTGTCATTCTGAACACCCTCTTTAAAAAAAAAAAAAAAGGAAAAGAAAAGAAAGAGAAAAAAAGAGCTGGTCTTAGTGGCTAATTCTTCTAATCTTAGCACTCAGAAGGCAGAGGCAATACGACTGCTGTGGGTTTGAGGCTACCCTGGGCTACATACCAGTTCCAGGTTTGCTAGGGGTGCATGGCGAGACCCTGTCTCAGATAAGTATTGGTTTTGCTTGTTGTCCCCCTGCCCTGCAATACTAAGGTCCCAGGCCACATCCATCTCACACTACCATACTCAGTACATGACAAGCGTTAGCCACAGGCTTCCACACCCGCCTTGGTATCCGCATAGTCACCCCCGGGTGCTTGTGCGGGACCAGCTGCTGGCCTTGCCTCCGTGACCCGGGGAAGCTGCCAGAGTAAGAGGCTTCTGCCAAAGCACACGGGACCTCTGCGTGCGCAAGACGGCACATGGCAGATAATCTGCTGCTGTTTTTGCTTATTCTGGCCTTAAAGTACTAGTCTGGGCTCTTCCACCCCGCCATTGTGCCGTCCTCGCTGCACAAGTTCCTGTGCATGTGAGGCGTTGGGAGCTAGACATACTGATGCCCCAGGTGGTGACTGATGCTTAGGGTTCCTTAGACAGAGATTTAAAAAAAAAAATAGAGGGACAAGTGTTCCCATCCTGGAGCAGCCTGTGGCAGAGGGAGAGGTGTGCAGACTGCAGGACCAAGCTAAGGCCTGGGAACCAGACAGAGGAAGACAGGAAAGAGGTCATCGAGGGGCCAGACAGACAGACAGACAGAGAAGGGGCCAACACAAACAAATGATTAAGAACAACAAAAGGAGAAGCAGCAAAAGGAGGGTCAGACCGAGAAGGGGAGGAAGGCGGTGTCTCCCCCACACCTTCTGCACAGATGCTGCCTGGTGCCTGACACTGTCACAGTACCAGAAACGAGCTCAAACCGGGGACTCACACAGCCCCTCTCCCACACTCTGTGAAGCAGACCTCTTACATAACCATTAGGGGGCAACACAATCACGTGTGCCCAGCCATGCAGAGCACAGTAAAGGGTGTTAAAGAAACACACAGCTAGCAGAGCCGTCCTCCATCAGGGAAAAGCTGGGAAAGACCTCAGGAAAAGCTGGGAAAGACCTCAGGAAAAGCTTCGCCCAGGCTTGGGGGCTAGAGGCCCTGCAGTGAGCAAGAAGGCCTTCGGGCCTGGGTGGCCTTTGGGCTCAGACCTATTTTGTTTTGTTAGGCAGGCTCTTGCCCAGACTGGCCCTGAACCAGGCTCAAGCGATCCTTAGGCCTCAGCCTTCTTTATACCCAGGATTAGAGATGTCCACAGAAAGTAGGCATTCAAGAGACAAAGAGACAGGGGATTGGCCACTGTGGGGCAGCTGTTCTCAGAGATGCCATTCGAGGAAGCCCAAAGGAGTGAAGGAGCACAGGTGCCATCGCGCTGTCCCCAGAGGTAGTGGGGACAATGGGGGTGTGGTGGTGAGGACAACCAGGATAACAGCTGTGGCAAGACACCCGTGTGTGAGCTTCTACAGGGCTGAAGCTCAGAAGACAGGTGTGTCTCCTCATTCCCCCTGCGGTCTCAAACCTCCCAGTGCAGACCACATCCACCATTACCCCTGAGTGTGCTTTGGGGCTGTGGCTCTGTATCTGCTCCATAGTAGCATTTCAGAGTCCGCCCTAAGCTCTCCTGACGCTGTAACAAACTATACACCCCAGGTTTGATGGCTTAATCATTCAATCATTACAGGAAGGGTGGGCCATGACCAATGTCCTCTGAAGTGAGAAGTCGGAAAGGTGGCAGTCAGTAGCTAGGACAGTAGTAGTTGTCCCTGCCCCCATGCAGCACAGCCTGCCTGTACCCCAGCTCCTGGGAGGCAGAATCGGAACAATGTCTCAAGCCCAAGAGTTTGTGGAAACCAGACTGGACAAGAAGGAAGACCCTGTCTTAAAAAACGAACACAGGCTGCCTGGGGTGGTGCACACCTTTAGCCCCAGCACTCAGAAAGCGGAGGCACGTGGATCTCAGAGTTTGAGGCCAGTCTGGTCTACACTGTGTTCCAGGCCAGTTGGTGCTTGCACCGGCTGCTTTTGTGTGCCAACTTGACACAAGCTGAGTTATCCCAGAGAAAGGAGCCTCCCTTGAGGAAATGCCTCTATGAGATCCAGCTGTAAGGCATTTTCTCAATTAGCGATCAAGAGGGGAGGGCCCATTGTGGGTGGTGCCATCCATGGGTTCTATTAAAAAAAAAAAAAGCAGGCTGAGCAACCCAGGGGAAGCAAGCCAGTAAGTAAGTAACATCCCTCCCTGGCCTCTGCATCAGCTCCTGCTCCCTGCTCGAGCTCCAGTTCTGACTTCCTTTGGTGATGAACAGCAATGTGGAAGTGTAAGCTGAATAAACCCTTTCCTCCCCAACTCGCTTCTTGGTCATGATGTTTATGCAGGAATAGAAGCCCTGGCTAAGGCAGTGCTACAGAGTGGGATTCTGTCCCCCAAATAAACTGTCACCACCAATAATCAATCACAAAAATACTCCTGACCTCCCCTTCCCCCAAAAGGAAGATAATCTCACTAGAAGTGGAATACATGGGAAGGGGCCAGCGGAGGGAAGGCGTGCCGTCCGCACGCACCCTCAGCTTTCTTGGCGGTGGTCGGAAGGGCAAGCTGGCTTACCCGGCGGCCAGCCTCGTTGTTCTGCAGGTTCATGAGGGCTCGGCCCTGCTCCTCCGACCCCTTGGCAAAGTTCTTCTCACGCTCTCGGGCATCCACAAACTCCTTGGCAAAGCGGTAGCCGTACTCCACGTTGTCTCCACAGCCACCCCACAGCCAGTCCCGGGGCAGGTCCTTGGGCCTCGCTGCACGGCTGCAGCCACAGGTGGACAGCTCGCCCTCTCTGCAGGCCCGGCTGATGGCATTCACCACACCAGCAGCGCTCACCGCATACGTGAAGGCCGTCTCCCGGCTACCTGCGGCAGGGACAAGACGCGGTAAGCTGGTCACTGTCCTCTGCTGACGGCCTTTCCTTCCCTCTGCTTGGCTGTGGCTGTCCCGGGGAATTCCTGCCCTTCCCACAGCACTGATGGTTAGAAACGCTTTGCAGTGGGCTGACCCTGGCCCCCTTTTGACTTCTTGGTTCCAGCTCTGCCCTGTGACACCCTCCAGGCTTGGCCCACACTCTAACCATTGTTCTTTATAGGATGATACAGCCACTCTGAGGAGAAGCTGTAAGGAGAGGGAGAACAGAAAGAGACTGAAGAAATTGTGAGATTAATAGAACAAATCTGCACCCAAGCAAAAACAGATTCTTCTTCAGATATTGTTTCTCTCCTGCCCATAAGCTACACATCTGTGTGTCTGTCCTTTCTGTGGCTGCCACTGTCCAGTAGGGCCCTGGCAGAGGCCAGGACTAGAAGGTGAACCAGACAACATTGTCTAGAATAGTCCTGTGGTTTCCTGCTCTCTTCCTTGGGCCCCAGGCTGCCTCAGGGAACCACACCTGAAGTTCCAGTGACTGGTCATCTTGTGTTCAGTGTCCCAACTATGTTCCTCTTTATTGCAGCAGAAATCTACTTAAAGTCTCCCACGGTGCATGCTGTGCTGTACTGCAGCTGGGAATGTGATTGGCTGCAGATGCTCTGGAAATTAACAAAGTCCCCAGATGACCCAGAAATTCCACTCCTAAAAATATGCCTAACGGAAACGAAGATACATGTTTAAATGTTTCCCAGTGGACGCTCATTGCAGCATGATTCATAATAGCCAGAGAGAGAGGGACAGACAGACAGACACAACTCAATTATTCATCAGGGGATGGCTAAACACAATACATGAAATACTAATGGGAATGAAGTACTAATATATTCCATGACACGGATAAACCTTTAAATACCTCCATCAAGCGAAGAGGCCATGTATCATTGGATCCCATTATAGGAATGTTCAGAATTGGAAAAATCCATAGAGACAGATTAGCTGTAGCCTAGGGCTGAAGCCAGGGGTTAGACAGTGGGTGTTAAGTCAACACGAATGCTCTGGAATTAGTGATTACAGTTGCACATCTAGAAAATCCACTGAAGACCACTGAACTGTATACTTTTAAATGATGAATTGTATATGACATGAATGCTGTCCCCTTAAAGCTGTTTTAACACAGAACACAGACTCTTGTGTGGGATCAGATATTGAGAGAAGTGGCTGTTGTTGGCAGGTCACAGACGCCTCCTGGATTTGTTATTGCACCTGGTAGAATCTTTTATCCTCCTTCTGCGACTCTCCCATGCTTCCACAGTGGGAGGGAGACACCAAGGTCCCAGGGTGTGGACAGACAGAAGCCTGTACTCAACCACAGGTCTGAGGGCTGAGCTGGCTCCACAGTTAAGAGTCTTTGCTGCTGTTGAAGAAGGCTAGAGTTTGCTTCCCAGCACCCATCAGGTGGCTCACAAGCTCCTGTGACTACAGCTCCAATGCCTTCCTCTAGCTTCTGTACACACATAAATAGACACACACACACACACACACACAAAGCAAACAATAAACTAAATCTTAAAGGTCTGGAGTGATTTCTACTTCTTGATTACCTTGGCACCACACAGTGATGTTAGAAATCAGACCACACTGGGCCAATCAGCTTTTCACAACTAACAGGAATCGGCTCTGGTCTTTTGTAAACAGGAACAGCCCATGAAGCCTCTAACTCTTGGTAGGAGGCCCCACTGTGATCTAGCTGCTACAGCTGACACTTGCCCCAGTGCTGACTGTAACAACGAATGCAGGGACGGTAAGACAGTCCCAGAAGCTCTTTCAAAACAAGATGATTTTATTTTAAATTGTGTTTGTATTTATGTCTTTGTAGGGAAATATGCATGTGCACACAGTGCTTCTAGAGGCCAGAAGAGGGTGCTGGATCTCCTGGGGCTGGAGTCATAGGCAGTTAAGAGCTAATGTAGGAGCTGAGAACTGAACTTGGGTCCTCTGAACGAGTATTCTGTGCTTTTGTTTGTTTGTTTGGTTGGTTGGTTTATGGAGACAGGGTTTCTCGGTGTGGCCCTGGCTATCCTGGAACTCATTAGGATTACAGGCGTGCGCCGCCGCTGCCACCACCACCACCACCACCACCACCTGGCTGCATTATGTGCTCTTAAGGAAGCAGGCTGGGCCCTACTCTAAGCGAGCCATCTCTGAAAAGTCTTCCAGAAATGCTCTCAGACAGGCCACCTGGAGCAGGACGGAACCTCAGAAACCCCAGCATGACGTGCGTCTCTTTCCATTCTCCACAAGAATTAGCCTCTAGTCTTCCTCGGGAAAGCACTGGCCTCTCAGAGCAGTTTATTCGTCGCTCTCTCTCTTTTTCACACGATTCCATCACTAGGAAGTTCCTCCTCACATAAAACCAAAATACGCCTCCTTGTAATTTCTGTCTGCGGGAACAGCCCTGCCTAACCCCTTTCCATTTGTCAGCTCTCCAGTGTTTGAAAACAAGAAACATGCCTTTTCTGTGCTCCTCTTCCAACTCGCATATGTCTGATTTCTTCCACCCTTCTTTAGCAAATGTGCTTCAGGGTCCAATCAGCCCTCCCCAAATACCTTTTGAAACCACATGCCCGTCTCTAAATATAATACACCAGGTGCCACCCACTGACCTCCGGTGACTTGGGATCTGAAAGTGTCCTCTGGCACACTGGGCCCGCTTTGCCTCTGCAGGAGGGGCGTGGTCAGGCTCTGAGAGTGTAGGGTGCCAACTGCACAGGGCAGCACGGGGTGGGGTGGAGGGTTGTCTTGGGTAAGAGATTCTTGCATAGAAATCTCTTGCAAGGGACAGTTCCCCACCGCAGGTTAGATAAACAGTGTGTGTGTGTGTGTGTGTGTTGGGTGGTTGGAGGCTATCCAGACATGAAACAGTCACACATGAAAGGAAAACCAAACCATCTCGAAGATATGAGGTGGGCAAGCCAGAGCCACAGAGCACGGGGAGAGACTTTGGAAGCGAGGCTGCTCTTCTGAGCTGTTCTGCTGCCCTCTGGTGATGACTTGTGCTGAAGCTTCAAGAAGGGACCTAGGAGGAGCTACCCCAGGGCACAGCTTCTCAGACACAGAGAGCCTTCAGGGAGGCTACAGAAAAAGGAGTGGGGGCTTGCAACCTATGCCTTTAATCCTAGCACTAGGGAGGCTGAGGTAGGCAGATCTCTGTGAGTTCAAGCCCAGACCAATCTACATAAAGTTCCAGAACACACAGGGCTATGTAGAGAGACTCTGTCTTAAAACAACAAACGAACACAGCAACAACAACAACAACAACAAAACTAAGGGTGGCGAAAACCAGGCAGACCAAAGTACTCCGATGGTAACTGACCTGGATCAAGCCAGATGTGCCTCCTTTGTAAATAGGCCTGCCCTGCACAAGCTGCCCCACTATGCAATCAGGTTCAGCAGCATCTATTCCTGATACCCACCCCTCCCCGCCATGCATGTGCAGGTGTGTGCAACGTGTGCGGATGCCTGTGCATTCCCTCAGTGGAAGTCAGAAGTCCTTGAGAAACCAGGCTCTAGTCGACTTGGTCTTCTTCCGAGACAATGAAAAGAAGGGGTGGGCAATCTTGTCTCTGAATTCTCCCAGGTCAGCTCCCCACCACACTGCCTCACCCGACCGAGTGTGGTTCCTCAGGACCTACCCTCCTTATCTTCCGAGACAAGGACCTAGGGCTCGCAGATTTGGCTGGGCCGGCTGCCAGTCGTCTCTGCCTCTCCAGTGTTGGGATTACAAGCATGCTTCGCAGCACCTGTCTTTCTGTGTGAGTGCTGGAGATCAGATCGGGTCCTCACGCTTGCAGGGCAAGCAAGTTTTCAGACAGAGCCAGTTCATGGCCTCTCTGTCCCCACTATTCCTCGAATGAAGAGAAACAGGCCATGGAGGATGGATGCCCTCCCCACCTGGACTAGTCTCAGGGTCTCACCCAAAACTGCGTAAGCAGGGCAGGCGCTGTGCCGAGGAGAGGGATGTGTGCAAAGAGGATCCCCGAAGAATCACTAAGTCAATCCACCAAAACCCAAGTCAGCTTTCTGGGGAGACTGCCCCTCTGGCCATCCCGGGACACGGGCACAAGCCTTCGATAAAGCCAGAGCTGATCCCATGGCAGGATTCAAAGCAGACACCCCTTGTTTTTCATTTTTCAATTTGAGACTGGGGGAAAGATGTGTGTGGGAATCCTAATAGAATACTTCACAATCTCTCCCCCACCCGTGACCACCACCAACCCTTCTGGAATCCTACTTTGGGAAGACCCTAGTTGCAGCTACCTCTAGCAGGCAGAGCAGTGGGGCCCTGTGTGGGGACAATTTGGGAGACAAGCCTACCAACACCTTCCTTTTATGGTCCTGGAGATAAGACCCAGGAGAATGGGGCCCGGCTTCTTAATTTCTTGCCAGAGAGGGGAGAATTGCATTTCAAAAGGACCTAAGACAATTAGACTCAAATCACACCTCCATCTGGGCAATAGGACAGCCATGATCTCAGCAGCTGCGGGACAGGGAGGGGACAGGGAGGGGACACCCCCCCCACACACACACACACAGTGGTCCTCTCACCTCTCACCTTCCTCTCCAGCACTTGCACTTACATCCCTTTTCAAAGGAGAACGCCTGGCCGGCTCTGGGCCTGGTTAATGACAGCTATTACCAATCTGGTACCAAGTTTTCACCTCTTGCTCAAGGGCTCAAGTGAAAAAGATGTTAAATATGCAGTTGGGATATTCTCCCCTGAGACTCTGTAAAGACTTTAAAAAAAAAAAAAAAAAAAAAAAAAAAGGGGGCCTTCTAGCCCTGAGAGACAAAGGCAGCCATGGCGGCAGGTCTCTAACCAACTCCCTCCTTACTCAGATGTTCCATTCCTTCTCAGATTGAGTCACAGACAGCCCCAGGGTCTGAGGGAAGGCAGTTACACCTCGTGGGGCTCCCTCTCCCTTCTAACAGGCCGCTTCCAAGCCTAGGAAGAACTCAGTGTGATCTTCTGTTCACGCTATCAATGCACCAGGCATGAAGACACAGGACCTGTAGCCGAGCCAAGCTCAAGAGGCCTCTTACCTATCTGCATGACTCTGCCAAAGACAGAAGCATTGTCCACCGTGCTGCAGTTCCACCGCCTCTGCCGGAACTGATGCTGGCACTCCCTGATGCCCGTCTTGGCTCCCTCCCCGATGTAGGACATGTGCTCCTGATACAACTGACACAGCTTTCTCTGGCCTGGGGAAAGCCCAGGAAGTTGGCTGCACACGGGCTGAGCGCCAATGATGAACATCTCAGGTCTCTGCACCGGGTTCAGAGCTAGCGACCTACAACAGCAATCCAGAAAGAGAGGACGCAGCTGTGAATGCACCAATGCGCGGTTCAACCGATTACTCCACCCCCTCTCTCCAATGCTCTCCATACGCAAGGCTCTGGACTAAGGATCTGGAAGGGAACTTGAGAACAGTGCAGGGTGTAGTGTTGCACCCTGCATCTTTGATCCCAGCACATGGGATGCAGAGGCAGGCGGATCTCTGTGAGTTAGAGGCCAGTCTGGTCTATAGAACAAGTTTCAGGACAGCCAGAGGTCTGTAGTGAGACCCTGTCTAGAAATAAAAAAATCAAAAACAAAACACAACACAACAAAAATCTGAACTGTCTTAAAGGGTGAGGGTGGGCATAGGAGACTGTGCAGGGCAGCGAGAGGGACCCCCCTCAGTCGGGGGTACAGACCCTGCTGGAGGAGAGGGGATACTCAGTGTCGCCAAGGGCAGGATGCAGGAGGGAAGGTACCTATTCCTTTAATGCAGATCTCCTGGTGCCTTAAGATAGATAGACTCTGCTTCACACGAGCGACCACACACCCTAAACTGTTCTTTCCCCCACCTCTCTGTATACCCAAGTCTCTGCCAATCAGTTTAGGGGCTACTTTTGCTCATCATCTGGCATATATAACAAATGAAGAGCTAGATTAGACGAGGGACTTACAGATTTACCATCTGAGTCCAAGCACAAGTTGGGCACAGACTGAGACATTTCCATGTCTGCTTAGCAAACACAGTGGCCTTGAAAACACAAAAGAGGGCACTTGGTTCTTTCTATAAAGCTCTCTTTGGCCTTCAGACTGATCAAGAAGGGATTTTACCCCTTCTGCCTCTACCAGCAGCAAACGAACACACACACACACACACACACACACAGATAGCAACACTACACACACACACACACCTCTTTTGTGTTTGTGGGCCTCATTGTGTTCTCCAGAATGACCTTGAACTACTGAGCTCAAGTGGTCTGTCTACCTCAGCCTTTCTAACGTGTGTGTGTGTGTGTGTGTTTTGCTAAGCATGAAGTTAAGGGTCTCATTCATGCTATCAATATTTTTTGTTTGATAAATAACAATAAAAGCTATTTTAACACTTCACAGGGTGGAGGAACCTTCAGAAATGAGTTTTATACAAGATCTAAGGGTAGAGGAATCTCATGAAACCCTCACCTCTGGGAGCTTGAGGGAGAAAATGAACTCCTCCTGGGATGAATAGGTCCATGGTATTCCTCAGATAAAGGTGTGATCACTCCCGTGAGGCCCTGCTTCAGAGCCTGATTACCCAAGAAGCCTCACGGTCTAGGCTAGACCTCAGCCCTCCCACTTACCCTCAGGAATTGGGTCCAGGCTAGACCTCAGCCCTCCCAGTCACCACCAGGAGTTGGGTCCAGGCTAGACCTCAGCCCTCCCAGTCACCACCAGGAGTTGGGTCCAGGCTAGACCTCAGCCCTCCCAGTCACCACCAGGAGTTGGGTCCAGGCTAGACCTCAGCCCTCCCAGTCACCACCAGGAGTTGGGTCCAGGCTAGACCTCAACCCTCCCAGTCACCACCAGGAGTTGGGTCCAGGCTAGACCTCAGCCCTCCCACTCACCACCAGGAGTTGGCATCAGTCAGCAGTTGTGCCCAGCTGGAGAGCAGAGCTGCCAGGAGCAGCAGCAGCAGGCTGGGCATGGCCGGCCTCAACCCATCCCAGTGCCCTGGGACCAACATCTTCCAAAGCGGAGCTCCCTGGAGAGAGAGAGGTAAAGGAGAGTCAGCAGGCAAATGCCACAGACTTGGGGACCCAGGGGAGATGGGGTACAAGTGCAGAAAAGCTCAAAGGATGAGCTCTGTGGGTGAGTGGCGAGGTGGCAGACACCTGAAAGCAAATTCTGTCCCTTCAGAGAAATTGAGCCCTCTCCAACTCCTTCCTGGGGGTCTGCTCCCCACAGGGCCTTATGCCCTTTACCAAGGTGGGGCTCCTACTCAGGAACCAATTCCTAAGGTAACAATGAGCTGTGAAGCCAGAAAAGCAAATGAAGACAGAGCATTTCAAGGAGATTGTGCCCGCACACCTACCCTTCTAGAGCAGAGCTCAGGAGGGTGGGGACAAAAGGATCATGCTCCCACTTAAAAACCAAACCAAACCCACCCACTCCAGGCCAGAGATTTAATTCTCTATCTTCTTCTTTGTGAGGGTTAAGGATTAAACACCTACAGAATTGGATATGTCTCCCCACAAATGAGAGGCTGCATCCTTCCTGCTCTGAAGACAATTCCTTGTTTACTCTTAAGGAGTAATAGCAGGGAGAACATCAAGGCCTTTCACTTCTGAGGCCATGCAGGAGTCTCACAAGAGCAGGCTTTGGTGACCAGTCTCCTCCCCCAACACTTTGGCCTTTGAAGGGACACATGGAATGCTGTATCTGGACACCACCAGCTCTGGGCCACTTCTCTCAAATCTTCCAGGATGTCCGGCTGAATCCCTTGTCCCACGCACTGGTGTTACACGGCTTTTGCCTTGGGTGGTGAAACACACCCACCCCAGGAAACCGTGTACATTTTGGAAAATACAGCTTTGGTATCCTAGAGCAACAAACCAAATGCCCGCCTATTCCCAGGTTCTCTTCATTTCTAGCGCGCGCGCAAACACACACACACACACACACACACACAACACACACCAAGCTCCAGGTGGTCCCACGCTGGCTCACCACGAAGATCCTGAGCTTCTGGGTCTCTAGTCTGTCCAGGAGGGGGCAGCAGATGCTTTTTAGACCGTCGGTCTAGGAAATATGTTTGACCTGGGGCCACTAAGAGAGGAAGTGGCCAGAGCAGGATTCAGAGTTGGGACAGGCCAGTTCCCCACTCCTTTTGGTTTTCCTGCCCGAGGTCTGAGTTGGGGCGGGGCACCACCAGGCAGGTGTGTGGAGCCGACGGGAACAGATCAAAGAGAGATTTGTTCCTTCGCTTTTGTCATGGAGAAACAGCTCGGAAATGACCCGGCCTCTAACCCGGGCCACTAACAACTCCAACTTTCCTAACCAATTTCACTGCCTCTTCTGAGGGATGCCCCTCCCCCTCCTACCCTCCCCCTCACCCCCCATAAATCCTCCTCCACCCCAGGACCGGAGGTCTGTGAACTCAGAACTCAGAGAGATGGGGCAGAGATAGGGGCTGACTCCAGAAGCTAATGGCTTTATGGAGGGGAGGGTCCAGGTCTGGGATACAGAGGATACATAAGAGAAAGACTTCAAAGGGGCTCCTTATCCAAACATCCCCAGTTTCTCCTCCCAGTCCTTCTTGGGGACCACCCAGCCTTCTCCCCTGGGTGCCCTGGCCAAACTACCACAGACTGGCAAACTCCATACACCTCCCCGGCACCCTGCCCCATGAGGCAGCACACAATCCCAAGTGCAAGTAGCCCAGGTTTCTCCCAATGGGTGGTTCCTAATCTCCACCGGCCCCTCATACCAAGATCCCCATCTCACATTCTCTTAACAAGCTCTGGGAAATCTTTCTGCAGGTCCCAAATTTAAGCAAGGCTAAACTGGGTGGTAGAGAGGGCATCGTTTCAGAGACAGGCAGCCAGATCTGTGCTGTGCTTGCCCCGACCAGAGGCTGATGGGCTGTCTGGGGCCAGACCTCACAGGGACTGCAAATTCCACACCTACCTGTCTTAGAAACATAAAGGGAACATGCACCCGGCCCCAGCAGTTCCCAGCCACCCTGTGTATCACCAAATACCCAGCCTAGACAACTGAGCTCTTAAAGATTACCTCAAACCCAACCAACCAATCAAAGACCCAAACAAAAAAGTCTCTAGCATGTGTGATGTTCCCACTGTCTGTCAGATGTGAAGGGCATGAAACAAGGCACACACAAGAGTGTCCTCAGGAGCTCTGTCCTGGCCAGCAGTGGTCTGCGGACTGATGCTGGGCAGTTGTCTTCTCTTCTGGCATGCTTGCAGGGCATATGGATGGACAGTGTGGAGCTAACCGAAATGTTTTAGTCCCACTGCGTAATATCTCACATCCATCCTAAGAGACGGGACACAGTTGTGGCCAGAGTCCAGGGAACACCTACTGCCAGTTTGTATTTTAATAACGAATTTCCACTTGCTGCTACCTTAAGCCAATCACCCTAGGGTGTTCCACACCTCTCAGGGCCACAGAGCTACATATTCAACATCAGTAAACCAAGCCACAGCTCTAGTACAGAAAAGCCCACTGGCTTTTGATAGTCGTGTGTGTGTGTGTGTGTGTGTGTGTGTGTGTGTGTATCATTGAAAGAAACACTGTAACAGTTCACATTGAAGCATTGTTGATGACTGTGGCTACACAGGCCTGTGATAGCACTAAATACCACCCTGCTGTACCCTTTAGATGAATAGACTACACAGGACAAGAGCTATGTGGAAACCAAGCTGTCCCCTCCCCTGTAGCTACTGATGCACCAGGAAGTGTGTCAATCTCAGTCACAGAGCAGTACCTGCCACGGAGCCTGCATTTGATCTCCAAGACTCACCACGCTTCTGTCCATGAGTTCCACCCTCAGCCAAATATAAATAAATATGAATAAATATGTAAATAGGTTAGCAGCCCTTGTGTCAGCCTCCTGCCACCCACAGGAGACAGGTGAGTCAGCTGTGATCTGCGGTTGCAATGAAGTATTGTGTAGGGATAGATATTACCAAGTGACAGCAGCATGCAACCACGCTCAAAGCTTACCACCAGAAAGCAGAAAAGCGAGTCACAGAGACCCTAAGTGTAAGCCATACAGATGGGACGGGGACCGCGATGAGGACGAGACATGGGTGCAATGATGGCACTTCACTTACGCCATATATCATGTCCACGGCGTGGCTCTCTGCCATTACCCTGTGTTGTGCGTTACCCAACAAAAATGTTCAACAAGGAGGAAGGGTCCCATCAGCGAGCCTGGAGGAGCTCTGTGCATTTTCTCAGTCTCACAGGGCACACACACATCCTTTTCCCGCTGCCTTTTCTTCTTCCAAAAAGAATATTCAAGCTCAAAAGGAAATACTAAACAAATGTTTATTAATTTGGAGACAGCCCCGTGGCACAGCTATTGGAGAGTGGAGCAGATACGGAGCAAACCAGCCACAGCCCCAGCATCCTCTACCAGCCATTCCCACACCACGAGCCAACGCAGCATGGCTTCCTGAGGCCTTGGGGAAACCAGGCTTCGGACAAGCTACTGTCTGTGTCAATTTTATTTTATTTTATTTTGTTATTTTATTTTTGCCAGTGGTTACTATTTAGTTCATAGATACCTTTCTTCTTTAAACATTTTTTTAAATAGTGAGCAAAGATTAATGCAATAATGTAAGGAAGACTTTATCAGAAAAACCCAGTCTCTTGAAGGAATCCCCGGACGCTCATCTTCTGTTCAGCTCAATTAACGCAGGCTTTCTCTGCCAGCCTTAATTATTTCTCCCAAGGGTCTCTGCTTCTACCCTGCCCCCCATTCCTCCTTCCCGATTTGCTCAGCGGACCCTCTTAGCCCTCAGGCACAGCATTCCTTTGTGTGATCTACTTCCTCGACAGTGGGTAGAGATGAAAATTAAAAAAAAAAAAAAAAAAAAAAAAAAACCCTCCTTGGTGGGGTAGGTAGAAGAGTTAACAGCTCTACCACCTTTTGCAGCGGCCTCCGGAGAACTCAAATGTGGCTCGAGAAGTGAAGCCCTGGGAGTGGGGAGGGAGAGAGGGCGATAGAAGGGAGGAGATTTAAATCCTGGCTCTTGCTAGAGATGTTAAAGTAGAAATGCGTTTGGCAGTCCCGGGGAGGAGCCGGCGGGGGAGGGGGTGTCGGTAAAGCCGGAAGGAGAGGAGCCGGATTGCACTGCTGGAGGCAGACCCAGAAAGCAGAGCCCCACGCGCCCAGGAATAGAGAATCCCAGACCGCCAGCTTCCAGCGCTACAGACAAATAGGTGACCCACTCCCAAGTGCACCGACACTGTGAGAATAAATGCCCCAAAGGAGACCCCAGACTCCAGGCAGTCCCCCCGCTGCGACCCTGGAAGCAGCAGGTCCTCTTCCTAGGAAAAAGCATCGTTTTCTCCCCAGTTGCCAAGCAAAAGTCCACGCAAGTTTCATTCTGTGCAGAAGATAAAGGATTTTCATTCATTTAAATGATGAATTACAGTCATTTAAAAAATGGATGGCCCTTAAGTGATCGTGGCTTAGGCAATTATGCCGAGGAACACGAAAGCCAAAACGTGGAAGGTTGTGGGAAAGGTTTAGATGTCTCACCTTGCAAAATGACTTATTTTGGCCTGCTGTGGAGTTGGGGGGAGGGGGGTATGGGCCGCTTCCATGATCTGCAAACTCCCGAGCTTACAGGGAGGGAGGGGTAGGCAGTGCAGCTCTGGATCCTCACTGAGGGCCGCTGGCAGCCTGTCTCTACCAGCTCATTAAAACAAAAGTGCATCTTGTGCTACCAACTCAATGTACTGCTGATTCTGCAAACTGGGGCACAGTTTAATAGGACTTGGAGAAGGGCCAGGGAGACGGTTCAGCAGGTAAAGGTGTCTCATGTACAGCCCGATGATGACTCGATCCTCAGGGCCCACAATGAGGAGAGAACACACTCTTAGACGTTGTGCTCTGACCACCACAATCATGCCAGGCCATGTACACACACACATACATCACACACACACACACACACACACACACACACACACACACACCTTAAAAAAGAGGAGACAGGCCTACACAATATAATCCCATCACTAGGGAGATGGAGACACAGAAAAATGAGTTCAGTGTCAGCTTCAACTACATAGTGAGTTTAAGGTTGACCTGAACTACATGAGACCCTGTCTCAAAAAAAAACAACAAACAAACCTACTAATTGACAGATGGCGAGATCTCTTTGAATAACACGATGATTTAAAATTTTTGGAACATGAATACCTTAGTGGGCAGGAGATATTCTGGGCACAGGGCAGACTTTCATTTCCCTGTTCCCTCTGCTTCCGGCATAATTCATCTGTCCATCCATCCATCCATCCATCCATCCATCTTTTCTCCCTGTCTCTGTCTCTCTGTCCCCCTCTCCCTGTTCCCCCCTCTCTCCTTTTTCTTCAAGACAAAGCTTCTTTGTGTAGCCCCGGCTGTCCTGGAACTAGCTCTGTACATCAGGCTGGCCTGGAACTCAGAGCTTCTTCGCCTGCCTCTGGCTCCCGAGTATTGGGATTAAAAGCCTTCACCACCAATGCCCGGCTCACTAATAGTTCTTGCAGCTTGAATACAGGCTTCACTTAAATACAGGCTCCCAAGGCTTTTTGAATTTGCCACTCTGTTCTCTAAAGGAGATTTAGTATATGTATTGTGTGTTATATGAATTATAACTATAGCAATCATTTTACTAAATTCATTCACACTTCTTACTCTATCTCACATATGCAATTTTCTCAAAGAAGTTACTCTTATTTTCTAAACAACTCTATAGTGTATATGTGTCTGTGTGTCTATGTCTGTCTGTGTTTATGTCAGTGTTTATATATGTGTCTGTGTATATATGTCTCTCTGTGTTGTGAGTCACACTGGGTCAGTGTGTGTCTGCTGGTGTTTGTGTGTATTTCTGTTCATGTGTGTCTGTGTTTCTGTGTGTATATGTCAGTGTTTGTGCATGTGTTTGAGTGTCTATGTTTGTTATGTATCTGTGTGTTTGTGTGTGAGTTTCACTGTGTGTGGCAGTGTATGTTTTTGTTGGTGTGTTTATGTGTGTCTGTGTCAATGTCTCTATGTGTATGTCTTTGAGTATCTGTGTTTGTTCGTGTCTCTGTGTATCTCTATGTGTCTGTGTCTATGTATTTTTGTATCTATGTGCCTGTGTGTGTACCTGTGTGTCTATGTGAGTTACAAAATAGAAAGCCACCATTTTAGTTCTGGGAATCAATCTCAGGTCCTCTACAAGAACAGCAAGTACTCTTAATCACTGGATTATTTCTCCAGTCCTTTGGATAGTGTTTATTACAGCAACAGGTAGCAAACTAGAATGGGGTACAATGTCAAAATCCAGGGACAAATAGAACTTATATGTTCTTGGTGCAACAGAACCTTCACACTGGGGCCAATTCTTGGGGTCCTTGGGCACCCACCAAAAAGTCCGGGCTTTGTTCTGTGACTTACAGGTGTAAGAGCCCCAGTGCCCCACGCCTCAGAAGGCAACACCCATTTCACTCGCAAGAAATGGTCTTGATGCAATAGCAGGAGGATTTTTATTCCAGAGACTCTGGGGTCCACAGTCGCACACCGTGCAGGGGTAGAGGACTGTGGGACCCCGAGTGCAGATTTGGGACAGCTTTTATAAGTTTACAACAAAGCCCACGAATCACAAACCAATCATTCCTTAGCATCGAGAGCCCATGAAGTGATAGCCAATCAATTTGTACCACTCCATAGTTTTTAGACCAATCAGTTTAAATTATCGGAGCCCACGCTCTGTGGACCAATTAGTTTCTTATTTTCTTGGAGGTCTACAGCTGCGTGAACTCCTGGGTGGGGGTAATGGCGTAAGCAGTTTACAGAAGCAAGATAAGCAGATAATTAGCTCTTTTCCAGTTACCTTATGGGGCCAGGATCACCTACTCAAGGACTTTTGCCTAGCTCTTAACAAAGGGCGGGCTCTGGAATGTGACCTTTCACCTAGTTTCTAACAAAGCAGGTTCAAGGAATATGAAGTGTTTGGGGCTCCCTTAGAAGGCTGGAGTTAGAGCTTCTTTGGAGCGATATAGCATTTTAAACTTCTGACTTTTTGGGGTCATTAGAGAGTTAGGCTGTATTTTCTATCCTTTCACAGGAGCTGTTCCAGGCACCACATGGGTGGAAGCACAATTGGATCTGTATTTAGGAAACATGACTATTTAATGACAATAATGGCTGTTGGCATTTAGGGAGTGAAAGGTTGTGAGCTGGGCTCCCCAGTAGAGGAGTCAGAAACCGTGGAAACCTGACACAGGGCAGAAGGAGAGCAGGGGTCACATGAGAGGGAAAGGGTTGGAGGAGGCACTGAGAACCAGCCCCCAGCACAGGACTGGATTGTCTGTCTATCCATGTAGGCTCTCAGATTTCACCAGGCCAACCCTGGGTCACCACTGAAGGGAGACACTGGATAGGACTTGGTGGCCCAGCTCTTACCAAGTATTTGCAACGACTTGGGTTCTACCCCAGCTCTGCAGAGAGAGACAGGGAGAGAGAAACAATTGTCTCCATCCACCCATGGCCTTGGGAAGAGCCCACCATGTTAAAGTTCACCTTAGGGGGCTAAAGCACATTTAATCTCTGGGGAAATCTATCTACCTTACAAACCCAGGCCACCGATCAAAGAGTCACTATTCATGAAGTGCATGCTCAAGGACTGGAGCAGGTGAGTGAGCAGTGACCGAACCTCTGCTTCTAGATTTGCACACATTTATCCACGAAATCATTCTGTTCTCTTGGGATGTCCCTTCCTGCTCAGACTCTTGGTGGAGAGCTATAGAGTTACCCAAATGGCACATAGTGTGTCTGCATCTCCTGTTGCTAGGAAATCTCTATTACTGAGATCTCATGAGATTCTGTAGCTTCCAGGGGTGGGCTTCCAAAGCCCCCCAATGAGCAGCCCCCAAGCTCATCCCTTCTGTGATTATCATGACCACAATAGCCACTATTGTTTAGAACATGGTCCCTTGGTTGCCAGCCTGGGACACTACTGGGAGGCGATAGAACCTCTCCCAGGTGTGTTCAGGATAAGGCAACTGGGTCCCTGCAGTTGTACCTTTGAAGGGGATATGAAGACCTTGGTTCTTCCCAGTCTGTCTCCCTGACATTTCGGCCCTGGAGTGGAGCTTCCTCTACCACAGGTTCCCACCATGATAGTCTGCCCCAAAGCAACACAGCCAACAATGACTTGAAACTGTTTCCTCTTTCAAAGTTGCTTACTTACCTAACAGAACAGCCTCCAAAGCCAAAGACAGAGTTTCAAGACAGAAAGCTGCCCAGGCCCCCAGCTGACCAGTAGAGATTGTCCTGACGATAGAACATCTACTTTGATTTTTTTTACACAGAAATAGAAATAAGCTATAGCATTTTTTTAAAAAAAAATAAAAAAAAATTCCTTTTTTATTTTTTGTTACCTCTCTTTTACTGAGAAAAATCTTTTTTTATTTTTAATTAATTTCTTTATACTCCAGATTTTATGCCCCCAATACACCCTCCAACTTTTCCACATCCCAGACCTCCTTCCAACTCCCCTGTATCCATGAGGATGAACTCACCCCCACCCATTTTTTTATTTTTTAAGATTTATTTATTTTATGTTTATAAGTATACTGTAGCTGTCTTCAGACACACCAGATCCCATTACAGATGGCTGTGGGGCACCATGTGGTTGCTGGGAATTGAACTCAGGACCTCTGGAAGAGTAGTCAGTGCTCTTAACCACTGAGCCATCTCTCCAGCCCTAACTACAGCTTTTTAGAACCAATTTTTAGAGCCATCTTGGGGGGCGGGGATTGTTACAAGGGTCAACATAAACTCAACCAGTGCAAAGCCTTAGCTTAGTCTATGTTATATCAGATTCATCTGCACGCTTTCCTGATACCATTGTTGCTATGGATTGAAAACCTAGCCTTGGATATAAGCTAGGACATAGTCACACCCCTGCCCTTGCTGGATGACAGGATCCCTGTAAGTTGCCCAAGCCAAGGGCTTAGAACCTGTGAGCCTCTTGTATCAGCCTTCCAAGAGTTGAAGATTCTATGTGTCTGTTGATGTATTTGAAAACTGTCCCTCTCTGAGTATAAAGTGGTCACCGCTATGGGACTCAGTGTGGAGGTTTCTCAGAAAACTAAGCTAGAACTCCCATTAGATTTAATTGTAGCATTCCTGAACATGTTCCCACAGGACTCGGCGACCTACTACAGGGACACTTGCCCATTTGTTATGATTGCTGCTTTATTCACAACAGGCAGGAAACGGAGTCAGCCTGGATGTTCGTCAACAGATGCATGGCTGAGGAAAAAGGGATGCCTAAATAGAGCGAAGTTTCATAAATAAAGTTATGTAATGTGAAGGGGAATGGATGAAGCTGGAGCTGGGAAAAGCCATTTATTATACGAGGTAACCCGGGGTCAGAAAGACAAACTCCCTGTTCATTCTCATATGCAGATCATATCTTTTATTTGTTTGTTTGCTTTTGAGACAAGGTCTCACTATACAGCCTGGCTAGCCTAGAACTTGCCACCTAGACCAGGCTGGCCTCATTCATGAAGATCTGTCTGCCTCTGCCTCCTGAGTACCAGGATTAAAAGTGTGTGTCATTATGACGGACCCTGATTCTAAAAGATCATTTGTTCATTCATTCATTCATTTGCTTATTATACAAGCATATGTGCACGTGTGTGCACGAGTGTGTACAGGGAAGCCGGGTGTTGGGTATCTTCTCTCTCCACCTAGTCCTTTGAGGTAGGGTCTCCCCTGCCCACAGGCTCATGGTCTCCTCCTAGCCAGGAAGTCAGGAAGCCCCAGCAATGCTCCTGTTTCTACTCTTCTTGGAGCTGAGATAACAGGCAGATGTCAGATACCTGCTTGCTGTGTGTGTGCTAAGATCTAAGCCCCCACTCCCATGATTGTATAATGACTGCTCTTAACTGTGCAAGCCGCCTCTCATCACAAGGTTTGTATATGTGTATTTACCTGGGATTGAGGGAGTGGACAGAGGCTAGGAAACTAGAAAGAGACCATTAAGGGGGGAAATAGTTTCAGCAGAAAAGTACTCTATAATTAAATATCAGTAAGTTGTATTTATGCTACACTTAAAAACCTAAAATATCAGGATTAGTTTGATCAATAGCTGGCCATTTTACATAAAACAAAACTAAACTAAACAACAACCTCTCTTAGAATTTAGAGGCTTTGGAGTTTTGGTTCTAGGGTTATCAAGGGCACGACAACAAATACCATTACTAACCCCTGAAAAAGGCAGAGGTGACCAGCTTCTTCTCTGAGGACAGAGAATAAGGCAGCAATACTCTGATCCTTGCTTCTGGGGGTTTGTGACACCTTGCCTACCTGAGAAGACAGGAAAACACAACAGGCAGATCTCCTAAGTTCAAGGCCAGCCTGGTCTACAGAATGAGTTCCAGGACAGCCAGGGCTACATTGAGAAACCTAATCTCTGAAAACCAAAAAAAAAAAAAGAAAGAAAAAAGAAAGAAAGAAAGAAAAGAAAAGAAAAAAGAAAAAAAAGAAAAACTGGAATTTCCATGTGGTTTTTCCCATTGTCCGTGTGCCTGTGGTGTGTATGTATGCACACATGGTGTGTATGTGCCAAAGCACGCATATTAGAGAACAACTTGTGAGAGCCAGTTCTTCTGACTCTCTTCTGTGTGGGTTCCTGGGACTGGGCTCCGTTCCTTTGGCTTGGCAGCAAGTGAAGTTACCCACCTTGCCTTCCCAGCCGCTTGCACCAAGCTATTGGCCGCTCTCCAGCCTTAAGGGACAGTGCGTCCTAGTTAACTAATGCAACTCCAGCTACAGGCCACACTCTCCAGCCCTATCCAGCTCTGTGGGATAATGTGAGAGAAGGCTGGATGTGCAGCTCAGGGCAAAAGCACTTCCATCCCCTCAAGGGAGGGGGCATCAGAGCCAAGGCCACACGATTTTCTTCCAGTGTTACTATCCTTCACACCTACTGACCAGTCAACAGGTCTGGCTCAGTTGAATTATACGTTTACCGGGAAATTATACTTCCAAATACGTTTATTTTTAGAATTTCCAACTTTTGATGAAAATATAGCCTAATAAGATACTAAGCTGACATTTGGTATTCATACTAAGTTAGTACGTTTTAATATTGCGTTTCTCTGATGCTCAGTGAAGGCATTGATTACATGTCTACTAGCTCCTGCAATGCCTCGTCCATAGGCCATTGGCTTTTACAATTAGGACACTTCCAGACTGAGGCATCGCCCTGTGTCTCTAGCTGCAGTATCTAAACCAGCTTAGTCCACTTGGTCTTCAACCTGGTGCAGCCCCGTGCCTCCCTGAATATACCTGCCTGTCACAGTATGCAGAGTGCCGGGGCCTCCATATTTATGCTTTCTGTGACATCCACACACAGTCTTCTCAGTTGAGGTCACAGTGATTCCAAATCTCACTCAGGACCCGGAACTTGGCTGAGCTGGAGTTTTTGAATCAGTAAAGAGTCTGCAGAGCGTCCCTCAGTAACGTGGGCCAGTGACAGCCTCACCGGGCCAGGGCCAGGGGGGCACTCACTATGCCCAGCTAAATCGAATTAGGTTTTTGGGTTGTTTTTTTTTAATGTTTTTGCCAAAGAAATCCTGTAACTAGATATGTACTTATATCACACTGGGAGAGGAAATGTTGAATCAGAAAGTTCTCCTCTCTGCCCAACAAACCTTCCCTGGTTTTCCTTGGTCTGTTTTTGCCCACTCACTTTTCCAAACCTAACCATGCCCTACAGCCACTAAGATGTCCTGAAGTCACCCTCTATGTCTAGATGACAAGGTGCCCATGAAGTGATTCAAATTTGGGAAAACGCCAAGGCTCCCCACCCTGGCTGCATCTGGGTTCTATTAACAAAAGTTACATTTTCAAAAGCATTTAAAAACCTTTAAGAAACTTAACAGAGGAGGAAGATGACTCAGCAGGTAAGGGTGTCTGCCACCTGACCTACAACCTGAACCCAACCCCTGGGATTCACATGGTGAAAGAAGGAAACTGACTCCCAAAACTGTCCTCTGACCTCCACACGTGCCAGCCATATTGTGTGTGCACTTGTACATACACATACAAACACAAAAATGTTAGTAAGCAATTAAATGTAATAATAATAACAACAATAAAAAAGAAACTGGAGATTTCTGAAATTCTGAGTGTCTTCTGTAATCACTATGAAAGGCTGGACTCCCAAAAGCTACAGTCAGGGAAAGAGCAGTAAAGAGCCCAGCAGATCCGCACAGACGCTGCTGAAACAGGAGGAAGGATGCTCTCAGTTCTTTAGGGAAGGACAAACCCCCTGACCCTGTCTGGGTGGCAAATATAAGCTCCGAGGTCTACAGATGTGTGTTAAGGCGCTCAGCCTTGTCTTCTCCTTGGCTGTCTGCAAGGGGACTCTTTGCTGTTCTTCGCTTTCAGATTTTATTTATAGGTTTGTGTGTATATGATTTAATGTATGCACACATGCATACATTCAAAAAGGTGCATGCTTGGGTCTGGGGGCGGGTCTTTCTTTTGCATGATGCTTGGATTATGTGGGTGCTAATATCCAACATCTGGTTCTCACCGTTGTGCAGCTACTGCTCTTAACCACTGAGCCATCTCACCAGTTCCAGCCTCCCTTCTGTTCTGCTCAGATGTAGCCCATTTAGTGTACCTTAGCAAGCGGAGGGAGGGGCGGCACCCAGAGAGGAAAGCAAGGAAGGGGCGTGCCCCCACCCTCAGGTCCCCTCTAGCCTGAAACGCCAGCACCCTAGGAAAATGTCAGTGGTAAGAAATGAGTCCGTGTTTGTGTCTGGGGAAACCACACGTCCAAACGCCAAAGCCAATGTCAACATGGAAAGCCGATGGAAAAAAGCCCAGTATCACACAAATGTGACCTGACCAGATGTGGTCCGTGCAGGGGAGCACTTGGGATGGTGGGCGGCAAATAAGAAAAACTACTGCATTTTCCCAACTTTAAGAAAATACCGCCAAAGACAGGCGAAAGCAGAGATGTCTGTGTAGTTTCTCTCTTGGCTCCCACTCAGGCCCAGGCAGCTCCTCTGACCCTGTAGATTTAAAACCAATCTTCCCCCATCTCTCTCACCCGAACTTCCCACAACCCAACACTTACTATCCAAGGAGACAATGATCAGAATTCATATTACTGTTCTACAACTTTTCTCTTATTTGTCACAGTTTTAATAACTTATTTATGTGTCTATGTCAGGATAACTTGTGGGAAGCGGTCCCCTCCTATCATGTGGATCTCGGGGACTGAACTCAGGCTTAGCGGCGGGTGTCTTTACAGCCATCTTGACAGCTCCTTTCTTCTTATTCCCCAGCCCCAATGTGTTGGGGTCTCACTGTGTTGCTTAGGCTAGCCTCAAACTTCTGGACTCAAGGGACCCTCCTCTCACCTCCCCGGGGATTACAGGGGACAATACCCAGCTAGGAGTCAGTCCAGCTCAAGCCTCAGGCCAGGCGCTGAAGATTTCTTGGCCCAGTTTAGCAGTGAGCACAGGTAGCCAGACATAGCTATAAAGAGGCAGTCAGCACAGGTGAGAGTCCTGGGGGCTGCAGGCTGGGCCACACGACCTTCTGTTTAGGTCTGCTGGAGAGCACAGAGCACCTGACTGATCTGGATGCACAGAAGTAAATTCTCCTAGACCCTTTGATGGAAACCTTTTAAGTTGTAAGCTGCACATGTCTAGTTTATTTCCATTAGAAAAATACATTTGCATATAGTTTGGTTTTTTTAAACCTTATTTGTATTGTTCAAATTTGAGTATTTTAATTGTGCTATGCATGTCTAGATAGTCACCTCGTTAGATTAATATCATTTAAGTGAATTACATGTATTAATTATTTCTCAAGGACAATAGCTTATCTCTCCCATGATATATCATCTTTTCTTTTAATTTTACTTGTGTAACTATGAGTCTCCACTCACGTATATCAACATAACTGATTTATAACATCAGTCCAAGGTGTCTCTGTGACAACCTCAACACTTTAGTTATATTGATCATATTTACACATTCCATCATCAGTTGTAAAAACTAAGATGTTAATTTGAATTTTTTATTAATTAGAATTAGTAAAAACTCCAGAGTAAATGACAGAGTGGCCAGTTACAGCAGTGCTGGGAGGCCGCGGCCCAGCACCGGCTCCTTCTGGGAAGGCAGCATCCGGGCGAGCAGCTAGAACAGAGAATTCTCTCAAAGTCCTCTTGGAGGGTTTCATTGGCAGCATGTGGTGACATCAGCCAGCAATGTTCTGGCCACATTAGCAAAGCCATAGCTAGTTTTGGAGGAACCCCCACACTGACTTCCACAGTTTCTAGACTAAATTAAGCCTTCACTAGCAGTGTCTATGAGCTCCCTTTTAGCCACATCCTTGATAGCATTAGCTGTTTTGGTTTTTTGTTTGTTTTTCTGAGACAGGGTTTCTCTGTGTAGCCCTTGCTGCCTTGGAACTCACTGTGTAGACCAGGCTGGCCTCAAACTCAGAGATTCACCTGCCTCTTCCTCCCAAGTACTGGGGTTAAACATGTAAGAAAACACCTCCCTGTGTGCATTAATTTGTTTTCTTAGTGACTGCCATTTCTGACTGGAAAAATGGAATCTCAGTGGAGCTGTTACATTTATTTCTCTGAGGGCTAATGAAGGTGTGATTAGAAGTCACTTGTATTTTGGGAAATATGTGTTCATTTCATTAGGCCATTTGCCAACTGACCATTTGTTTTCTTGTTGCTGTTTTTGGTAGTATATTCTAATATAAATAATAAATAAATCTAATAAAATTTGGTAGTATAAATTCTAATATATAAGATGATGATAAATCTTTCATCAGATATATAGCGCACAAAGATTTTCTTCCTTTCTGTCCACTATCTGCTCAACTGTTTCTTTTTCTGTACAGAAGCCTTTCACTTCCATGAGGTTCTCTTACCAATCACCAGCCTTACTTTCCGAGTGACTGGCACCCTCCTGGGAAAGCCCTTGGCTACGCCTGCATCCGAGGTGTTTCCCCTCTGTAGTTGCAGGTCTTACACTGACACCTTTGATCTATCTGAAGTTGACTCTGATGCAGGATGAGATGGAAGAATCCATTCTTCTGTACATGGACACCCAATTTCCTCAGTGCCATTTGTCGAAGAAGCTGTTTTTTTTTTTTCTCCACTGTGGATTTTTGGCATCTTTGTCAAAAATTACGCAGCTTTGGTGGCGTGGGTTTGTATCTGAAGGGTCTTCTACTCCATCAGTATGTGTGTCTGTTTTGAGCTAGAACCCAACTGCTTTTATTAGACTCTGTACACGTCTTGAAGTCAGACACAGTGATACTAGACTTTTTTCCCTCCGGGTTGTTTTGTATTCAAGGTCTTCTGGGCTTCCAAATTAAGTTTTTATTTTTGATTTCCTATTTCTGTGGAGAATAACATTTTTTTATTTATTAAAATTGCATTGGATCTGTAGGTTGCTTTTAGTATAGCCATTGTACAGTAGTAATTCTTTTCAATCCATGAGCATGAGAGGTTTATCTTCTAAGATCTTTTCCAATTTCTTTCTTTAATGCTTTAAAGCTACCATTATACGGGGCTTTCCCATCCTTGGTAGTTTTATTTCAAGGCTCAAGGTTTTGGTTTCTTTCTTTTTCTATTGTGAATGGGACTGTTTCCTGACTTCTTTCTCAGCAAGTTTGTTATTAGGATATAGGAAGGCTTCGTAGTGATTTTGTATCCTGCCACTTCGCTGAAAGTGCTTATCAGCTCTAAGAGTTTTCTTCTGAAACAAAGAAACAAACATTTTTTTACCAAGTCTTTATGGTCCCTATGTACAGAATCATATCATCTGCAAATAAAGATACTTTGCCTTCTTCCTTTCCTACTAAACAATGTTTTTACTGAGACAGAGCTTAGCATAAAATGTAGACTCTTAAACACAAGGCTTGCAGTATTTTCACCCACAAACACAACTCAGACAATCATCCGACCATCACCAAACCAACCCAGCAAACTGCTGCAGATGAGAAGATTCCAGGAGCGTTGCTGATGTGCCTGCAAGGTATTTGGGGTTGGGGAGCAGCTGGTGGCAGAGCAAGTATGCACTTGACAGCATCTGAGGCCCTGGGCTCCATCTTCACTGCGAGTTCTCCCCTAAATCTACGACTTGTTATTGTTGTTTTGGTTCCCGTATTTAGATAATTTGCCCTCATTAGGGAACTGGCAGGTGGGTAGTCAATTAAAAACATACAGGGGGCAAATTTTAGTGCTTAAGAAAATGTTCAAGTTTTAGCCTACTCCAGCACATACTCCAGAGAAGCAGTCTAAGCACCATGTGAATCCTTGGCTCACAGCACCAAAAGCTTCTAGAGTTAGTTGTTTTCGTTTGTTTTGGTTTTAGTGTGTTTTAAGGTAGGGGTCTCTTATAGCCCAGGCTGGCCTTGGAGCTCACTAGGTAGCTGATGAGTTTGAATTCCCATGCCCGGTGTTCACCTCCCACTGCTGGTATTTACACCGATGCTCCGTTTGGTTTGGTTTGGATTGGTTCAGTTTGGTTTGGTTTGGTTTGGTTTGGTTTGGTTTGGTTTGGTTTGGTTTGGTTCTGCCTTTGTTTGAGACTTTCTGTGGTGGAACAGCAACAATCTATGAAGTCATTTGGGTTTCTGTTTGTTTATTTTTTTTTTATTTGGTTTTTTTGAGACAGGGTTTCTCTGTGTAGCCCTGGCTGTCCTACTCACTCTGTAGACCAGGCTGGCCTCGAACTCAGAAATCCACCTGCCTCTGCTTCCCAGAGTGCTGGGATTACAGGCGTGCACCACCAACAACCGGCGTCATTTGGGTTTCTAATGCTCTCTTTTCCAGACCTATCTCAGAATCCAAGTGAATAGGTTAAAAACCAAACCCCTGGGACATGATGAATGCACTGGAATGGAATGAGTTGTTCTCCCCTAGTTCCCTGCAATGTCAGGGGTTTAATATCGTCCATGACAGTCAAGGATTTTTAAATGCTCAAAATGTAAGCATTTTCTACGTAATACTACCTAAACAATGAAATACCAGTTTATTCATCGGTTTATGTAGTGATTGAAATTCTCTTGTCCGGCTGGAGAGATGGCTCAGTGGTTAAGATCAATGACTGCTCTTCTGAAGGTCCTGAGTTCAAATCCCAGCAACCACATGGTGACTCACAACCATCTGTAATAAGATCTGATGCCCTCTTCTGGAATGTCTGAAGACAGCATCAGTCTACTTACATATAAAAAATAAATAAATCTTAAAAAAAAAAAAAAAGAAAGAAAGAAAAAGAAAAAGAAATTCTCTTATTATATACCTTACAAGTGTTTGGTTTCCCCTCTCTCTGCCTTTGAGACAGGCTGGCCCTGAACTTGTTATGTAGCTGAGGCCTCTATTTACAGGGTATTTTTGATGAATGACAGGCCTACCGTGAAAACCACGATTTGAGAGTGGGAACGCTCTGGCCTGGCACATCCAAGGCCCTGGGCTAGATGCCGGGTACCACAGGCAAGAAAGAAGGGTGGGAGGAATGGAGGAAGAGACACGGAGGAGATGCAAAAATGAGCAAATATGTATCTGCCGGGCCTTTCCCATGGCCACAAAACAGGACACTGTTGATGGAGTCACAACTCTAGCTAAGCCAATTGCAGGGCTTTTTTCAGTCCATAGGTATGGTAACACTTTAAAAGCTTCACAGTATGCGATCAGAAAAACAAAGAGTGAAGCTGAAAGAGGCCTCCAAAGACCCTCGCCATTGTCCCACTGACCCTCTGCTGCTTTGAAGGTGGGTAGGGACAGGCACACCCACTCTTGGGATTTCCCCTTTCCCTCCCTGACTGCAGCTGGATCAGTGATTTGTCCTAGTCACCTAGAGAATTTGTGATCAGATACCCATATACTTCTGCCAATGTCTTTTTTTTTTTTAACTTTTATAGTTTACTTTCATTTTACGTGCATTGTGGTTTTGCCTGCATGTACACCTGTGTGAGGGCATTGGATTTCCTGGAAGCAGAGCTACAGACAGTTGTGAGCTGCCGTATGGGTGCTGGGAATTATACTCAGGTCCTTTGAAAAACAGGCAGTGCTCTTGACCACTGAGTTATTTCTCTAGCACCCTGCCAATATCTTACTATTAAATCCCACAGAACTATTCGAATATTAAGCACAGAGGTCAGGTGGCCCCAGTACACATGACATCGGTGCAGATTGATGCTCTGGGGGTCAGAGGACAGATGCACTAGACCATGACTACTCCCAGGACCCCAAGGGAGGTGGTTCTTATTCTGTGCCTGATTTTCATCATTTATAAAATAATAAAATTGTATAAATTATATCAAATTATAAAATAACAACAGTCATTAAATCTCTACATAGTCCTATACCATGGGACTATTCACAGCCATACCAAGATGCTACCATCTAATTACAAGGATCCGTTACTATGTCTGAAGCTAACAACCTCATTTAGATTCCTTCCACCAGTTACACACAGGGGGCCCTGGGCTCTACTCAAAATGCAACAAACATCAGAAACACAACTACAAAGATAATAAAGACCTTACACTGGTTACATTAGTAACATCCACCACTTGAATAGATTACTTGAGTCTCTACTTAACAGGAAAGCTTAAAATAAAAGGCTGAAGATAGTGGTACCTGTAGCCTGGTACCAGGGAGGCTAGGGTGGACAGAGAGCTAGTGCCAGGATGCCCAAGACTATGTAGTGAGACCCCCCCATCTCCAAAGATTAAAAAACAAAACAGGAAAGGTAATTTACAAACAAGAACCTCACCAAAGCTGTGCCAGCCTAGAAAACTCCAGGCAGGATTTTCACACAGAATTATGCTAATCACTGACCTCTTAGCTGCCATTCAGGGAGCTCCAGCAGTGCCTGCTGCAAGGAAGACATGGTTTGACTGCTACACTGTCTCTCCCCAGCTCCTGGAATGAGGAGCAGCAAGGCCGGGCCTTTCTTACCCCTTAGAGTCTAACTTCCTCGTTAGACCTTGAACCTCCTCTTGGCAGAGAAGAGGACCTGGATGTGAACTCTCCAACAGGGCTGATCCCCAAGATTCCTGTAGATCTGACATTATGTAAGACATTACGTCTGGTTCACCCTCACAGGACTTTCCAGGAAGGTCTGTTGTGCCCAGCACCCATGTCCGCTGCTTTTGGGATAGTTCAGCCAGGCCCCAAGACATTGAGGTCCCAGAACAGTCCGAGACAGGCTGAAGTGAGCTGACCCTCCCCCTCCAGCCTTCGGAAATATTTATTTCGATCCAGTAGTCACACGGGAGCCTGGTACAAGGTACAAATGACCTTCAGGGCAGAGAGAACACAGCCTGAGGGACAGAAGCAGTGGGCAGCCTGTTGGCCAGCCTGCTGCAATCTTGGAGTTGAGTCACCCTGGACTGCTTCCCTAGGAAAACAAAATTCAAGCTGGTTGGAAGTAGTGCTTCTCCTTTTTCCGGTCCTGCTTCAGCCCTCAGCCCTGGAGCCTGCACACAGCCTTCCACGCATGCAGATGAAAGCGCATTAGTAGGAGCGGGTATCTACATGCTCATGGGGACCGCAGTGCTCAGCTGGTGTGAGCCATGGCCTCCATCCTAGCAGGTGGGGGCAAAACCGGGGCTGTTTCCTGGGTCCAGGCCTAAGAGAGACATGACCACTAGAGGGTGGCAGAATTACATACAAGCAATTCCAGGGCTTTTATTCAAAGCCAGACCTAGGCATAGGCCTGAAGGAATTAAAAACTGTAGCAGCTTACCTCCCAGAGAGCATTCTTTCCCTAGACACACATGCTTACTCAGACTCACACACACTTGTACACACACACACACACACACACTCTGACCCATCTCCTGTAGCCAGATCTGCTCACAGAACAGTTAACAGCTCACTCAGTGTCAATGATTGGTATTCTCGGCGTCACATACTGACTATATCAATGAGGGAAGCATAGTGAGTTGGTCTGGAGAGTTAAAACTCCAGCACTTAAGAAAACAGGCAAGAGGATCATGGGTTAAAGGCTAGCCTGTGCTACAGAGACCCAACATGTAAGAGGATCATGGGTTAAAGGCTAGCCTATGCTACAGAGACCCCCAACTGAAAACAACAACAACAACTACAACAACAACAGCAACTTGGTTCTGCCAGCTCTCTGCTTCCTGGAACAGTGGTTTCCTCGTTGGTACCTTTCTTCCTAGCTTGGGAATGAAGATCAGCTACCACGGCAGTCTGAATGAACTTTAGAACAGCGCCTGCTCCACAGCACCTGCTCAGTAAGCACTGGCCGTTTTCATCCTGTTCTGGGGTTGTATGTGCTCAGGCTACCTGACCCTCATAAACTCCTCAGCCATGGAAAACATCAGTCCAAGTTCCGAGGGAAGGTGGAGGCTCCCTGCGGTATGTCTGTGCTATGTCTGTGCCTTCACAACCTGTGTTCTTTTCACTATGCCACGTTGCGGGTACCAAAGGGAACGTGGTCTACAAGACAAAGATGGAAAGGGAGGAGCCTTTAAAGATTCCAGGATGTCGGGCACATTAAATGCATACTCTGCAGAAGAAGTGCAATTTAGCAACTCTTTGAAAAAACTTTATTTATGTGTATATTGTGTGCCTGTGTGTATTTATGTGCACCACACATGTGCAGGTGCCCAAGGGTTGGATAGTGGTGGGGTCCTCTAGAACTGGAGTCATAAGAAGCTATGAAACACCAGGTAAATGCTAGGAACCAAACCCATGTCCTCTGCAAGAGCAGCGAATACTCAGAGCCCCTGGGTACCTCCCCAGCCCCCAGCATCCTTCTAAAAGAGAACAAAAGCCACTACTAGATACCAGGGCTCTCATGCTGGAGACCACAGGGAAGGCAGGCAGCAGGCAGGCAGGCAGCAAGCAGGCCTGCAGCAGCATCTGAGACGTAAGAAAACTACAATCCTCCTCCATCCAGAAATCTAGAGTTAGATCTTGGGAGACAGAATTGAACATAACTCCCTTCCTGAAAGGCTGCAGGAAGGGAGGCAAGACCTGAGTCAGAGGTGCCAACCCTGGCTCTCAGAGGATGGGGGCTGGGCCCCCACTAGCCCCACTAGCCGTTTTTTGGTCAGTGAAATAGGCTCAAAGCTAAGCCCAGGTACAAGCAGCTGTTCCCTCAGATCTAACTCTACCCCTTGCTGTGTTTCTGGTTCTCTAACTTCTACATTTCCTTAAACAGGAAATAAAGTCTAAGGAAAGTTTAACAACCGGTGGTTGTCTGTACCATCCATATCTGCAGAAGGTTTTGTTCATCCATAGTCCATTAACAAAAGACGCAACAAAAAGGTATAGGCCAGCATGCTTGATGCAATATTTTTTGTTTTTAAAGAGATAAGACTAGGGCGCTGGTGTGATAGCTCAGTGGTTAAGAGCACTTGTTCTTATAAAGGACCAGGGTTCAGTTCCCATCACCCCCAGGGCAGCTCTTAAATGATTGTAAAACACCAGTTCCAGGTGTTTTAACATGTCTTCTGACCTCTGTGGGCTCCTGTACATGTGGTACACACCCACACTACCCTCCCACGTGCACCCAAGAACACACAATATGAGGTCCTGACTGACCCAGAACTCATTATTATAGAAGAGGTTGTTCTGAAACTCACCAAGCTCTGCCTGCCTCTGCCTCTGCCTCTGCCTCTGCCTCTGCCTCTGCCTCTGCCTCTGCCTCTGCCTCTGCCTCTGCCTCTGGGGTGCTGAGGTGTGAGGAGTGCATCACCATGTCCAGCCTCTAGAGCCTTTTTCTACGTAGTAGAACTGAAACTCCAGGAAGGCACCGTGGTTAGCTAATTGTTTAATGTGGCACAACCTAGGGCAGTGGTTCCCAACCTTCCTAACACTGCAATCCTTTAATACTTCATGTTGTGGTGACCGTCCCCCAACCACAAAATGATTTCATTGCTATTTTATAATTGCAATTTTGCTAGTTATGAGTTATAATGGAAATACCCGATATATAGGATATCTGATGTGTGACCCCCCAAATGGTTGGATCTAGAGAGTCTTAATGAAGGAATTGTCTAGATAGGGTTGGTCGAGGGGCCTGTCTGTGAGGGATTGTCTCAATTGCCTTAATAATTTTAGGAAAACTTGGCCTGAAAGTAGGAGGCACCACTCCCTGGCTTTGGGCCGTGCGCTGTGTAAGAATAGAGAAGGATAGCTAAGCACCACACTCCCAGACACTCCTTCCTTGATCTTGACCGTGGGTGTGACTAGTGGCAGCAGAAACTTCCGGAGCCTGCCTTGACTTCTCTGCAGTGCTGACTGTAACCTGGAAGTGTGAGCTGAAGCAGACCTTTCTTTCCTGAGTCACTTTCTGTCAGGGTATTTTATCACAATGACAAGAAACTGGGGCATCGGGGAAGTAGGGTCTTTGCTGGGATAAACCCAACTGTGTGGCTTTTCAGCCTTTTGTGGGAGGAATGTGGAAGTGTTTGGAAAAGGCACTAAAGTTTGGATGATGGTGGAAGCTTGGGAGACAACAATGTACAGAGGTGTGCAGACCAGTGGACGCTCAGCCTATGAGCGTCAGAGAGGCAAGGGCTGTCGGGAACTGGGTAGGGGCCATTCATGGGATATTATGGCAGAGAATCTGGCTTCTGGCTTCATTCTTCCCGGGCCTTGAAACTCTGAGTGAAGTTGAACTTAAAATGGTTTGTTTAGCAGAGGAAGTATCAAGGTGGGAGCAACTCTCAATGGTACTAAGGGAATGGGAGCACCTCTCATGAGAGCACCTCTCAGTGGCACTAAGGGAATGGGAGCACCTCTCATGAGAGCACCCCTCAGTGGTACTAAGGGAATGGGAGCACCTCTCAGCAGCACTAAGGGAATGGGAACACTTCTCAGTGGCACTAAGGAAATGGGAGCACCTCTCAGTGGCACTAATGGGCAGCTGTAACTAATAAAGAGATCAGCTCCTCTGACATGAAATTCCTGCACTGCGAGAATGGAAACGTATCCTGAGGGCACAACCCCTGCCCTCAGAGGCGGCTGAAGATCTCATAAAGATTCAAATTTATTTCAAGGAAGAAAGCAGAAGCTGAAGAGTTCCATGTCCTTGGAAGCAACAGCTCAGAAAAAATTTCCCCCACAGTCATCACACAGACACGGAGACAGCTATGACCCAAGGCTGACTGGATAAGCTACCACTGAGTGCCAAATGTGCCAGCTGCAGAGACGATACTAAGCCCCCAATGTAGCACTATTCCCACGGGCAATGAGCTCGCGACCAGCAGCAGGTCAATTACTACACTGGGGCATGTCCACCATGGAAGTGACAGTATTTTGTTCTTACTGGAATCAGTACTTATTTTGATCATGGGTTGGTCTTTCCTAAATGTAATGATTCTGCCATAACTTTATCCACCATCATGGTATTCTACACAACATTGCTTCTGACCAAGAAACTGTCTTCACAGTCATAAAAGTAGGACCATATTCATGGGATCCACCAATCTTAATGTTTGCCATACCCAGAAGCAGTTGGCTTGATAGCGCAGTGTAATCTCTTTTTAAATACACAGTTACAGGGCCAACTGGGTGGCAAATCCTAGAAACATAGGGCAGAGTTCTTCATAAGGCTATATATGCTTTGAATCAGCATCCAATACACGGGTACTGTTTTCCTAAAGCCAGTTTTCACAGGGACCACAGATCACAGATTCACAGGGGAGGAAAAGGGAATTGGCGCCACTTAACTATCACCCCGAGTGGCCCACTAAGAAAGTTTCTGTTTCCTATTCACAGGACTATCTGCTGCTTGCCCAGAAGTTTTGGTTCCAGAATGAAGAATGCTTCTTCCAGGAGACACAAGAAATATTCCGCTGCACCAGAAGCTCAGACTTCCCCCTCCTTATGTTGGGGTTTCCAATGACCTTAACCCAACATGCTAAAATAAGAATAGCTGTTAGAAGGCTGACTGCCCCAGACTATCAGCTATCCCTTGGAGCCGCTGAGAGGCTCCCATCCCCTGGATCGATTCTCCACAAAGGAGATAAGGCGGACTATGCCCGGAGTATAGGAGAACCTTTAGGGTGTTCTCTTGGTATTACTATATCCTGTGATTCAGGTCAACGGGAAACTACAAATCAATCCAGGCAGAGTGATAAGTGACTCAAACCCTTCACGAATGAATACCTGAGTCACCCCTCAAGGCAAAGAACAAGACTTAGCTGGGGTTCTTGCTTAGGGGAGGAAATACAGAATGTGAAGCAGAGGGAGGCAGGGGTGAGGAATCCAGCCCAGGCCATGTGACCTGCTACAGAAAGAGGATTATAATCAGTCCACCCTTGAGGAAAGTCAAGGCAGAAACATGGAGGCAGACACTGAAGCGAAGGAATCTTTACATGGCTAGGGCTTGTGTTTCTTTAGCTTCTAGGGTGGCCTGCTTAGGGCTGGCACTGCCCCCAGGGGCTGGGCCTCCCACATTGATCATTAATCCAGAGAACAGTCTGATGGAGGCATTTCCTCAGACTGAGGTTCCCTCTCCCAGCTGACACTAGCTTTTATTAGGTTGACGAAGTACTAACATGTGCAAACATAATTTATGCTTATATACATGTATATTAAGCAGATATCGTGCTTCCTTGCCTCTATTGCTTATCATGTAATATAACATTGGTTGAAATAATATCAGTGGCAAAGTGTTGTAAATCTATATTATATTAAAGCTATGGGACACTAAAATACTAAGCATTTTTCAATGGACTTCAACTTGACTGGTCTATAATCAACTAAAAGACAAGTTGTTGGGCATTTCTTTTATTGTTGTTGGTGGTGGTGGGTTTTTTTTTCCCCCCAAGACAGGGTTTCTCTGTATAGCCCTGGCTGTCCTGGAACTTACTCTGTAGACCAGGATGGCCTTGAACTCAGTAATCCTGCCTCTGCCTCCTATGTGCTGGGATTAAAGGCGTGCACCACCACGCCTGGCTGTAAGGGGTTTTCATGATCAGATAATAAGTCGGGAAATACACCCTGAAGGAGGCAGCCCAGATTAAAGGACAAAGAAGAAAATGTCACTTTTGCCTGCTAATCTACTAATTATCTGTTACTGCAGATGCCTTCTCCGGGATTAGAACTGGCTTCTTCCAAGACCGACTTGCAGATAAATGGCTCTCCAGAAATCCTCTGGTGCTTTTGTGCAGGCTGGGGCTCATGCAGCCTCCAGGTTCTTGGCCTCTCTACTGAGAGGCAGCCGTGGTTGGACTACTCTGCACCACAGAAGTCAGTCTAATAAATCCTCCTTTAACAGGCAGTCATTCTATTGGTTCTGTTCATCCAAAGTACATTGACCTGGACAGGCACAGTGGTATATACCTGTAATTCCAGCGAGGAGGCAGCCACAGGAAGGCTGCTGCAAACTGGAGACCAGCTTGGATCAGGCAAGCCAGAGCTACACAGTGAGACTTTGCCTCAAAAAGACATAAGGTAAGCTCTACAGCCATTAAACAGTAACTACCGATTTTCAGCTCCCCAGCTGGTAGGAATTCATCATTTGTTTTCTAACTTCACACACACACACACACACACACACACACACACACACGCCCACTGTATTGCTCTCTGTCATGGCTGTGTAATTTTACACTCTCGCTAACCGGGCACCAGGGTTCCTCCTTTTCTCTACACCACCACTAACACTGGTCTTCAGTTTCACTTAATACTGCCATCTAAAATTTGAGGTAGTATTTTTACTTTGGCTTTGACTTACACTTCCATAACTGGAGATATTAGCCCCCTTTTATGAGTTTGGAGGCCATTTGTATAGCTTCTTCAGAGACATCTTCTCAACTCATTTGAGTACTTAGTAACAGGATTGTTAGTGGGTTTGTTGCTGTTTTTGCCTAATGAGGTCCTCCAGCCTTGAACTCTTAAACTCAAGGTAGTCCTCCTGTCTCAGCTTTGAAGGTGCAGGGATTAAAGGCACAGTGGCCATTCTGCATCCTCTCTTATTTGGTTATACTGTAACTGAGAGGTGACCCAAGATACTCTGCTGGTTAGAGATGTCTAGGACTAGAAGTCTGAAGAGATGTTAGTGGTTACTTTGCTGCTTGTGTGTGTGTGTGTGTGTGTGTGGCAGGTTTGATTCCCAATGCCCACATGGTGGCTCACAACTATCTGTAACTCCAGTTCCAGGAAATCTGAGACTTTATCTGGCTTCCATGGGCACCAGGCACACATATAATGCAGACATATATTCAGGCAAAATATGAATATACATAAAATAAAAATCTTTTTTAAAAGTTAAAAATATTTAGGGACGGACTGGGAATGTAGCTTAGTTTGTGGACTCTCAGCTTAGCATGTAGAAATTGATCCCCAACCCGGTAGAAACTGGATGTGTCATCTACGCCTAGAATCCCAGCATTTGTCAAGTAGAAGCAAGAGGATCAGGGGTTCAAGGTCATCTTCTGATATATACTCAGAAAACCAAGAGTATATAGGAATAGGGAAGAAGGCCTTGCTGGTACAATGGCTCAGCCAGAAAACACACTTGCCTAAAGCCCAGCAATGTGAACTCCACCCCTAGAAGACCTAAAAAGAGTCTTCCCATGTAGCCCAGGCTGGCCTCGATTTGCTTCGACCCACCACCTTAGCTTCCCTTAGTAACGGAGGGTACAGTAGCTTGTGAAAAATGTTTATCTGAAGCCTGAGTTGGAACCAGTGCACGTCGCAGAACTACGGGGCGATCCAGACCTGGTCTGGGCTCTGGTTACTGTTGGGAGATTCCTGAACATTTCCAGGCCCAATGCTATCTAGTGTTGATAAGAAAACTGTGACCGAGAGGGAGGTCATCTCCACAGTGCCAATAGGCTACCAGTGACTCTGCACAGACTCCTTTAGCGCCACATCTCCTCTCTTTTGGGTTACTTCCTGAAACGTTTCCTGCTGTTATTGAATGTGGTAACAATCACACTCTGAAACGCTCTGCAATTTATAACTGAACACCTTAAATGAAAAGCTGTATATTAGTAACATCCCAGTGTTAAACTCAAGAAAGTTCTGCTAGAAGCAGGACCAGGTGTTCACCTTTGTAGAGGTGCCAGGAGATGGCTGTTCTAAATGATCTTTCTAGGTGAGCAAAACCTCAGGAGTTCAGACTGCATGGCTTGGGCCCACCACTGCGTTTTGTGTGAAGTGGGGTTAGGGCGCACTCAGGTAGCTAGAGACGGTGGTTCACACCTGTAATCTCAGCGTTTAGAAAGCTGAGGTGGGAAGACTCAGCACTACGTCCAGGCAAACTCTGGCAACATAGTGAGTTCCAAGTCGGCCAGGAAAAGAAAAGAAAGAAAATAAGCCTGGAGGGAGGAGCTACGTGAGGTGGAGGGAGGAGCTACGCGAGGTGGAGGGAGGAGCTACGCGAGTGGAGGGAGGAGCTACGCGAGGTGGAGGGAGGAGCTACGCGAGGTGGAGGGAGGAGCTACGCGAGGTGGAGGGAGGAGCTACGCGAGGTGGAGGGAGGAGCTATGTGAGGGCGAGCTAAGCTCTGAATAATCGCGAAGACATCTGTACTCAGCCGAACCGAGATGAGGCTGGAGAGATGGCTTATCAGTGAAGAGCACTTGCTGTTCCCAGTATCCGTATCCGGAGGTTCATATCTGCTGTAACTCCAGGCCAGGGGATCTGAGGACCTCCTCTGGTGTTTTTAGGCACTCACATACACGTGGCATATATTCACAAACATATACACACACTTCTGCTAAATCTTTAAAAAAAAAAAAAAGCCAGATATGGTGGTGCCTGCCTTTAATCCCAGGACCAGGGAGGCAAAAGCAGATGGGTCACGTGAGTCTTATGCCAGCCTGGTCAATACAGCGAGCTCTAAGGCAGCCAGGAATACAAAGTGAGATCCCGTCTCCTAAATAAATAAATGAATAAATAAATAAATACATAAATACATAAATAAATGGAAGGACTTTCCACTGGTAACTCATCCATGCTCCGGCAAATAGCACTACATTAATGCTCACACACAGGAGGGGGTTGACTGGGGAATGGGGGCGGGGGAGGAGAGGAGATGGCTTATGGGACTTTCAGGGGTTGGGGGAGACCAGGAAAGGGGGAATCATTTGAAATGTAAATAAATATATATCTAATAAAAATGTTTACATGCAAAAAAGGAAGAGTATATTAATAATTGCCAAGATATTTGTAAATCTCATAGATTATATAGTTATGAAACTCTTAAATAATTATAAGTCATTTCTATGTCCTAAAAAATGCTCATACACAGCACATCACAAAATAACTAGACCCCGAACGTAGGAGGGGAATGTGCTGGGAGACAGGGGCTGAGAGGAGTGGGAGAGTGGGAAGGGATGATAGGGAGTAAGAAGAGGCAAAAATGTCCAAAAGCATATACGGAATTGCCAGAGAGTAATTTATTTTTAATGTGACTTTCAGGGCAGGCAAGATGGCTCAGTGGGTAAAAACAATTGCTTTCAAGTATGAGGGCCTGAACTTGATTCCTGGAGCCCACATCAGAGGAGCAAGCTACCTCTCAAATAATTGGTCTCTGACTTCGACATGGTGTGTCATGGAACTCAGTTGTGCGTGTCAATAAATGCATGTAAATGTGCACACACACACACACACACACACTGAATAAAATGTCATTAAAATGTGCTTGGGCTTGAAAAGGTGCTTACTACCAAGTCTGAGCAGCTGAGGGTTCTCTCCAGCACTCACACACTAGACAGGGGAGAACAGATGGCCCCTGGAGCTGTTTAAAGAGAAGATAACCAGATGACCCCAGGAGAAGAGTGAAACTGAGATATAGCCAGAACTGTTGTTACACTGTACATCGGGAATTATTTGGGGACAATGTTGTCCATTATTCAGGAAGGTCATAAAAGTCACCGGGCCTTGTAAGTGAACTGTGAGATACAGGCCTGCAAGAATTTTAGCCTCTGCATTTCCTGATTAAGACCTACAGGGTGGGGTAGGATTTACTGTCTATTGTGCCTGTTAGTTCAGTAAGCATTTGGGTCTAACAAGTATCTGTTACTTAGGAAAGAGGAGTGGCTAAAAGCTAAGGAAATCAAATTTGGACCACATCCCAAATCTTGTTCAGCTCAAGATATCAGCAGGTAAGGTCATTACCACCAAGGCTCCTGATCTGAGTTCCATCCCTGAATCCACATGGTAGGAGGAGAGGAATGACTTCAAGTTGTTCTCTGACCACTATATACTGGCTGTGGAACATGCCCTCCCCGCCTTAAACAGATACAATGTAATAATAATAATAATAATAATAATATGTAATAATAATAGTAGTAGTAGTAAATAATATTACATATAAGTATATAATATATATAAGTATAATATAGTAATAATGTCTTGTTCAGGTTCCCAAAGAGTAAAGGAAACAGATAAGTCAGGTTGTTTTTTATCTAGATGTATGAACTTGTAACTTTATTAAAGACTCTCAGGTTCCTTTTCTCTGAACTAAAAACTCTTGGCTTCAGGGGTAGTAAAAATACAATTCTGAAATCCTATCTTTCATGTAGATATTTAAGACCCGAGGCTACATTGTATAGAGTTGAGCTCTGCACTAGATTCATAAAATATACATAAAGCATAAGGCTGGAGCATCTTTAACCAAACCAGTGTATGTGTGTCAGCACATACTGATGTTTTAGGTATCCCTACTGTTGGACCATGCAATCTATAGTCTAAGAGGCTGAAGAGAAAGACAAAACCAAGTGTAGGTTAGAGAGCAAGGCAGGGGCAGAAGCAGTGGGAAGTTTTGACACAAAGTTGAAAGGGAAAGGAACTCACATGGGGGTAGGAAAACAAGATTGTGGTGGAAGGCAGGCACACTGGACAACTTCCAGAAGTTTCTAGACCGAGAACTGTCAAACTATGCTGACTAAAACCCACTTTCTCCTCCAATTTAAGACCCAATACCGAAGAGAAAGGAATGGTGGGAAGGCCGCCCGACCGGGGCAGTGGGTGTGGTGAGATGGTTAAAGGCGCTCTGAGAAGTAAGGCGGGCAAGAGGGGATGGAGTCTGCGGGCGGGAGACGATGGAGTATGCGGGCAGGAGAGGGCGTGGAGTAAGCGTGGACACCGAGGAGGGCAGCCGGTGGAACACCGGGCGCGCTTAAGGGCTGCGCCGTGCGGCGAGGCTGCCAGCCATCCCGGCGCGGATAGGGTTAAGCCTTCGCGGCCGAGGGCAGAGCCCGGTTTCCAGGGAAACGACTCCGCCAGTTCCGGCGGCGCGGGCGCGTACCACTGAGCGGGGGAGCCGGCGCGGAGGACGCGGAGGGCGCAGCGCGGCCGGCCGACTCCTAGGGCGCGGGCCCGATTACGCCGGTGAGTTCTCCGCGTCCCGCTGCCCGCGGTCGTGAGCCGGACCCGAGCGGCCTAAGCGTGGGAGGAGCGGCGCGCAGCGGCCTCGGGAGTCCCCCCGCGCTGCGGCCGGGTGTGAGCAACCCGGGGCTGGGCAGTTTGAACCGCGGACGGCAGACAAAGGCAGCAGGAAGCTGTCCGCAGCCCGAGCGCCCGGCCCCGGCCTCGCCGGCGCGCGCAGCAGCGACGCGGCCGGGCGCGGGATGCCGCAGGGCGCGGGGCGGCGGCGGCGCGCGGGCGCGAACGCGGCGCCCGCCCCGGCCGGGATGTGAGGCCCGAGCGGCCGCGCGGGGGCGGGAAGGGCGGCAGGAAGGAAGCGCCGCTCGGACGCGCCGGGAGGAGGAGCGGCGGCCCGGCCGGAAGGCGGGGAGGGGCGGCCGTTGGCCCGCGGCGGCCCGCTCTCGGCGCCTCCCGGGGCGGCGGCGGCGGTGCCCGCGCCTCCTGCACCCGGCGCGGCGTAGCGGCGGGAGGAAGATGGAGACCCACATCTCGTGCCTGTTCCCCGAGCTGCTGGCCATGATCTTCGGCTACTTGGACGTCCGAGACAAGGGTCGCGCGGCGCAGGTGTGCACGGCCTGGCGGGACGCCGCCTACCACAAGTCGGTGTGGCGGGGCGTGGAGGCCAAGCTGCACCTGCGCCGGGCGAACCCGTCGCTGTTCCCCAGCCTGCAGGCCCGGGGCATCCGCCGCGTGCAGATCCTCAGCCTCCGCCGCAGCCTCAGCTACGTGATCCAGGGCATGGCGAACATCGAGAGCCTCAACCTCAGCGGCTGCTACAACCTCACCGACAACGGCCTGGGCCACGCGTTCGTGCAGGAGATCGGCTCGCTGCGTGCTCTCAACTTGAGCCTGTGCAAGCAGATCACCGACAGCAGCCTGGGCCGCATAGCCCAGTACCTCAAGGGCTTGGAGGTGCTGGAGCTGGGCGGCTGCAGCAACATCACCAACACCGGCCTTCTGCTCATTGCCTGGGGGCTGCAGCGCCTCAAGAGCCTTAACCTCCGCAGCTGCCGCCACCTCTCGGATGTGGGCATCGGGCACCTGGCCGGCATGACGCGCAGCGCTGCCGAGGGCTGCCTGGGCCTGGAGCAGCTCACTCTGCAGGACTGCCAGAAACTCACGGATCTTTCTCTGAAGCACATCTCGCGAGGGCTGACGGGCCTCAGGCTCCTCAACCTCAGCTTCTGTGGCGGCATCTCGGACGCGGGCCTTCTGCACCTGTCGCACATGGGCAGCCTGCGCAGCCTTAACCTGCGCTCCTGCGACAACATCAGCGACACCGGCATCATGCATTTGGCCATGGGCAGCCTGCGCCTCTCCGGTCTGGATGTGTCTTTCTGTGACAAGGTGGGAGATCAGAGTCTGGCTTACATAGCCCAGGGACTGGACGGCCTCAAGTCCCTCTCCCTTTGCTCTTGCCATATCAGTGACGATGGCATCAACCGCATGGTGCGGCAGATGCACGGGCTGCGCACGCTCAACATTGGACAGTGTGTGCGCATCACGGACAAGGGGCTGGAGCTGATCGCTGAGCACCTGAGCCAGCTCACGGGCATAGACCTGTACGGCTGCACTAGGATCACCAAGCGCGGCCTGGAGCGCATCACGCAGCTGCCCTGCCTCAAGGTACTTAACCTGGGACTTTGGCAGATGACGGACAGTGAGAAGGTCAGGTGAGGGCGGCGGTTCCAGTTCCCCTGCCCCGTCCTGTTCACCCCAGAACCACCACTGTTCCCGCACACTCACGCGCACTTACACATTCAGGGCAGTGGCCGCGATGACGGAAGCCTGGGCTCTTTTCTCCTAGGCTGGCTCCCCTCCCCGCTGCGTCTGGGGTTCTTCTGCACCCTCCACCCACTCCCCTCTCCCTTCCCAGTGAGGAGAGTTGGACCCTGCTGCGTCTCTGCCCGCTCTTCTGCAGGGCATGGAGACTTTCAGCCACCGACAACTGTATCCTGGGGCACTGCATTTGGAATTGGGGTGGGGGCGGGGAGGGACTAGTCGTTTCAACCCCGAGGAGTTGAGGAAAGATGTCTGCCTTCACTTACACTTTCATTTGGATACTGTGATCTGGCTTTTATTTCGAAATGTGTAGAAAGCAAGCCCGCCTTCAACAGCCTTCTTTCTCATCCACTCTGTAGCCAGTCTCCTCTCTTCGCTGCCCCATCGGTATCTGCGACTCACATCGGTTTGGGTTTTGTTCTTGTTCTTTTTTGTTTTGTTTTTTAAGTCTGCTTTCCTTTTAGTTTTTCAAAGAAATTTTAAGTCATTGTCCTTTTTTTTTTCTGCTGAGTATATTCTATCACATATATATATATATATGTTTTATATATATATATAAAATATGTGTCTGGCTACCTCGTTTTAGTTTACTTTTTTCTCTTAAGCCCTGGAATTCTACAAGAGAGATATTTTGAGAGTGAAACATTTTTGTGCCTAGACTGGAGAGATGCCCACTGGGTGTGTATCTATCTGTTTTGGTTTTGGCTTCTTCCCAACCTCCCTCTGCCCGGTGTGCCCCCTTCCTCAACCTGGCTATGACTTTCCCCTATCTGTTGGGCTTTGATGACCCAACCATGTTTCTAAATATTGATTTAATTTATAGCACAAATGTATGGGAGAAATGAGAGCAGAACTTCCCTTTTGTTTGTCTGAGCTGCAGACTGAGTCTTGAAGAGGAGTATTATATATGCAAATTATGCCCCACCCCAAGCCTCTTGCAAGTTTTCCCACCAAGAGGTTAGATAGTGAGGCTTCCTGTCCTGTCTAGGAGCTCAGAGTCTGAGGAGCAGAGAGCCTGAGGCTACGTGAAGGGAGGAGACTGAACTTCATGTCTTATCTGTGTTCTGTTCTTGAAATGGGAGCTTGTGGGTTTGAAAAACTTTTGTTTCTAAATGGAGGAATAGATGACTTTATTTTGGTGGGGGGTTGGGACTGTGGCTTTAAAACAAATCGCTTTTGAGTAGGATGTATATTTTTGTTGGATATTTTGTTTGTTTATTTTTTTAGAGTCCTCCACAGCAACATGAGAGACCATGGAGAAACCCAGAGACCTTTATCAATTAATTGTACTGTTTGTGAATTTGTATAAATGATAACAAAGATCCTCTTAAAACGTTTATATTCTTACAGTAAAAGGTTAAACTGATATTTATATAATAAAAGAGGAAATATGAAGTATGTTTTTGAAAAAAAAAGCACAAAATCCCCCCTTGTATCTGTGAATTATTTTTAAGCCATTGTGTGTCGGGTACATGCTCAGGTGGGAGGTGGTGTGTGTGCACAGAATCTGGAACTAAGGTGGAGTTCAGCTGCTCATGTGGTGTAAATTCATGGTTGAGAATTTCTTCTGTGTAAGATTTACCACTGACATTCAAATGCTCTGTCTCTAGAAATGTGATCAGACTGGAGAGTTCTATAAATTTTGGTTTTAAACTGTCAACATTGAAACTGAAAGAAAGTGAAGAAAATGAAACTTTTTTTTTTTTTTTTTAAGAAACCAGACTTGGAAGAGTCAGTTTCCCAGAGTGGCCAGTTTCTTTTTGGGAATGGTGGTAGTGGAGGTGAGATCCAAGGGTAAGGGAGAAGAGTGTCCTGAGCTCTGGAAATGGGTGTCCTCACACTGGGAGCACGGTGAGGGATGGAGGGAGCCTTGCCGGCCATTGTTCTGGGGAAGTTGAAAGTGCAGTCCCAGCTGCCTGGCCTCTCGTCCTTCGAGCTCCTGCCTGTGTGTGCAGGCCTAGCGGAAGGGGGCGGCAGTGCGCCTTTAGCATTCCTGCCTCAGGCTTGGCGGATGCAGACCCCTGCTGGGCTTAGGGAGACTGTCAGAAGTTCAGGCACATTTTCATATTAAGCCCTTCTAGTGCCCAGGCTGGCCACTCAGCCATCCGTGAGGGTCTAGGCTGAATGCAGGGTGGACAGATGAATACCAGCAATTTTAGAGCAGTGTGACTTCTCCCTGAGGGACAGAGACCCTGAGGGAGGTAGCATGGGAGTGAGTCACAGCCCTGGCTTTGCAGGGCTCCTCCACCTAGGAACCTAGGTTTCCTAGATGAACCCATCTTTCCAGGCAGACAGCTAGAACCCAGGTTGCCGTGGGGCTGCCTGCTTGTAAAATGTCTGAGCTCTAAGCCTGAACAACACAAAAACTGCCTTGTTCCTTTGTCGAGTCACCAAAGTCTGCTCTGAGTGACTCTGACACTAGACCTGTCTTCCCTTTCTTTGGGGACGATACAGATTTCTATTTCTTAATTCCCTAAAGACAAAACAGCAACAACCAAAAGTAGGAACCCTAGAGAGTAGCAATCTGAAGCAGGCCTGCTTCCTGGGAGTCTGACCCAGCTCCAGGGTTCCACCGGGGTCTGGTCTGTTAGCTACACCATCTTAATGCTCTCCATCTGATGTGCAAAAAGTCCATAACCAATACTTTGGAACAGTTTCTGGGTTTTTTGTTTGTTTGTTTTTAATGTAAGCTTAAGGGGCTGGAGAGATGGCTCCGTGGTGCAAGCACGGACTGCTCCGGCAGGACACTGAACTGAAGTTCGGTTTCCACCTCAGGCAGCGCTTCAGGCAGCTCACAGTGTCACGTCCGTCCGTCACGGAACGCCATCCCAGGGGGACCTCGGGCGCCTGCACTCATGTGCGTAGGCACACATGGAAGTTTCACACAATAAAAGTAAATCTTTAAAGGTTGGTAAGTTAGCATTTGCAAGTTAAGATCATGGGTCTTGGTGTCCACGACCTGAACTAGGCAAGCATTCAGAACTTGTCTGGAACGGGGGACAAACATTTTACATTGGTGGTGGAGATCAAGGACCCACATCTCTCCCTTTTTGAATGGAAAAACAGCAGACAAAAAACCCAAAAAATCAACAAAACACGCCCTGGGAACCCACGTGGGCCTTGCATGGTACTTTAAAATTTTAACCCTTCAAGCAACCTACTGAAACATCTGCCTGTTTTTCCAGCGGGGCATAAACTGCCTAACCAGGGAGGGAGCCTCAATTTGAACTAACCCCCTTCTCTGGAGGATTAGTTGTTGACTCTACCTGGGTTTCCTGTGATATGGCCCTCAAAGAAGTGAGTGGGAGCTGGGTGTGTCCCATGTGGGTGTGGCTAAGCCTGCGCCACAGCTACTGCTTCAAAGAGAGTAAGGGTAAAGTCTACTGGAAGGAGGCCCTGCCTCCAAGCAGGAGAGGCCTTGAAGGCTGGAAGGGGTAACTCAGGATTTGCTGAAACTCAAGGAATGGAAAAGCTGCACATGAAAGCTCATGCCTGTGACCCCTGCAGAGGCTGAGGCAGGAGGATTACTTAAAGGTAAATCAGGGCTACATAGTGAGACCCACCCGGGTGGGCAGGGAGGCGAATTCAGTCATCTGCCACAGAAACTGGTTCCTGGCTTCCTCAGGGTCTCACCAACCGTAGCCTTCTCCTTTAATGTCTAGAAATAGCTGTAAATGGGGTTCAGACGGCCTCCACAGTGTCCGGGGGCCACAGTGGACCTCTGGCTGCATGCTAGGGGGTGGGGTGAACTTCTCCCCCTTGCTGAACCCCTTGAGCTTTGCAGGCAGCAGGAGAGGAAGTCTGTCTGGCCTTCCTCCACACGTGGCAGCAGCAAGAATATCTGCCCACCTCACATCTACTAAAACTGAAAGTTGGTGCCAGGACTCTTCAAGAAAAAAGAAACAGATTTTTTTTTTTAAAAAAAAAAGAAAATTTAAATCTATAATAAACATCTTTTTAAAAGTATATGTGTTTCTTTTAGTTTTCCTTTTTTTTTTTTTTGGTTTTTTTTTTTTTTTTGGTTTTTTTGAGACAGGGTTTCTCTGTGTAGCCCTGGCTGTCCTGGAACTCACTCTGCAGACCAGGCTGGCCTCGAACTCAGAAATCCACCTGCCTCTGCCTCCCAGAGTGCTGGGATCACAGGCGTGCGCCACCACCGCCCGGCTTCTTTTAGTTTTCTTAAAAGTTAAGGGTGTGGGAGCTAAGGGTACAGCTCACACGCACTCCACAGCATCAGTGTGGGGCACCCCTCTAACACTCAGAATAACAGGAGTTCAGGGCCATTCTTGGCCACTTACTGAGGTGGAAGCCAACCTGGGTGGGCTGCATGAGAACCTGGCTCATATCCCCACAGAAAAAGAAGGGCATATGATCTACCTCCCAATGTGCGCCTCATGCTGCCGCCACAGGCCTTCCAGGGTCTCACAATATAGCCCTGGCTAGCCTGGAACTCAAAATGTCCAGGCTAGCCCTGAACTTGAATAGCTACCTGCCTGCTTCGGCCTCCCTAGTGCTGAGATTACAGGCATAAATCACCAAGCCCAGCTTTGAACTTGAGTTTTCAAAGGCAAAGGAGAAAGTTGCAGTCCCTAGGGACCACTGCAGTCAGGGAACAAGAGCCTTTTCATTAAGAGATAAGATCTGTGGAACAAAGCCAAGGCCTCCAGCTGCCTTCCAGGTTCAGAAAGGAAAAGGGCCTAGCTTCTGATCCTGGTTCTGCTCTGCCCAAGAAGGGGAGGAGCTAGAGAAGTCATGGGGTCCTCTCTCTTCCGCATCAAACATCACCCCTTTAGAAAGCTAGTTCTATCCCTTTGATAGAAGGAAAAACCTACATTTTCTGCCATTACCAACCCTGGAATGTGGTGTGAGGCTTTTGAAATGAGGAGAACTCAGGGCTGGAAGCCAGCTACACCCAAACCTACGCTACTCGGGCCACACAGCTCATTTCTGTCAACGTACATGTTCCGTACATGTTCCGACACTAAGTGGTAAGTTGGCACTTTTCAAAGCAAATCTCACAAAGTAGGTAAGAAATCTGATTTAAACCGGTGTCGACTATTCATAATTTCACAGCTGGCGAGATATAAATGCACGGCCACCTCGGGCTGTTCCCACTCTTGAGTGCAAATGTATTCCTGGGTCACTGCAAACGTTCTGGAAGTGTTTGCAAATGATCAGTTTTAGTCTCTTCCTTCTTCTGAGGGATCACTTTGACCTTGCCTGGTGGGATTGCCTTTAGCCACCCAGCATGTACTCTGCAGACCCCGTTGTCCGTTGAGGTGACATTACTGCCACAATAATTCTGCATCTGAAGAAGCCACCCAACCCTAGTGCCAACAGAACTACAATTTCCAATATCTTGGCTGCTGTAAGTTAGCCCAGAGAGTGCACTCACTTTCCCCACGCAAGGAAAGAAGCTTCTGCCTTTTGTTATTGTTGTTCTCTGAGCCAGGGTCTCACGCTAATGCAGACTGACCTGGAATTCACCAGGTGGCCCAGGCTGGCCTCAGACCACGAACCACCGCGCCCTGGGCAGACATTCTTGTTAGGTCATTGCTCTTCTTTTTAATAGTTTAAGGACCAAGTACCTTAACCACTGAGGAGGTTTTTGGGGGTGCAGCTCAGCAACAGGGCACAGGCCTAGCATGCTTGAGGGAGGTCCTGGGTTCCATTTCTAGCCCTGGATGACAGAACAAGTTATTATATATCTGTGACACTGCAAAATAGTGTATCTCAGTTACAAAAAAGGGAGCTGGCCGGTGACAGCAGCAGGAGGCACAGCAGCTCCCTGTGATGACATCAGAAGCACTGGCGTGGCGTGGCGGACAGCTCAGCCGGCAGAAATGGCAATTTGGATTTTATACTTGGAGAGTCAGTAAGATGTTGTGCAGGTGACATGAGAAGTCTGCCTCAGGGTGGACGCTGTGACAGACTTTAATAAAGCACTAAGATGTGGCCAGTGTGCGGCCACTTCTGGAACCACACATTACTCCAGTCCCCTCAGAAAGGTCCTGCACTGAAGCATCTTGGGAGTAGAAACCCTAAAACCCCCAGAATGCCCTCCCTAGGTTATCACTGCTGCTTGATAGGAACCGCAGCATGCAAACTTAGATATGTTTTATGGACACCGTGTTCGGGGCTTTTCCTGAAGCTGATCAAAGTTCAGGTTGAAAAAAAGAAAAAAGAAAAAAAAAAGTTCAGGTTGCCAAACAGCCCACAAGGTGCTGGAGGAGCCAATGGATTCAGGTGTGCTGTTCACTGTCGCCAGAGGCCTGAGCCAGGTCCCTCAGTAGTTCCAATAGTAATGTGGAGTCCAAATGCTGGAAGCCTGTGTTTTGAAAACCTCGGAAGTAAGAATGCTCACCACGCACTACTGTGCTTGCCTGCCTGCATCCTAACTTAGGATCCAGCTGTGGGAACTCTGGCTATTTTTCTGTTGAAAGGGTGGAAAGGCTTGACCTCGCCGATGTTCCCTTACACCTCTCGATGGTCCACAGAGTAGAGGGCCCTCTTCTGTTACCGTCAAGCACCTCCTTACAGACAGGGTCTCATGCAGCCCATGCTGTCCTCAAACCCATCCTATGGCCACAGCCGCTCTTGAACTCCAAGGAATGGAATCACTGCGCACAGCTCATCTCGGTAACACTAGGCACATGAGTATAATCTGCTCTGGGGCAGAACCAGTCACACCATGCTACCTGTCTGTAACAGCACTTATATCATGGACCCGGGATATGGGAACTGGCTGGCAGGGAAACAGTTCAAGACATAGTTACTGTTTCTCAAGCAGTATGGGGTTATTCGGCATTGGCTTGGGTAAGACTGCTTTCCTCGTCTGGTAATGGCACAAAATATCACAAAGGTCGTCGATGTTGCATCTCCTTAGGAAACTCTCCCCAAACTCTCCCCTATTTGCATACACATCTGCTTCCATTTCCCAGTCCAGGGCAAGGCTTTCTGAGAAGTGGCCTCTAAATAGGAGCCAAACTCCTCAGTCCTCATATTTCTTAAACTCTGGAAGGAAGTTACAGAGACTGGAACCGAACAGATACATAAGGGAAGGAGAAACGGCACTAGTTTGACCATTAAGACGAATAATTCGGGCCAGGCGTGGTGGCACATGCCAGTAATCCCAGCCCTTAAACAGGAAGGCAGATCGCTGTGAGTTAGAGGCCAGCCTGGTCTACATAATGGGGGTAACAGGCCCACTAAGGCTAAAGGGTGAGGGTAGTTCTGAATTCATAAATTCTGTCAGTGGGTTTGCTACCTGCCTCAATGCTTCATATTCCTGAATGAAACACACACACACACAGCCTTTAATTTTAATATGCATGGGCCACTGCCTAACCTCTACATGGTTAAATATGCCTCCTGCCAATAATTTCGAGTTATTACTTACTAAACTCTGTATTCCATCTTGACTGCTGTGGACCCAGAGGGCAGTCCAACTGTGTACATGTCTTTCATGTTGGGAACACAAACCATTGAGGTGGGTGATGAACCCACGGCTGAGATTTATTTCATAATATTTAATTCAACAAGTGAGACCCTGTCTTCAATCAAACAAGACAAACAGTTCTTATATTCTTAGACGGAAGGCAACCATCCGGGGCCTTCCATTTTGGCCTTCGAGATTTTAAACCTTAAGCTCACGGCTTAGGACTGCCTGACCTCAAATAAGGATGACGGTAGGCATGGCATAAGCAAGTGTGCAAACGACCCGTATCACCTCCCTGCTTCATCTCCAGGGCACACAATTCAGCCAGCCTTTCAGGAATCTGTCAAGAGCAGGCTGTGTCATCCCTGTGCCTTACCAGGCTCACAGCTGGCCACTGCTGGGGACAGAGAAGGCTGTCGGGTTTGCAGAGGCTGGATGAGAAAGGTGAGTGCCTCTCCCATTCTGCTGACACACCTCTCCTGCCACCATGTGCCAGAAGGTGATAGACAGAAACAGGTGCCCTCCCAGGACAGGAGCTAGCCCATCTTTTCTGTACACAGAAGAATCTACTTGTCCAAAGACCCAATAAGAATTTCAGAAATGCATCAGGACAGAGTTGGCACACACCTTTAATCCCAGCACTCAGGAGGCAGAGGCGGATGTATCTCTGAGTTCAAGCCCAGCATGGTCTATGGAGTGAATTCCAGGACAGCCAGGGTTGTTACACAGAAGAACCCCATGTCAAAACAAACAGCAAAAAGAATTACAAAAGGCACATGTCTAAAAGGTGGAGGCACATTACTACCTGTTACTTGGTAGAGTGTTTGATTTAGCATACACACAACCCATGGGGGTCATAGGTGTGAAAAGCTGACTTCTGCAGAAAACGTGATTCAACAGCACCGTCCTAAACAGGGAGGGGGCTCTGAGAGTCGACTCTCAGCCTAGGGTGTCTTAGTTTAGATTACTATAGCTGCGATGAAACGCCGTGACCAAAGCAACGTGGGGAGGACAAGGGTTCTGTGACTCACACTTCCACATCACAGTTCATCATCCAAGGCAGTCAAGGCAGGAACCCATCAGGGCGGGAGCCTGGAACAGGAGCTGACACAGAGGCCATGGAGGGGTACTGCTCACTCATGGGTTGGTCATCTGCTTTCTTTTAGAACCCAGGATCACCTGCCCAGGGATGGCCCAGTCCACAATGGGCTGCCCCCCCCCCCAATCAATAATTTTAAAAACGTATGTGTGGAGTCAGGAGGGTCTGGCTCAAGGTCATCCTCAGCTACATATGGAGCTCAAGGCCCGTCTGGGCAACACAAGACCCTATTTCAGCTCAGAGGAGGGAGGGACAGAACACATCCTGTTCCATGACACCCTTCGTTTTCTGATAAAACTGGGACTTGTACCCAGGATTTACCTGTCCGGCTGTTAATGGAGTTGAGTTGTGTCCAAACAGTTTTAGAATGAGCAAATAGAAAAAAATGTTTTCTTTTGCTTTTACTTTATTAAAATGGTTTTGGACTCAATGTAAAGCAGTAAAAATAAGTGTAGAGGACGCGGTTTGTTCTCTGGTGAAGACAGAAAGTAGAGGAATTTATCCACCAAGTTTGCAATTTCTGCATCTTGTCAGCAGGTGGCAGCATTGTCTATGATTTGGTGGCTGTTTTTGAGAGAACACCAGGCCTCTAGGCTAACAAACCTTTTCTCTTGATGTTTCCCCCGACTCCCAAGAAACTAAGAACCCCAGGATCTAAGCGTCGACAACTGGAACATTATTTCCTTCAAAAAATGGGACTGACTTTTTAAAAAAATTATTTTTCATCCTTTGGTATGTGTATGGATGGTATGCACGTGTCAGTTAGTCAGTCTTGGTGGCATGCACCTGCTGAGCCATCTCAACAGCCCAGGACTGTATTTTAAAGTACCAGTGAGGTGACGCCTAGCACTTCATCTCTGGGGTGTTACTGTTCCATGGGGATCCCTCAGCTCTGCTTTGGTGGCCCTTGGGGGGTGGATATCAACTGATTCCTTAAAATTCTCATTCTTGAAAATTGTCGGAATGCTATGTTTGCGAAGTTTGGTGAGTGGGGAGAAATTTTATGTGAAGACAGAGCTAAGCATCCTGTTACTGTGAAAGGAAAACAGAAAACTCACAGGGAGTTTACATTTTTGTTTTAATTCTTTTTAATTATCAAAGGAATGCAGTATATTCACTGCCCATGTAAAGACATCTTTGTAAAAATCTAAAGGGGCCCATGAAACAAGACCCTGCTAGGTCTGACAAGGAAGTGAAGCCTTTGGACGATGTAAGTGCAGAATGGAGCAGGGAAAGGCGGCTGAGGACAAGCACACGAGCTACTGCACCACCTTGGCCGGATTCCACAGCATGCCGCAGCGAGGGATGGGCTGAGGGCAGAGAGGATGGGGTCTTGTCCTCTTGACACTTTGAGGTCAGAGATTCAAAGTGTGAGTCTGGGGCAGCTGCTACTACTGTGGGACAAAGGGCGGCGGGGGGGGGGGGGGCGGCGGGGAGACTTCTACCAGCCTGTGAGCCGGGTGAGCCCCGGTTATTAGTTCAAAAATACAGGGCTCTTGTTTTGTGTTGTTAGAGAATGAATAAGACAGACCTCTAGCACACAGCTTGAGCACAAAGCACATTTCCATTCCCAGAACTACCAAGAGAACTCTTAGAGAATCATGAAATCTCCCAGGGAGATTATGGAAACCCGTTATGGAAACCATTGCTGAAATGCATCTCTGAGTGACTCTACAGAACAGAGACGGGTTCAGAAAGAACAATCCCCGGAAAGGAGTCTGCAGAAAAGAGAAAAGTCCCCACATGGCCCGGAGGACTGAAGAGGCTGGAGGACAGAATCCTCGTAGCCCTGGGCACACAGAGGGAAGGCGGCTCTGCTCTGCGGCCACCGATGCGGCTTCACTTCCGGCCTGGTGCAGGCTTTATGATTATTTGTTGTCCTCTCTCTGTCTCTGTCTCCCTGTCCTGCCAACCCCCCACCCCACCCCCCACCCCGTGTGGTTTCTCTAGTGTAGCTTTAAAGAACAGAGATTTTCTGTGAATTTCACTTGAGGCAGAAATACTCAGCACTTCAGGCCTGAAATGTCCTGTCCAGAGCCCTGCAGCTGGCACTCCAAGGGCCTGCAGTCAGCAGTTAATGTCAACACAGGGCTTTCATGCACTCAGGGAGAGGCCAGGGTCTTCCAGGGAGGAAGACAGAGTCAGATCCCTCATGGGCCCTCCAGGAGGCAGCTGACTCCCACAGCCTGAAATTCTACTTCCTCAATGAAGATGGAGCCCAACATGACAGAAGCTTATATTTTAGATAACTTTCCCCAGACCTCCGGAACCCACAGTTCTAATGGCCAGAGAGAATGTTCTCTCAACCCTCCCTCTGTTCCCTAATCCCCCAGGGACTCCTTGAAAAGGTGCCCATCTGCCCTGAAAAGGGGCCTTTCTTTCCTTTTTTTTTTTTTTCCCCTCTCTTTGGTTTTTTGAGATAGGGTTTCTCTGCGTAGCCCTGGCTGCCCTGGAACTTGCTCTGTAGATCAGGCTGGCCTCGAACTCACAGAGATTCACCTGCCTCTGCCTCCTGAGTGCTGGGATTAAAGGCATGCGCCTCCACTGCCGGGCTACATGGGCCTTTCTTGATTTCTCCTTGTGAACTGTGAGCTGTCACAGTGGAGGACTCCAGGGAAGGTGGACATAGCCAGAAACCTGCGCAGACATCAGCCCTGCCTCGCACATCCATGCAGTTACTCCCCAGCCGCAGCTGCTACACTCACCCCACTTCCTCCTCATCTGCCAGGAAATCAAGAAATCAAGAAATCAAGGCGCTTGCTTCCAAGTCACTGCAAGCTCCTTCCCACCCTTCTACAGGCCCGACATGGGCTGCTGCCACTAATCTGCCCCTGGTTCGCAGCTCAGCGGCCTTTGTCCTCTAAGCCCCTGATAATGGTTTTACTAAAATCCCCTTTTGATGGAAAAAGTCCCAGCTGGCCATTGCAGGACCCAGCATAATGTCCACATCTGCAGGCCCCTCTGCCTACCCCACAAAGGCCTCTAATCAAGTGGAAAATGTGCTGGAGGCAGAGGTCTGGGGCTGCAATTATTTTTTAAGGGATTACTAGAGGAGAATAAAAGCGCCACAGCCGCCCCCACCTGCTTTCCCCTTGCTCCTGCCTCAGACATATACCGAGTCCAGGCATGGCCCCGCTCTCAGAGACCAAAGCCTCACTCTTCCCTTTCCCTGTGGAGAGGCAGCCACCTCTGAACACCACTGTTGCAGAAAGAGAGAGTTTAGGTACAACTCACAAGTCCCGTTTTGACCCCATTTAAGATCTCATGTATAAACCCACTGTCAAACAGGATTCCGAGTGTGGGATGTTAACTCGTTCATTAACCTCTAACCCCTGCCCTGTATACTTAGGGGAGATGCGCCCAGTGCCCAGGCACTGCAGGGGTCTGGAGCACTCACTGGGGACTTCCCGAGCTTTGGAGGGCAAAAGGTCATGTCCCCACCTTGCCTGTTACCCTCCTGCAAACACACCCCAACCCTCCCTCACTGCTGAGCAAATGTTCACTGCATGCCAATGCTTAATGTCAAGGTGGTGTATGGGTAAGATCTGCAACGCCAAGCGCTGCTTACTAGAGTCTTTGAGGAGATAAACTCACAAGGGAGTTTGTCTGGGTCTCACAGGGCCTTTTGGGGTGTCATTTATACACAAATCACTGAGCAGACACTAATTACCAATTGGTGACAGCTCACAGCCTGGCCTTGAGTCCCTGTCTTCCCCATGAGTTTGGGTAGCTGTCCTCCTTACTAATCCTAGCTCTCGATGGATGAAAATCTGACTGCAGATTTCTAACCCGGTTCTGGGAGGTCCCACTGCTCCTCTCTGAAACTTCAAAGATGCAATGCACACTGAATGGCGAGTTGCGAAGCAGCTTCCGGTTCTTCCTCCAAACCTTTGATCGGGAACAAAACAATCACTGATTAAAAGGACAGTTTTCAAGCCGGGCAGTGGTGGCACACACCTTTAATCCCAGCACTTGGGAGGCAGAGGTAGAAGAATTTCTGAGTTTGAGGCCAGCCTGGTCTACAGAGTGAGTTCCTGGACAGCCAGGGCTACACAGAGAAACCCTGTCTCAAAAAACCAAAAGAAGAAAGAAAGAAAGAAAGAAAAAGTTTTCATCAGTGTAAATCAGCCAGCTGCGTGTGGCGGCGCACACCTGCATCCCAGCACTGGAGTAAGAGGCAGGCGTACTGACCCGAGTTTGAGGACAGTCTGGTCCATCAGGTGAGTCCAGGACAGCCAGGGCTTTGCTAGAGGCCCTGCCTTAACAACAACAAAAGTGATCAGAGTATATTCTTTCATTAGTTTTTAAGCTGGGTGTTGGGTGTGGAACCCAGGGCCTTGTGCATATTAGGCATGCACCTTGTATGGCTGAGTTTCTGTCAACTTGATATAGGCTCTAGCCATCTGCGAAGAGGGAACCTCTGGAGAAAATGCCTCTGTAGGATCTGGAAGCAAGTCTGTAGGTCATTTTTAAAATGACTGATTGGAGGGGGAGGGCCTAGGCCACTGTGTGTGCTGCCATCCCCGGGCTGGTGATAGATCCTGGGTTCTAAAAGAAAGCAGGCTGAGCAAGCCACGAGGAGCAAGCCAGTAAGTAGCACCCCTCCATGGCCTCTGCGTCAGCTCCTGCTCCAGGTTCCCGCCCTGATGGGTTCCTGCCTTGACTGCCTTGGATGATGACCTGTGATGTGCAAGTGTGAGTCGCAGAACCCTTGTCCTCCCCACGTTGCTTTGGTCACGGCGTTTCATCGCAGCAATAGTAATCTGAACTAAGACACCCTAGGCTGAGAGTCGACTCTCAGAGCCCCTCCCTGTTTAGGACGGTGCTGTTGAATCACATCTTCTGCAGGGGTAAGTCATATCTAGGACTTTTTGGATGAAAAAGAGGCACCTCAAAAAGATGTGAAGTGTTCAAGGGTGTAACGGGTAGCCTCAACTAACTTGATCCACTTCTCTGTGCTTTGGAGTGTGGATGCCGTGTGGCGAGTTCTAAGTCCCTGTCGTTTGGACGTCCCTGCTATGAGGCTGTGAGCTGAAGTGACCCTTTCCCCCCGGGTTACTCTTTGTCAGGGTGTTTCATCACAGCAACAGAACAAAACAAAGTCCACGTGGCCCTGACTCCTCATTGGATGTCAGTTTGTGTCATAGAGAGCTGTCCCAAAGCTTCACATTCCAATTCTTTTTTAAGATTTATTTATTTTATGTATATGAGTACACTGCAGCTGTCTTCAGACACACCAGAAGAGGGCATCGGGTCCCATTACAGATGGTTGTGAGTCATCATGTGGTTGCTGGGAACTGAACTCAGGTCCTCTGGAAGAGCAGTCAGTGAGTGCCCTTAACTGTTGAGCCATCTCTCCAGCCCCCACATTCCAATTCTTAACACCTTTTTTTTTTCCATTTGTCTTTACTCTCCAAGTTCCTCTTCCTTTTTTAGAGCACATTTAAAAAAATACTATTTTGTATTTAAAAAAAATATTCACTTTTTTTAAGTGTGCACATGTATGCTTGTGTGAATGCATGCCACATATATCCTCCGAGGCCAGAAGAGCACACAGGATTCCCTGGAGGTGAGGTTATAGGTGGTCATGAGCCACCCTACATGGGTGTTGGGAACAGAACTTGGGTCCTCTGAAAAAGCCACAGAGGCTGGGGAGGTGGCTCAGTGGTTAAGTACACTTTCTGCTCTTCCAGAGGACCCAGGTTGGATTCCCAGCACTCACTTGGCAGCCTAACCATCTGTAACTTCAGTACCAAGGGGTCCAATGCCCTCTTTTGGCATCAAGTATGTGCATGGTGCACAGACTCATACATAGACAAAACACCCACATATGTTCTTTTAAAAATGTTACTTTTGTGTTGGCAAGATGGTTGGGCAGGTAAAGGCACTTGCCATCAAGCGTGGTGACCTGAATTCCATCCCTGGGACCCACTAGGTGGAAGGAGAGAGAGACAACTCCTGCGGATTGTCCTCCAACCTCCCGTGCACACCACGGAACACCCAGGCTCACATAACACAATCAACCATCAATCAATGGAATAAGTTTAAAAATTGTAACTTTTCCTACCAATACCAGTTTGTGTAAAAGGAAAATAGTATTTGGAAACGCTGATTTTTTTTTTTCCAGTGCTGGTATCAAACCAGGGTCCTGTGCATCGGAGGCCACAGGGCAGCCTCTGAGCTGCGCCCCCAGCCCTGCAGACGCTAGCCTGAGCGACAGCGGTAACAGTGCAGCTGGGGTTTTTAGGGACAGAGGAAAGCTTTAGAACTCCAGGATGTAAATGTACCTGAGATTCCCATGACATAAAGGAATCCTCACAACTCAAAGTCAACAATGAACACAATCAGAAGGAAGACTGTGTACACAGAGTCCTCAGGCTGATGTGGCTCAGCGGAGACAGTACTTAGGATGGACAAGGCCCTGGGGTCCCATTCCCCCCACACCGCCGCAAGCACTGTCAAACCAAACCAAACCACCACACCACACAACACCATACCACACCAAGCCGAACCACACCAAACCAAACTACACCACACCATACCAAACCTAACAACCAAACCAAGGATTTTCAAAAAGTAAAGAAAGCCTTGATCAGGGATAAAGAAGGAAATTACGTTTTGAGGTCAAAATGTAATGAGTCCAAAGTACATTGTGTCTGAGGTATACCTCAGACATCCCAGATGTCCCTGAGTCCCTGGCGCTAAGATGTGGCTTCTTCAGCAGCTACAGGCAATGTAAGCCACAGCGACAGCCTCGTCCCTCCCGTCTCTGCCAGCTGATCTTCACACGTCCCCAAGCCTCGTCACTCTTTGCCATCATTACTGGGTGCATTTGTCCTTGGCCTCACTTTCTGGTGATCTGACACCCCCAATTCAGCATCTGCAGACCCTCCTGTGCACCTCTGACCTGGCTCTGGGGCTGACCGTGCTCTGCCCCACCCCATCTCAATGTACCCAACAACACTATGCACCCACAATTCCTCAGACTCCATCTACACTCTGTGTCCTGAATAGTGACAGCTACGGTACTTGATGGGCTATCTCAGGACCCACTCTTGCCTTTATTTTGCTGCAGTGCTAGAGGCCAAGCCTAGGGCTTAGCGCTGCACCCCTGAGTCTCACACCATTCAGTTTTTAGGAAAACATGTCTTCCTACTTAGGGTCTATTTGTTTGTTTATTGAGACAGGGTTTCTCTGTGTAGTCCTGGTCGTCCTGGAATTCACTCTGTAGACCTGCTGGCCTCCAACTCAAGAGATCCCCCTGCCTCTGCCTCCTGAGTGTGGGAATTAAAGGTGTTGGTCACCACTGCCAGGCAAGACTGCTCTTTCAAACACACAGCTGTAGAAATGGCTCCGCAGTTCAGAGCACTCACCCCTTTTGATTAGCACAGGGGTGCAGTTTCCAGCATTGCCATGACAACTCACTACTGCTTGTAACTCTAATTCCATGGCTTTGACATCCTCTCTGGCCGTCACTGTACCAGGCTCACAGATGGCACACAAACATAATCTCACACAAGCTCACACACATATACATATGTGAGAAATAATCTTTAAAGTTATATAAAAATCACTATCTTTAAAAAGTATGGTGGTATGGTCCTACAGTCAGTCCCTGATACTCAGGAAACTGAAGCTGGAGAACTTTTCAAAGCCAGCCTGGACAACATACCAAGAATCCACCTTAAAAACGAATACGTTAGAAAATTAATAAATCCATCTTTAAAAAATCATGCTGGACACAAAATGTAGCTCTGTGGTAGAGCATTTGCCCAGCAAGCACAAGACCCTTATCCCATACCCAACTCCTCATATACACACATGCACATACACACACACACACACACACACACACACACACACACAGGTCTGCATGAGTGCATACAGAATAGAAGTTAGAAGGTGAGGTAAAGGGCCTCCTCAGTCCTCACTTAGCCCCGCCCTTCCCCTGAGGTGGCCAAGGTGACAGCGAGCTGGGCCTTCTTAGAGTCAGCTCCAGCTTTTAGTTTCAGGAAAGTGACCAGAGCCCTCACAATCTGACTCTGATGGGAGACTCTTAATCCTTTTTTAATTAGTTATTTTTATGTGTATGGTGGTTTGCCTGTTCATGTGTGTCTGTGCCTGTCGGTGTCTGTGGAGGACAGCACAGGGCTTTGGGCCCTCTGAATCTGAAGCTGTAATGATTGTGAGCCACCTTGTGGGTGCTGACAATCAGACCAGAGTCCTCTGGAAGATCAGCCAGTGCTCCTAAGCAGCCACTGCGCTATCTTTTCAGGCCTAAGGCTCTTACTCCTGATTTGTAGGAGCTTGTCCAGCCCATTTGTCACTCATGGGCAAAGCCCCCATCTCTATGGAACCCTGAGGTGGGTGTCTACCTCTTCAGATATGCGGTGGAAATCTAGTGCTGCTGAGGTACAGACGCAGCGGCTCTAAAGAGCCTTTTGTTTGTTGGTCTTTCAAGACAGGGTTTCTCTGTGTAGCCCTGGCTGTCCTGGAACTCACTCTGTAGACTAGGCTGGCCTCGAACTCAGAAATCCGCCTGCCTCTGCCTCCCAGAGTGCTGGGATTACAGGCGTGCGTCCCCAGCCCAGGGATGCCTTTAACTAGATAAACATCTAACCACTGACGTTTACGAATGACTTCTGAATGTAAAAATTACATTTAAAATGTAATTACAAATGAGTGTAGATTCCAGGCTGTCTTTCACTTAGTATTCGTTCCGCAGCAATTACACTCCCAGGAGCTACAGAACAGAGCCTCTGGCTCTCTGCTGCAAGGGAGGTGTCTCTTCCCTGCCAGAGAGAAGTTCCCAGGTTACACCAGGATCTGCTCTGACTTACCCAAGGGTGGTGCCCCTCCCCCCTCTCATACATTGCCCCTTGCTTTGATTGTTGGGCTTTTTGTTTGTTTTGGGAGGTGGGCACTGGGATAGCTGCTTAGGTTTGAGGTTCTGAGGCAGGAAAGAGCTACTAGTCATTGGTGGACAGAGGCAAAAGTGAGGTTCACAGGTGTACCCGCACAAATGCTGAGGCGCCTCTCACTTTAAAAGTAGTTGGGCACTGGCCACTCCCTACTCCCTGCACTGTCACTTGTCACCTAATATTCCACTTCGATGATACAAAAACACTGGGGAGGGGAGTGCTGAGGAGCCCGAGAGCTAGGGGGGCGACTCACCTAGATGGTTCACCTAGATGGCCCTAACTAAACTCAGTGTGTGTGTGTGTGTGTGTGTACCAGATTGAGGGGCTGTTGAGAGGGACCAGAACACATTATATACATATGGGAAATTGTCAAGAAACAAATTTAATAAAAGCTTTAAAAAAATACTGAGAGCTAGAGAGTTGGAGAGTCGGCCAAGACGTTAAGAGCACTGACTTCCAGAGGTCCTGAGTTCAAATCCCAGCAACCCCGAGGTGGCTCACTACCATCTATATGAGATCAGATTCCCTCTTCTGGAGTGTCTGAAGACAGCTACAGTGTACTTACATATAATAAATAAGTAAATCTTTCTAAAAAAATTACTTGAAAGGGGGCTGGAGAGATGGCTCAGTGGTTAGGAGCATTGACTGCTCTTCCAAAGGTCCTGAGTTCAAGTCCCAGTAACCACATGGTGGCTCACCACCATCTGGACTGGGATCCGATGCCCTCTTATGGACTGTCTGAAGAAAACTACAGTGTAGTCAAATACATAAAGAAATAATTCTTTAAAAAAATACTAGAAAGAGAAGGACTGAATAGCAGACAACACCTGTCTACCTCATCACCCGGCCTGCTACCTGCCTACTGCCCAGCCTCTTCAACAGGCCGCCTGCTGAAAAGTCGGGGGTGGGGGAGCCTGTGCCACCACAGGCCCTGGGTGCCGGTGGGGCTTTGTTCCAAGTGGTTTTGTTTCATCTGTGAGAAAAGGGAAGGTTGTAGCTTGTTCCTGCTGTTCAGGGCCAAGTCAGGGTAAACAGGAGATCTGCTGGGCTGCATGGACGCTCATACATTTTCTCACATTCTCCAACGGTGACACACACTCAGCACACAGGGAAGTTCTTCCAGTCACCTCCTCAGACAGGACCTTTCCACTGAGGATCTTGCCAAAGGGGAACAACCACATTATCATGGCTCCCCAGAATGCAAGCACAGTCAGGGCCCTGGTGCTCACATCAGCTTCCTTGACACACGTGTGAAGCGTATGTACCCCGCCCACACCCATGTGCTGATCTCTTACTGAGAAACTACCTGGCAGAAGCAGGCAGCTCACTAAGAGTTCGAAGCTAGCCTGTTCTACTTAGCAAATTCCAGACCAGTCAAAGATACGTAGTGAGACCCTGTCTCAAAAACAGAACAAAACAAAAGAAACCACCTGTCTTCCTGAGTGCCTATAGACATCAGGTGCGGATCACGACACAAAGTGTGCTCAGAAGACAAGATGCCCGGCCCAGAGAGGCCTGAAGGGAACCAGGGTCCCTCCAGAGCTTCTAATGGGCACTTCTGAGGGTGGCAACAGCTGGATTATCCCTGACAAATGAAGAGGAGCACCTCCCAGGAGATCCCCGGTGGCACTGTACTAGTGTCCCCTCCTCTTGCCATTAAGTCATGCACCGAGACGTGCTCTGCCGAGTAGACAGACACAGGACAGACGCAAGAGATTTCTTTTGCTTAACTCTAGCACCATCCTGAGATCAAAGCTAAATGAAGAAGCCCAGCGAGCAAGGGGGGCAGCCCTGCAGGAGATCTGTCTGTCCATTTTAATGAAGCTTTTCCCCCTCCCTTGGGGCTTTGTTTATCCATCCATGCAAGTCCATGCAAAAATATTGTTCTTAGAGTCCAGCCTGTCCACACGTGTTTGCACAGACTTTTAAAGGCAAGCAGGGATGCTCTGGAGACATCTGATGATGCATTTAGATCTTCCCCATTAGTATAGGGGCAGCTTGTTAATTCACTGCTAGCCAAAAGTACTTGGGAAATACGCTACTGAGTTATGAACTCAACGACGAAGGAAAATAAAGTCCCCTAACTTTTCCAGTGCATTCCTACAAATCCTTCTCCATAGCACAGCGAGAACTGTCTTAGAACTGTTACATAACCTATGTGAGATGCGGCCAAAGCCTGGGCGGGGGTTTCCAGGCAGGGCAAGGCAGCTTCTGCTGACAGTGCACTGGTAAGGCCACATCCCCAAAGCTTCGTGCTCACATCCAATTGTTCACGCAGGCAAGAGGCAGGGCTTCAAAGCTTTGTGTGGCTGTATGCTTTGTGTTTAAATCCCGGATGTGCCTGGATCAATGGGAAAGGCTCTGAAACCTCCTTCAGATTTTTAACTGGGTGGCCGTGTCCTGTTCCCACCTCCTCAAGTGCCTGCTGCGACACCAACTTTAACTCAGATTTTCTTCTGACCCACCACTTTGCCAGTGATATGCATGTGGGGAGAACAGGGTTCGCCACCCACTTATCCCTAGACGTTACTTCCTAAAAATGCAGTTGGATCTAAAGGTAGCCTGCTTTAGAATTTTCATTCGCTGCCTGTTTCATAACGAGCAAAGTCTAGCCCCTCACAATGGGGGCTCCAAGCCTCCAGTGTCCCCAGGGCCTGTGGCCTCCTAAGCCCCAGTCTTTATCAGGCCACAAACAACCACTCAGTCTTCCGTGTCCTTCCAAGAATGTGCTGTGTCTAGCTGGGAAACTCTTCCCTCCCTGTCTGACTGGGGAACTTGCCTCTGAGGGCTTGCCCAAAGGAACTCCATAAAAGTGCGACAGCGTCGTCCTGTGCCCTGCACCATGTCTGAAGTTACTCACTGTCTTTCTGCTTCCGTCTCGGTGCAGAAGGGCCCGGTCATCATGGGTGCTTGTGACATGTTTAGGTGACATGTGTGTAAGTATGCAGTGTCCATCTAAAAAACAAGCACCTCTGAGCTGGGGGGAAAGAGCAGTGAACAAACCTTAGTCCCAATCTGACACGCTCGTAGCCTGGCAGGAAGAGAGAGTTATGGGTAATTCTTAGATGTGTGATAGTGTTTTGTTTTGGTGTGTGTGTGTGTGTGTGTGTGTGTTTGTGTGTGTGCTGTGATAAGTATCTGGTCTAGTATCTGGAACCCAATCCTTATCTGGTCCAGGTGTCAAAGAATGACAGACAGACAGACAGAGCCAGGACTCACCTTTGTGTTCCTAGCAGCACTACTGGAAGGTTCTGGATCTATTTCTTCCTTTTGTTGTTTTTTTTAAGATTTCTTTTTATTATTTGAAATTACATGTATTTCTATGAGTCTGTGTGTAGCTGTGTGCACGTGAGTGTCGGGCCCAAGGATGCAGAGGTGTCATCCCCCTGCAGCAGGAGTTACAGGCAGTGTGAGCTGCTTGAAATGAGTGCTGGGACCAAAGCTTTGACCTCTTGTAAAAGTCACTTTTATTCACCCGAGGTCATTGTCACCTCTCATGCTTCCTACTGCCATCTGCTAACCTAGGCCTAGTCCCGGAAGCTCCTAGCCTCTGTACAATCTTATCTAGGCCCAGAATGTTTTCAGCCTCTGAGACTTGCTGCTGAATAAGCTCACCCTTTCTAGTTCTTTCTAATCTCTGGCTGGCTGGTTCAACTCAGCTGTTCTGGCTCAAACTGCTCTGTGAGCTGACTGATTCAATGTGGGGTCTCTCGCTCGGCCTCTCCTGAATCGCCCTGCTTGGCCTCAAACTAGCTCTGGCATCTGCCCTCATCTTCTGGCTCCTGATCACTGTCTGGCGTGTTCTGTCTTCACCCGTGTCTAGCTTGTTCTCGCTGCAGTCTGTCTCTCTGTAACTGTCCCCGGAAAACTGCGTCCTCCCCTTCTCCTTCTTTCTCTCTGCACTGCTCTCTCCCATCCTCTCAAATCCTTCTCCGATTCATCACTTTGTCTGCCACTCAATTAGACATCACTTTCAAACACGGGTACTTCTACAAACTAACTTTACCTTCAGTGTTTAGATTAAAGATGTCTCTATTCCAGCCAGGGAGATTAAAGGTATGTGTGAAGGGCTGAGCCACACCACAACTAGAAAGTTTTTTCAGTAAATAACACAATCTCCGGGTTCACGGTATGATCAAATATATGGTAATAGCTTCTCTGCAAGGGCAGCGAGTGCTTCTAGCTCCTGGGCCATCTCTCCAGCCCCTGAATCTATTTTTAATCCCTGATCCATTTCTCCAGGCCCTGAATCTATTTTAAGTCAAGCATCACTCAATGCTGATGAAGGGTTCAGTCCAAATCCCCGGGTCTATAGACTCAACTACCAGACATCTCTACCCATGCCTTCTAGACACCTCAACCCAACACATGCCTATTAAATAGTTTTCTTTCCAAATCTTCACTCACCCGAATTTATAGTCTCCATAAAAGGCACTACCTGGCTAAACAATAAACCTGGGATTCATGTATGACCCCTGCATCAGGCCTGACCTTCAAGGTTCTGTTCCCATGAATATGGCCACACCAGAAAGCAGCTTCCAGCACACAGTCTTGGGGGGACACACTCAACCACAGCACAGAGCATCCCCTGCCCGTCAAACCTGCTTTATTTTATTACACCATAGATTGGAAACTATATTCACAGTTGCCTAGCCCTACAATTTTGAAAAAAAAAAAGCTCAAGTATTAATGATTCAAATATTGATCTTTACGTAAAGGAAAATAGTTCTGACTGACTTACAGGAATTTGTTTCATTTTTATATGAGGCAGGTTCTCATGTAGCCTAGGCTAGCCCTGGTACCATCACATCAGCCCCACGGGAACTTTCAAATATAGTTTTAACCTCATTAGAATTTTTTCATGTGTGTGTGTGTGTTGGGGAGGCAGAGGATGTGGTGAATGTGTATGCGTGCAGGAACCTATGTACATATACTGCAGTACATGCAGTGTCCTGGTCTATCACAGTCCACCTTATTCTTTTGTGACAAGGTTCCTCACTGCAACAGGTTTGCTATGCTAGTGGCCTGCAAGTCCCAGCAGTCCTCCAGTTGATAGCACTGGTGTGACAGGCACATGTGTGACCATTCATGTGTCACTGGAGTAACATGCGTGTGTGACCATCTAGCTTTCTACATAGGTGTTGGGGTTCAAACTCAGTTCCTCACTATCACACAGCAAATGGTCTTAGCTACTAAGCCATCTCTCCACTGTTCATGTTTTCTTTATTTTGGTGAAAAGTCTCTCATTACATAGCCCTGGCCAGCAAGAAACTTAGACCAGGCTGGCCTCACACTTGAAAGATCCGCCTGCCTCCTGAGTGCTGGGATTAAAGGCGTGCACCACTGCCTCTGGCCCTGCCCTGCCCTGCTCTGCCCTGCCCTGCCCTGCCCTTCCTGCTCCTTCCACCCTCCATCCCTTCTTTCCTTTGTTCTTTTTTGAGACAGGGTCTCTCTGTGTAACCCTGTCTCCCAAGTGCTGGGATTAAAGGCATGCGCCACCACTGCCTAGCCTACATCTTCTTCTTCTTTGTTTTTCTTTAAAAAAAAAAAAAAAATTCATCTTGTGTGTTTGTATGTGTGTAGGAATGGGTACCACTGCATGTGTGGAGGTCAGAAGACACCTTGTGGGACTAATTCTCTCCTTCCAGTATGAGGGGGGCTCAGGCATCAAATTTGGGTAATCGGGCTCAGTGGCAAGTGCCGTGACCTGCCGAGGATCTACTGGCCCCAGATCTTATGTCTTCTCAGAAGAACGATTCTGTTGAACCACACATGAAGTGGGTATAGTTTATTCACACAGCACTAGATTTTGAAAGAAGCCCGAGATTGCCTGCTCTCGGTTTCCAGCGATGCTTCAGCCGCCTCACCGTTGCATGCTGACTGCCACCTCAGCATCTCGTGCCCTCCCGGTTCCCACCTATTAGCCATATCCTAGCCTTTCTAATTTGGACCCACGAGCATTTTGTTTCCTAAGGTTTGGGCATGGCTCTATCATCTCCTTGGTCACAATTCTCCAGTGGCTTCTTCTTGCTCACAGGCTACATCTGAATCTGTAGTGCAGGCTCGGAGTCTTTACTACTGCTTAGAGGCTGCTTCTTAGGCTCTGCTGGATGTCTGGCATGCTTTCAAAAATGAGGCAGGACTCCGTGCTTGATGGCCCAGCGAGAGGACTTTGGGGTATACCCCGAGGGCTATGTGTTCAAGTCAACTGAGGCTCATCTGGGAATCCAAAAGGCATATTATATAATAAACAGTGTTTTGATTTGGTCAAAATATTCCCGTGGATCTGGGGATACGCTCAGTAAAATACCTGGCATGTAAGCGGGAAGAGCCTCAGACCAGCATAAAAGGAAAAAACGCTGGGCCTAGATAGTAGAAGGCGAGGCAGGGCGAACCCTAAGATTTCACTTAAAAAGCCCCAACACAAAGGTGGAGTGAAATCAAGGAAGGATACCTACTGCTTAGCCCTGGCCTCCACAGCTATGTGCACAACACACACACACACACGACATAAACAAATATTCCTGTGTTTGGACAGGCACATTATTTGCATGAATACATACCTGAACTGGATTGTAAAGGAACAGAAGAAAGCTTTTAGGTGGAGGAATATCCTATATTCTGATCATAGTGGATGGCCTTACAAGGGATGCTACGGTCTGAATTTAATTTGGCACCTAAAAATTGAACTATTATCCCTAGTTGAGAGGGCACCCAAGGCACCTGTTAGAAGCGCTGTGGTCTTCAGATGTTCTGGTCAGGAAGGAGCTACCTATGGAGTAGTTAAAGCCAGTCTCGTGGCGCTAGGCTAGTTCCCACAGGCTAGTTCCAGTGACTTCTGGAAGGACTCGATGAAGGATGAGGGTGATGATCTGGGATCCCCACGACTTTGGGCTCTGCTGAGTCTTCCATGAGGAGACAGAACTTTTAATGATGACTGAAAACATGGCAGGCACCATCTTGCAGCAGAAACCTTAGTAGAAATCGATTAAAAGCTCAGCATGGACTCAAAAGACTGGGAACTTCTGCGTCCCTGCCGAGGTAATCCTGCATGGGGACTCCAGAGGTCAGGGAAGGCATCTTGGGTTGTTTGTTTGTTTGTTTGTTTGTTTGTTTTTTCGAGACAGGGTTTCTCTGTATAGTCCTGGCTGCCCTGGAACTCACTCTGTAGACCAGGCTGTCCTTGAACTCAGAAATCCACCTGCCTCTGCCTCCTAAGTGCTGGGATTAAAGACATGTGCCACCACTGCCCGGCCAATGTAGGCATCTGATTAGTGTCTCCATATTAGTTATCTAATAGGGTCTTCCAGTGAAATTGGAACTCACTGATTGGCCAAAATGGCCGGCCCAGGATCCGCAGGTGTTCCCTGCCCTGTACATTGGCACTGGGGTTGTGACCCTGTCCTGCTTTTATGTGGGTTCCGGAAACTCACCCTCAGAGCTTCCTGCTTGTGTGGCAAATACTTTATTGACTGAGCTATCTCTCATTCTTCCAAGATAATCTCTATTTTGGACACAGGGTCTCTGTCACCCTACTTGGTCTGGAACTGGCTGTGTAACCCAAGCAGGTCTCAAACTTGACCTGATCCTCCTGTCTCTGAGTGTTCAGCTCTGGGACAACAGACACATGTCACCATACTTAGCTATAAGGAAATAATTATAGAGTTAGGGGGAAAAAACACATACATATGACTGGGATGTTGTAAGCTGCTTTGCTTGTCTGTTGTGCTAGGGACTGAACCCAGAGCTTCAGGCAGTCAATACAAGTCTGACAACATGCGCCTTACCTACTGACAACATACAGGATTCACAGAGGGAACATGCCAACACCTGAGTACAAGAAGCCAGAAACCAGACCAGACCAGACCCAGCGGCACACTCCGGTTTACTGTGCTGTCCATCTGTCCATGCATTGGCCTACAGCTAAGTTCAGCTGCCACGTGGGTTAATTTTTTAAACAATGTCCAATCTGAGAGAGAGAGAGAGAAAGAGAGAGAGAGAGAGAGAGAGAGAGAGGAAGTGTGTTTGTCTATGGCTGTGCACGTATCAGTTCCGATGCCCGCAGAGGCCAGAGGCATTGGATCCCTGGAACTGGCCTTGTAGGCAGCTGTGAGGCAGCTGATATAAATGCTGCGAAGAGACCTATGTCTTCCACAAGAGCACGTTGTAACCACTGAGCTCAGACCCCCACCCCCACTGTCTTTTCTTTGATTCGTATGGTAAAATTGTTCCCTCTTCCATGTTATGATAACACATTCTTTTAAACCTTCCTATGATAAAACAATAACAGTGGGCAGGGAAAACCTGTTAAAATTAGCACAAGTAAGACCCCATTGGTGTGTTTCTTACTTTTACTAGAGAAAAATTAGCTTGCCGTGTTTCAGTGATCCACTTAGCATGGCACGCTCGGCTCAGACCACAAAAGAAGAAACTCGTGTGTGGTGAGCTGTTGGTCCCATTCCTACTGGTCTCTGTGCCACGTAGGTGAGAGCTAACAGGCCATTTCACCCTCACCCACCCACCCACCGCACTCCCTGTCAGGACACAGATTACACAGCAAGGTCAAGGCACCAGGGTCAGCGCTGCTGTTCCTCATCTACCCAGCAGGTGAATGTGTGCAGACATTTAGAAACTTTTTGTATCCCATACTTTGGAAATGGTCCCCATAATTCCAGCCAACTAAAAGCCAATTTGGGATGGACACAACCCAGATCCTATCCTTCCCCTAGGGTAGGGGGAAAATAAACTATGCAATTTAAGCTGGAAGCAGCTATCGCCAGGTAAAATCACGGTGTGTTCAAGGGTATCTAAGCTTCAGCGCAGGATCCTGTTCCACAGGGCTAACGGTTTACAGTCACAGCTGGTGATACAGGAAGGCCACACAGGAAGCGCTGAGCCTCTGGTCGTGGCAAGTTTAACTGGCCACTGTCCTTGGCTGGGGACAAAGATGGCAAGGCGGAAGGAGTTGAGTTCTGAGCTAGCCTGGGGCAGCCTGTGCTCTGCCGGTACCATCTCAGCTCTCCCATCACTGCCACACCACCCAGACCCTGTGAACAGGCTGCAGGGAACAATAAACACCCACAGCGATCCATAATCCTGGCACATGTCACTGAACCCTTGACCTGAGAAGGACACTGCTCTCTCTTTAACCCCATTCGGCCTTCCCTTTGTAGCCAAACAAAAAACAAAACCATCAAAAACAAAAACAAAACGAAACAAAACAAAAAACTGCTCATGCAGCATGCCACTGTATCCTGGATGAAAGGTGCTCGCTGAGAACGCGATGCCCCACGCCACCCCCACCCAACTTGCAACTGTAGCAGCCGCAGGAGATCCTGCCATGCCTACTCACTCCTCCCCCCACCTTGAACCCCGAGACTCACACCCCCACTGCCAGCTCCTGCACACACCTCTGGTCACCTGGAGCACCAGGAACAAGCACTCCTTGGAACAGCACTCAACAACAACGGACAGGAGCCGCCCGTGGGAACTCTGACCCTGGTCGTCTTAGATGTGCTCCACCCCGGACAAAGGCTGGTGCTCCCACAGCCCACAACCATCACCTACTGCCGGTTCTGTAACCGCCCTTCACTGGCTGCCTCTGCCCGTCTCACATTCCCACACCTCCCTCACCTTGGTGTCAGAAGTCCCTGACATCCATGCAGTAGGTATGTGAGAGGGGAAACCTGGATTATTTACCTTTCTTGTTGCTGTGACAAAACACCAAGACCAGAAGGAACTTATGAAAGTTTTTTCTGGCTTACAGTCCAGAGGGATGGGAATCTGTCGCAATGGGCGTGGCAGTAAGCTGCAGGCAGAGTGGCAGGGGCAGGCGGCTGAGAGTTCACATCCTTAACTTCAAGCACGAAGTCCAGAGAGCAAAGTGAAATGAGGTGAAGCTATAGAGTCTCAGTCCCTCCTTCAGTAAGGTTCGTCCTCCATCAAGGCCACATCTCCAAACCCTCCCCAAATAGCGCTACCCACTGGGGCAAGTATTCAAATGCATTTGCTTATGGGGGACAGTTCCCAAAGCAACAGAAACTGAAACTAAGACCAGTGTCCTCTAGGCAGGAGGCCATGGCTGTGGTGATTTAAATAAGATGGCCTCCATAGGCTCATATATTTGAAAACTTGATTCCCAGTTGATGGAATTATTTGGGAAGGATTAGGAGGTGTGGCCTTGTTGGAGAAGGTGTGTCACTGTCATTGGGATTGAATCTGATTCCCAGTGCTCTTGAGTGCTCTCTTTCTCCCTCCCTCCCCTCCCTCCTTCTTCCTCCCTCTTTCCCTCCCTCTCTCCGGCAGATCAACATGTGAGTTCCCAGCTGTTCCTACCACCGTACCTTTGCTCTGCCATCATGGACTCTAATCCTCTGAAACCGTAAACCCAAATTATACATTTTTTAAGAAATAAATTGCTTTGGTCATAGTGTCTTATCAAAGTAATAGAAAAGTAACTAAGACAGTGGTCAAAGCTGAGAGGGGTTAATCAGGGAGGAAAAGAGCATTTACTTTGATTAAGCACTCCCTATCACCGCCGCCATCATCACCACCACCACCGCCAAGCAAGACTGGTTCGCTAAGAGTGAACTTCACACAGGTGTCAGTTCATGCCTCAAGAACCATTCTCTGCACAAGCAGTTCTAGGGCGTGAAGAAGGGACCACCACCACCGCCACCACCTCCTTCTCCTCTTCCTCCTCCTCTTCCTTTTTTCTAGCTCTGCTAAGCCTACCCACAAACTCAGAAAAGCTTGACATTCCTTTTCTTTTCTTTCTTTAAAGATTTACTTATTTATATGTAAGTACACTGTAGTTGTCTTCAAACACACCAGAAGAGGGTGTCAGATCTCATTACGGATGGTTGTGAGCCACCATGTAGTTGCTGGGATTTGAACTCAGGACCTCTGGAAGAACAGTTGGTGTTCTTAGCTGCTGAGATATATCTCCAGACCCTAACATTCTTTTTCTATTTTGTTTTAAAACAGGCTCTCACTATGTATCCCTGGCTGGCCAGAAACTCCCTTTGTAGACCAGACTGGCCTTGAACTCACAGGGAGCTCTCTGCCTTTGCCTTTGCCTCCTGAGGCCTGGGACTGAAGGGCATCCTTTATCTCTCCCTTTTGGATACTGGCCAAAGTCTAAACGTCTTTTCTCTGACACTTTAGACTTTCTCTGAAGCTGCCCTCCTTTAGCCATGCAGCTGCTTGCTTCTAAGTGTCTGCTTGCTGGGCCGACTCAAAAGGCATGGCTGTCTGTCTTCCTCTTCTCCATATCCCTTCCCCGTGACTGCTGAGAGGTACAGATTGCTCAAACCTGTTGTTTTTTCTGCAACCCTAGTAATAATATCAACTTCAAGCTTCCTACTAAATCTTACTTGTCTTAGTTTGGGTTTTATTGCTGAGAAAAGACACCATGACCAAGGCCAGTCTTATAAGGAAACGATTTAATTGGAGCTGGCTTACAGTTTGAGAGGTTCAGTCCATAATCATGATGGTGAGGAGCATAGCAGTGTCCAGGCAGACACGGTGCTGGAGGAGCAGACAGTTCTACCTCTTGCTCGAAGGCAGCCATGAAAAGACTTGTCCTCAGAGTCTCCTCTGCCTAGGGGGAGCTTGGAGCTTGAATATATAGGACCTCAAAGCCCATCCCACGGTGACACACTTCCTCCAACAAGGTCACACCCACTCCTTTAAGGCCACACCTCCTAATATTGCCACTTCCCATGGGCCAAGCATATTATTATAATATAATAACAAAAAATTAGTAGCCAGGGACTAATTAAACCTCCATACTGCTTTACATTATTTTACTAACAAGACTAAGAACCCAAAAAGAAGTTTATTTCTACAGTAAAATACAGCTCCTCATTAGATCACTTCAAAGTTTCTAGTAATACTTTTTCTTTTTAAAACATGTAGCCCAAACTGGCCTGGAATTCAGAGATCCACCTCCTCTGCCTCCCAAGGGCTGGAATTAAAGGCGTGTGCCACCACACTTGGCCTTCTAGTAACACTTACTTGGGGTTAACTTGCTTGAGTGCCACTTGGCTTGGCTTGGCCTTCTTACAGGGTCTTGTAAGGCAGCTTTGCTGGTAACAAACGCCCCTGATTTCTGTTTGCCAGCAAGGAGTTGTTCCTTTCCTTTGGAAAGATGATTTCAGCAGGTGTAGAACTTGAGGTTGACAGACTGTTTTCTCTCAGTCCTGGAAACAAGCCTCTCCCCTCTCCTCCTTGCTTGCCCAGTCCCTGAGTAGCCAGAAGCAAATCTTAATTTTTGTTCTTTCAGAATTGTTTCTTTGTCATCCACTTCCTGCTATTTAAAAATGTGTTCTCTGGGGGCGCTTATCATGCTAGAAACACCTTAAGCTTCCTGGATCTGTGGTTTTGTGTCTGATGTTTTCTTGCATAAATTCTCAGCCGTGTTGTTTCAAATATCTCCTCCCCTCTTGTGTCCTTCTGGTGTCCTTATCACACGTGTTAGCAGCCCTCTGTACTTGTCTCATGGTGCTATTTTTAGTGGGGAGTCCCAGCCAGGGTCTCACTGTGTAGCCTTGTCTGGCCTGGAACTCACTCTGTAGACTGAGGTGACCTAAACTCATAAGAGATCCTCCTGCCTCTGCCTCTGGGGTGCTGAGGTAGGAGGTGTGCGCCACATCTGGCTGTCTCTTGGTTTTTACTCTCGTCTCTTTATCCCAAACCCTCTCTCCTCCTAGATTCTCAGTGTTGGTAGTTTCTCCTGGTGCACGTTTCACTCGGAGACTCTCCTTCTCTGTGTCCATCGAAGGCGTGCCTTGCCTGTTACACGGTTTTGCTGTGTGGTATTTGCTGTTCCGTCTCTCCCTTACACGTTGCTCACCCACTCTTACAAGCTGCTGACCTTCTCAGTAGAGCCCTAGCACATTCACCATAGTTTTAAATTCCTAGTCCATTAGAGCCCACATCCCTGTTAGAGCTGATCTCGGCTCACGTTTACTCTGTCTCGTTATTTGCAGTTTAGTCTGTCTTGCAGTTTTTTTCTTCACAGCCAGACATGACTGATGTCTGTTATATTACTATAACAGAATACCTGCAACTGAGTAATTTATAAAGGAAAGAAGTTCCTTCCAGCTCAAGTTTCTGGAGAGTGGAAAATCACTGTGTACCAAATCTGGTGAGGCTTTTCTTGCTTCAAGGTAGAAAGTAGGACAGGATCACACAGACAGAGAAGACAGAATGGAGATAGTAGGCAGGGCCCCTCACTCCTGCATAGCTACCCTTTCAGATTTGTCTTTTGTTTTTCTTACAGCTAAGATTCTTGTGGAAAACTAGGCAAATCACAAAGTCACTCTTTCTTTTAGGAGACTTAGAGTAAATTTGGTCTCTAATAATGTTGGACTGAGTATGTCCACCGGTGCTTGTTACTACCATATTTCATACTTTGAACTATGACCTTAAATTGAACATGCTCAGGAATGTGCCAACCACTAATGTGCTTTCCTATAAACGTTCCCAAATAAAAAGTCCCCATGCTTCCCCTCCTCGGAGAAGCACCACTTTGGAAGTGACGCCAATGTCCCCACCACTCGCATTTCTCCTCCCTTCCCTCCTGGGAGAGCTTCTGTGTTTTGAACTTGCTAAGATGAGATGCATTTTTGCTGGGTCACATGACCTGCTTGTTGGGGACTGATCCTGTTCTGCTAGAGCAAGAACTCATGGGAAAAGGCATTGTCACCCTGTGACTCTATACTACTGGGATCCCCCCCTCTCCCAGCACAGCCACCCTGAGGAATTAAATCCCAGGAGGTGTGGTGGTTTGAAATGAGAAATGTCCCCCCATAGGCTCATGAATTTGGATACTTTGTCCTCGCTTGGTGGCACTGTATGTATGTGTGTGTGAGGAGCGGGGGTGTTGTGGAACCTTTAGAAGGCAGAGCCTTGCTGAAGGAAGAATATCACTAGGGGGCAAGCTTTCCTCATTTTCAGTTTGCAGGTGTTCAGCTTCCTGCTCCATTGCCTCCAACCACGATGGACTCTCCCTCTGGGACCATGAGCCAAAACAAATATGTCTGTAAGCTGCTTTTGGTCACAGTGTCTCATCACGGCAACAAAAGGTAACTGATACAGGTGAACATACTCAAAATAGTGACTGAGTGAAAGAAAGTGCTGTGTACAGCCATTCAGTAACTTGGTGGTATGTGTAAGGTGGGATTTGGGGTGTGGGACGACCGGGAGGAACACTCCACATTCCTAAGATGAGATCTCAGTGTTTTGGTGAGCCTGTGCCCTGGACCATGAACTTCGAGTGCTCTGCTGTATTTGTTGGGGGGACAGAGTTGTGATTTCCAACCTCTCTACATGATGGATAGGAAATAAGACCTTCTACTCTTTCATCTTAAATAGGTGTGAGTGTGTGTGTTTACACATACGTGCATACACAAAGAATGATGATCTCTATTGCTAAGAAAGAAAAATACAATTATGCCGTGGTAGCTACACACAAGGAATTCACAGCTCCCCTAAGAAAATACACCTGGACAGCCCGTCTCCTCATTCCCCTGGAGGCAGGGGATAGACTCTATTTCAGACCCTGTTCCTCCCCAAAACAATTTCTATCACCTGACAAATCATTATCACTCACTAATGATGTCTGCTGAGCTCCCGGATGTGAAGGAAATGCACTGTGCATCCCACAGATGCACGGCCTTCCCCGGGGGCTCTTCCCACTTGAACAGGAACATCTGCCTTCTTCTTTTTAACACATTGTTCGGGTCTGCAGCTGAGTTTCTTACTCTGTCTCTCTGGTCCAGAGGAGTCATCGTCTACTTTTATGAACTGGGTTGAATCGTTTTACTTCCATGAGTCAGGGAATACTTTATGAAGGATAAAGAATTAAAGAGGCCTTGGGGTGGTGAGGAAGGAAGTGGGAAGGCTCAGGACACGGCTGAGCAGTCAGGCCAGACCTCTTCAGGATGGGAGAAAGCTGAAGGCGGTGATTAGTTGGTCTGGTTTGGAAGGTGGGAGACCTTCCTTGATGAGCATGGAAAAGTTGCCGGAACATTTCAAGAAGAGGCAGACTAGACAAGGAAAAAAGGCCTCTTCAGGCTCCGACTTTCTCTAACAAAGTCCACTGCCAACTTTCCTTCTGCTGAAGTCCTTGGAATCGATTTTTCTGGATGCTGCTATGTATGCCTAAGTCTAGAGCAACACCCGGCATCCTCTTGTTGCCTCAGAGATCCTTTTGACTGTGCTCTTTTAAGGGTCCTAGGGCAAAGTTTGTCTGTGAGTGAGTGATCCTTGCTAATAGCACACCCAACAGTGCAGACAGTGATAGGCAGGTGTTACAGTGGGTCACAGGTGTTACAGTGGGTCACAGGTGTTACAGTGGGTCACAGGTGTTACAGCAAATCACAGGAGTTACAGCGGATCAAAGTGTTACAGTGGATGACAAAGGCCCAGCGATAATTTCCTCGTTTAGTAGTTTTCAGCTTTCCCCCAAAGAACTGAAATTTTCACATAATCATGTTTCGACATAAAAGGACCAAAAACATTTACGCAGCTGAATGTCGGGGCCAGGAATGGACCTCTACTCTCTGTTAAGTAAGAACTGTCTCAAAGTTCAGTCTCAAAAACTGTATTCTGCAGGTATGCTGTTTTAGGAGACAGGGGCAAGAGCGTCACAGGTTGAAGGCCAGTATGGGCTACGCGGCAGGCGCATATGCAGACAGAATGCCTGTGCCTCCTCCATTCACGCCTCTGCTTTGAAAAGCACACAAAGAGCTCAGGTAAACGGCCAGGGCCAGAGACCTGGGGACGAAGCCTACTTTTGATCTGTATCCTTCCACTGTCTCCACTCTAACACGCTATCTCTGAGGAGATTCTCTGCGCTCATGGAACTACAGCGTGGCAATGGTCAGCCACAAAAATGACTGACTCAGTGCTTTCCCCCATGCCAGCCGCTTCCTGAGACAGGGAGGGCGAGTTACTGCTTTCTGCCACATTAGCTCCGATTGGTGAGTCCAAATTCCTCTTGGCGGAGTAATATAGGTCAGATTCCATTAAGCATATATCACTACAAGGAAAACATGTTTTAAGATGCAAACACAGCCAGGATCTACAAACGGAGACTTAATTAGCCAACGTTTTAACAGTGGCCTAGATGAGAATTTAGATGGTGTTCAGGATTTTGCAGTGCGATTCCGTCTATATTGTATCTGTTTGCCTCAAGAATCAATAATTTAATGCCAAAAGATTTGTGAATTATTCACTGTAAATGTGGTTGGGTGTATATCACAAAGCCTGACACTTGGATACCCCATCCCAGAACCACCATCGAGTATCCCCACCCCATCTAGTTACCGGTTAGATAGTGAATTCCGAAGAAGAGTTTATTATGCTGGCACAAAGAAAAGGAAAAGAGCAACATGCACACAGTAGGTCTAAGAGAATGTAAGTTCACCCCCAGTCTCAGGCTGCTCTCTGGGAGGGGCTCTGTGCACACCTTATCTCCTAGGTCTGGTGTTACTTACATGACCAGAGAGTCCTTATTAGAGAAATTCTGTTCACGACCCTTTGGAAGGACCAGGTATGATGGTTGGGTTTTTGTCAAGCCAGAGTCATTTGGGAAGAGGGACGTCCAGTTAAGAAAATCCCTCTACATTAATTGGCCTGTAGGCAATTCTGGCAGGATTTTCTTGATTGTTGGATATGTGGGGGCCCAGGGCCAATCCCACTGTAGGCCGTGCCAACCCTGAGAAGCTGGTCCTGACATAGAAAGCAGGAAGAGCAAGCTATGGGGAGCAAGGGTTCCTCTGCATCAGCTCCTGCATTCAGCTTCCCTGCCCAGGCTTGAGTTCCTGCTCTGTCTTCCCTCACCGAGCGAGAGCGCGACTGTTGTTAACCCCTTCCTCCCCAGCTTGCCTTTTGCCGGGGTGTTTTTCTTTTTCCTTTTTTTAAATCACAGCAATAGAAAGGCATGTGAGAGTTTGAGGTGAATGTCTGTACGCACAGGTGAGATTCTAGGGTAGGGCGGAGACAGGCCGAGGTGAGCCTTTCCCAGGCAGGCCGAGGTGAGCCTGACAGACAGACCCACACCATTCAGCTGGAATTGATCAAGGAAGCAGCCGCGCAGTGACAGGGCCACCAGGAATGAGGAAACCATCTACCTGGAATATAATAAGCTCAAGGCCAAGCCCCAAGAAAAACATCAAACTTGGAAAGAAAACATTTCAGATGACCAAGTTGAGACTGTCTCTGGGATGTGGCTACTTCGGTCTCTTCTCATGCCTGACAGCTGGGATCACGGCCCATTTCTCAGGGCCTGGGTCCTTGGCACGCCATGCCTTTAGGGTGATGGAACCAAGTCCTCCGTGAGTCTTCTGGGAAGAGGCCTGGGCGTAGGGCCAAATCACACCCCCTGCCCTAAGACTCTCAAACACTGGCCCCAACTTGAAGCCTGGTGTCAGAACAGCTCACGCCCGGGGACTCTGAACCCTGCTTGCCCTCACCCAATCTGGCACCTCTGCCCCACAAAGGGAAGGGGATTTAAAAGCACTAAAAAAAAGAAAAGGAAGAGAAGATGAAACACTTGTAAAGCTCATACACTGTCACACACATTGGTGCCCCAGTCGCCCTGCTGGGAACTCCACAGGGTAGATGCTTCAGCCTCAAAGCCTTGTGCATCAGAGCAGCGAGACTAAGTCAGAACCGAGAACTCAATAGGAAGAGGCTCCTGAATATCTCAGATTCTCAAAGCCTTCGCAGGACATACTCCTGAATAACCTAGCGTTTTGGGGGGCTAACTGGACACAGAGCACACACGCTCTACAGCTCCACAGGGAGGAGGCTAGGGTTTAAAACTCAAAGTACTGGGGGGCTCTGCTTAGATCCAAGATGCCCAAATCTGACTGAGAAGCACACACCCGGATATGCCTGTGATGGGAAAACTATTTGATAGTGTGTTCCACAAGGAAGGGCTAGGTGAGACTAATGCTCTCATACTTGACCCTGTATCAGAATTGTTCCGGCAAGCCTCTCTACACATGGGGCTCCAGGGTCTGTCATATATCTGTCACATAGTTGTTTTCAAATATTCACAAATTTTTAAATGCAGATACCTTCATGAGTGAAAAAGACTTTTTTGAGTCAGGGTCTCATTCTCTATGTAGCCCAGGCTGGCCTGGAACTTGTTGTGCAGGCCAGGCCTATTTCTGCCCTCTACTTACTGAGATTAAAGATGTGTACTCCTATCCTAGGCTTGCAACACGAGTTTTCATGGACATGTTCATTATAAATCAATTTAGTACATATTACGCATTGGAGCATCCTCTGGGTATATGCCCAGGAATGGTAGAGCTGGGTCCTCCGGTAGGTAGTACTATGTCCAGTTTTCTAAGGAACTGCCAAACTGATTTCCAGAGTGGTTGTATCAGCTTGGAATCCCACCCGCAGTGGAGGAGTTTTCCTCTTTCTCTACATCCTCACCAGCATCTGCTGTCTCCTAAGTTTTTGATCTTGGCCATTCTGACTGGTGTGAGGTGGAATCTTGGGGTTGTTTTGATTTGCATTTCCCTGACAACTAAAGGATGCTGAACATTTCTGTAGGTGCTTCTCAGCTATTCAGTATTCCTCAGTTGAGAATTCTTTATTTAGCTCTGTACCCCATTTTTTAATAGGGTTATTTGATTCTCCGGAGTCTAACTTCTTGAGTTCTTTGTATATATTGGATATTAGCCCTTTGTTGGACGTAGAGTTGGTAAAGATCTTTTCCCAATTTGTTGGTTGCCGTTTTGTCCTATTAACAGTGTACTTTGCCTTACAGAAACTTTAACAAGAAGCTGGAAAGAATCCAGATGTCCCTCAACAGAGGAATGGATACAGAAAATGTGGTACATTTACACAATGGAATACTACTCAGCTATTAAAAACAATGAATTCATGAAATTCTTAGGCAAATGGATGGAACTAGAAAATATCATTCTGAGTGAGGTAATCTAATCACAAAAGAACACACATGGTATGCACTCACTAATAAGTGGGTATTAGCCCAGAAGCTTGGAATACGCAGGATACAATTCACATACCAAAGGAAGCCCAAGAAGGAAGACCAAAGTATGGATACTTTGGTCCTTCTTAGAAGGGGGAACAAAACAGTAATGGAAGGAGACACAGAGACAAAGTGTGGAGCAGAGACTGAAGGGAAGGCCATCCAGAGACTGACCCACCTGGGAATCTACCCCATATACTGTTGCCAAACCCAGACACTATTGTGGACGCCAACAAGCGCTTGCTGACAGGAGCCTGATATAGCTGTCTCCTGAGAGGATCTGCCAGTACCGGACAAATACAGAGGTGGGTGCTCTCAGCCAACCACTGGACTGAGCACAAGGTCCCCAATGGAGGAGCTCGAGAAAGGATATAAGGAGCTGAAGGAGCTCTCAACCCCACACGAGGAACAACAATATGAACCAACCAGTACCCCCAGGGACTAAATTACCAACCAAAGAGTACACATGGAGGGACCCATTGCTCCAGCTGCATATGCAGCAGAGGATGGCATCATTGGACATCAGAGGGAAGAGAGGACCTTGGCCCTGAGAAAGCTCGATGCCTCAGTATAGGGGAATACCAAGACAGGGAAGCGGGAGTGGGTGGGTTGGTGAGCAGGTGAGGGGGGATGGGATAGGGTGTTTTTAGAGGGGAAACCAGAAAAGGGGATAACATTTGAAATGTAAATAAAGAAAATATCTAAGAAAATTTTGAAAAAAATCAATTTAGTACAGATATTTTAGGTTGAAGGTTATGTGGGTGGGTTGATGACCCCCCTCCTTCCACTGGAAGTTCTGCCTGTAGGAGGTGGCCATTTCAGTCTCTGTATACCCTGCCCGGAGGAATCCCAGCTAAGGTCACCCCTATGACTCCTTGTAGCCTCCCCTATCCCAGGGCCCCAGCTGTGTAAGTGCCACAAGCAGAGGCCCCAGTGCTAGACACACAGGAAGTGGAGCTTACGACAGGTTTTGGAGAGAAGACTTGAACCTGACCTTGAGAAGAAATGGTGTGGAGAACAGCAGCCAACAGTCAGACCGAGGACGAAATGCTTGAATGGGAATGATGGGAAGTGAGATTGGTAGGACAGATTGAAACCAGCTCCATCCATCCATCCTTCTGCCCCTCCTTCCCACATTCATCCATCTGTCTGTCCATCTATCCATATGTCCACCATCCATCCATCTGTCCACCATCCATCCATCCATCCATCCATCCATCCATCCATCCATCCATCCAAATGGAATGCCCGGCAGTGTCAACTTATCCCAAATCCCTAAGAACAGAAAGAAAAAGACGGTCCTGGCCAAGGTGTCTAATCAGTGTGGTTACAACCCCACTCTAAGAAAAGGCCAATTGCTAGAAGTGCTGAAGGACCAGGGAGCAGAGAGAGACTGTAGGAGATACTAAAAGCACACTCTGAACTGCATTTAGTTCAGAGTCATCAAGAACTGCATCTTCTAAGAAGGGTGTGCTGGAAGAACTAGCTTCCAGTCCTTCTGGATGCAAATCTCACTTGGGAACAGTGCCTTGCAGAGATAATGATATTAAAACAAAATCATTTGCTGGGGCCTGATTCAGAATGACTAGTATTCTTAGAAACCCCTTAGGCAACTGAGTGGCTGCAGCAACGGCTCAGCAGTTAAGCGATTGGCTTCTCCTCCGGAGGACCTGTGTTTGATTCCCAGCACCCTCATGGTGGCCCCCCACTGTCTGTAACTCCAATTCCAGGGGATCCTACACCCTCTTCTGCCCTCAGAATTTCATACACAGCATCTGTATGTCCACACACAGATTGACACTCAGGAGTCTGATGGTAGAGACCCAGGGAAAACATCATGTGAAGGTGGTGGGATGGAACATTAGAGCCGCAATGCCCATGATTGCCAGGCCCAAAGATGCTTCCAGGGTGATCCTATATTCAATTGACAATCAATATAAACTACCACAGTGGAATATCCCATTCCCTAAGAAAGAGGTTCAGAAAAGCAGATTTTAACACTTGGTTTTATGCACAAAATCAGGTACCAAAGTTGGGTGCCATCTGTTGAGTGTAATTTTAAAAAACTCACTATTGTTTTTGTCTGTGACCTCGACCTGTGCTCTGACCTCTCCCGGTTCTCCTTGCTCTATCCAGCTTAGCCCATGGATGACTCAAGCATGAAAACCTTAAACAAAAACACTCAGGGGAGCCTCAGCTTACAGATAGAGTCCCCTGCTATAAACTAGAGAGAGAGAAAAAAAAGGCTAATGCCTCCAACTCTGGAGACACGCTAGATCATATATAAAAAAACTTTAGAGAGGTCTTAAAAAAAATCTTACAAGATTACTCAAATTCTTCAAACATGGGCTCCACGAGAATTCTAAGTTAAATATTCCTGACATGACAGATTTTTTTAAAAAAGGCCTAAAAATAAAATTATATAATAAACAAAAGGTAATGCTTTAAAGAAATATATTCAAATCTTACAAGATAACTCAAATTCTTTGAACATGGGCTCCACAAAAAATTTGGGTTAAATATTCCTGACATGACAAATAAAAAGTCTGAAAATAGACTCACACAATATTTGTTTAGTTTACTTTGTTTGTTTTAAATATCAAAATGGGTGTCATTTTGAGTTTTGTGGTTATATTATTATTCCTCTGGGAGAGAGGTCAAGCTAAAGGTTTTTTCTGATTACTGGCTCAAGGACATGCTATTTTGGGAGAAAGGCTCCACATTTGTGTTGACAGAAAAAGAGATTAGGGCTGGAGAGGTGGGTCAGTGGTTAGAGCACTGACTGCTCTTCCAAAGGTCCTGAGTTCAAAATCCCAGCAACCACATGGTGGCTCACAACCATCTATAATGAGATCTGACGCCCTCTTCTGGAGTGTCGGAAGACAGCTACAGTGTACTCACATATGATAAATAAATAAATCTTAGAAAAAGTTAATAAAAAAAAGAGAGAGAGAAAGAGATTAGGCTCTGGACCCCTTCCAGAGTTGTATAGATCAGATATGACAGAGAGACCCCCCCCCAAAGAACTAAAATGTTCAAGGGAACAGAACAGGACAGGTAAAGATTCTCCATGCCCTCCTTCACAGGGCATGAATGAAGACTTATGATTGGTTATTACTACAACTGTACAACCGCCTCATAAAAAGGACAGCTGTCTTTCACATGCTCAGACAAAGAGTAGAATTTCATGCTTAACTAGTCTGTGCACCCTACACAGACCAACACAATCCATACAGATATCGTGATGTACTTAAATCTGTCTTGAGATGTGTATATTGCAGAGTGTGCAGCGTTGGTGAGATTCATCCTTAGAGACGCTGCGTTGGTCTCCCTGTGTCATGGATTCCAGGTTGTCTTTCCTCATTCAACCTTCAGACGGATCCAGTCAGAGCTTCAGTCAAGCCCTGAGCCTTCTCGGAATCAATGACTGGATAACAGTTACTGCCTGGCTTTCTCAAGGCCTAAACAAATCTGCTAATTTTCCCATCCCTTTATTCCCCTTAGAGATTTTTCATCACCAAAAGAAGTTATGGAGAGTCATCAGCCCAATTCCCTGGGTTTGGGGGATCTGGTAAAGGTTATTTTATAAATTATAAAAAGGTTGTCATTCAAAGAAATTTGAGAATGGTCATAATTTTGAACAGGGAGGAAATAGGTGGAATTGCTTATATAACCATAATTTTAATTGATAAAAATCTTTATAATTGATACAAAGTTAAAATTTTATTCTCTTACATTGGTACAAAATTTATTTTTATGTAGATTTAAGGTTTTCATTGATATAAATTTCTTATATTGATACAAAAATTGAGATTAATACTGATACTCTTAGATAGGCACTGTGCCTATACAACACATTTAGAAATACAAAGCTTAGACCCAGTCTTTCTATGACTGCTATCACGAACGGTTTTCAGATGATCGAGCAACGCGAGTTAAGGGCCAGATAGAAAACTCATAGTTGTGTTAGACTTCTGACTTAATTACAAAGGGATGTTTTCAATATATTTCAATTAAAAATAGCTGAAAATAAACAAAGTTTAGCAGTTCAGATCGCCATATTTCTGTCTTCAAAAACATCAAAAATCCATAAAATAGGCCATTTAATGCTATTTAATCATTTGACAATGAGACATACCTGCTCCAGACAGCTCCCCCCATCTCAGGTCAAAGAGATACTGGGCTTCACCTCCAGACAAGGCTGCTTACTGTGGCAAGGCGACCACCGGGCAGAACTCCCATTTCACCTACAGACAGTACTGTCCAGAGAAGGACACATTTTACAGAATAATGGACTGTTGGCTTCGCTGAGACAGGGTCGGTGGCCCTTCAACTAATTCTACGTTATAAGTCTGTCAGATAGATGATCCTTGGCTCCTAGGTTTTATTGAATGGGGGCCTGTCCAAATAAGCAACCGTCTCTACAGATTACGTTTCAGAAGCTGTGTTTTGTTCCTATATTTTCAAGTAATATTTAGTCATTCTCAGATTTCTGATAGGATTAAAGACTAATTTTAGTCTCATAATCAAACTCAAGTTATTTAATATTGAGAGAGTTTATAGAATAGATGACAGTTTTCAGATGACATTACAGCTAAAATCTAAATGTAATTCAAGGATAGAATCATAATTCATACAGTTAGGAAATATGGTAGAGTACTTTGTCTAATTGACAAATTGATAGACTAAATGTCCTCTGTACCTCATACTATATATAATTTACTCAATTATTATGTTTTGTTTAATTTTTTATTTATTTTACTTTATTTTATTTTATTTTCACTTTTTACTGGACAGAAAAGATGACTTGTAGGGAGAGGTGCTAATACTAAGGTCTGCTTCCCTAATTGGTTCTTGATTTGGTAATACAGAAGGTGGGAGCCTGGGCAAAGGGTACAGGTGGGACTTCCGGGTCCCAGGAAGAGAGGAGATGCCGTGAAAGAGAAGGGGCTTTTCAGCCAGGCCTCGGCAGGAGAAGCATGAAGCAACCATGTAAGATCTTGGGGAAGCTAGAACCAGCAGCCTCCGCCACTGGCCAATAGCCAAAGAGGTCGACAAAGACTGGCCGATATAGACTAGCTGCTAAGGTTAGGACAAGAGATTCTGCACCAAGCAATTGTGCTATCTGACAAAGTCTAAAATAATAAAGTTGTCTGAGCGATTTTCACTCCTCGAAGCAAAGGTGGGTGTAGATGGGTAAAGATAGAAGTTAGGTCGGTGATGGCAGCCTTGCGAAGCTAGCCAGGGGGAACTAAAGGGAACCGGGAGGGACCAGAGTGCTGGCTGCTGCTCTAGGGTCCAGGTATGGTGGCCTGGTGAAGCTAGCTGGGAGGAACAAAAGAGAACCGTGAAGGAGCTTGGACACCAGCTTTCCCGGGTTGGGGATGGTTGTGACTGATCCTGGGCTAGGTCCTTTGTTAATGGAGCAAAGGAAGCCAAGAGAGGTCAGAGTGCAGCTGAGGTCACAAAGACAATAGTGTGTGTGTGTGTGTGTGTGTGTGTGTGTGTGTGTGTGTGTTTAAATTACACGCAACAGACTAAGCCATGAGTGCTCTGCTCTTTTGAATGAAATTTATCCCCTTATAAAAGAGGTCGAAGGACTGCTGGAGAGATGGCCCAGTGGTTAGGAGCACTGAGTGCACTTCCAGAGGTCCTGAGTTCAAATCCCAGCAACCACATGGTGGCTCACATGCAGCCTGATGCCCTCTCCTGGAGTGTCTGAAGAAAACAATGATGAATACATAAAATCAATAAATACAATTAAAGAAAAGCAAGCCAGGCGGTGGTGGCACACATCTTTAATCCCAGCACTTGGGAGGCAGAGGCAGGTGGATTTCTGAGTTCAAGGCCAGCCTGATCTACAGAATGAGTTCCAGGACAGCCAGGACTATTCAGAAAAACCCTGTCTCGAAAAACCAAAAATAAATAAATAAATAAGTAAGTAAGTAAGTAAGTAAATAAGTAAATAAATAAATAAATAAATAAATAAAAGAGGTCAAAGGTTGATTTTTGTATCCTGCCACTGAAATCACTCATTTTTCCTAGAAGTTTTCTAGTAGAATTTTGGGGTCTTTTACATATTCTGTCATATCAATTTCAAATAGAGTAATTTGACTTCTATTTGTATCTGTTTAATTTCCTTTTCTTATCTTACTGCTTTATCTAGTGCTTCAAATACCATATTGAAAAAGAGTCCGGGTCGTGGACAGCCTTATCTTGCTCCTGATTTTAATGGCCTTGGTTCTAGTTCTCCATTTTTTCCCCAAACAGGCTCTTGTAATGTAGCCCAGGCTGGCCCTGAGCTCTTCATACTCCAGAGTGCTGAATTGTAGGCATGAAGCTCTTCCCCTGGCCTTCAGTCCTTGAATAATAATTACATTGTAGGTAAAGGGATTTTACCCTGCAGTGTGAAACAATGAAGCAGACAGAATCTTCCTAGTGTTTGGGAAATGATATTGGTCACCAGGAGCCTCCTCCTGTGGCTAAGTGCAAGATCACCTATCACAGCCCTCCAGGAACAGGACACACTCAGACTGCAACCAGGAAACTACAACATTACACACACACACACACACACACACACACACACACATGCACACAAATGCACATATGCACTCATACACACATACTCACCCTGACACACACTCACATTCAACTCTCACATACACACATACTCACACACTCTCACACACACTTACACATACACACATGCACACACCTTGCTACCTAGCTGAGGATGACCCTGTGCTCCTGATCTTCCTGTCCTGTCTCTTAAGTGATGGTGCTAGAACTCTAGGCATGACCAACCATGCTCAGCTTTTTTCCACTCTTGGAGATTGAACCTAGGGTCTCACACATGTTAAGTGTCCCACCACTAAACTACAGCCCTATAATTTATATAAATGTCATGCCATCACTGGCATCGACTGTTAATTTGTCCTGATAGGTAGCATTCTAAACTTCCCTTTTATATTCAGAAAAGGTATGGGAAAATCCAATTGATTTTTTTGCCACACAATAAGTCCATGTCAAATTCAAAGAGAGCAGCTAATAACCTGCTATTTCACATATTGTAAGTTTTAAGATTTTTATCGTAATTTCTTAGTATTTGCATCTTTACACGTAACATTTAGGTTTCACTTCGTTACACATCCATTTGCAGAAAACTTAAGAATAAGCAATGAGCCAGGTGGCGCACGCCTGTAATCCCAGCACTCTGGGAGGCAGAGACAGGCGGATTTCTGAGTTCGAGGCCAGCCTGGTGTACAGAGTGAGTTCCAGGACAGCCAGGGCTACACAGAGAAACCCTGTCTCAAAAAAACCAAATCCAAAAAAAAAAAAAAAGAATAAGCAATGAAAAGAAAGAAAATGGCAACTCCATTCCACAGGCGAGCCACTCTGGTGCAGCCTTGCCGGCAGGAAAATATTCTAGACTCATTTTACACCCTTCAGGCTGCTGTGTGAAATTCTCTTCTTTCCAGGTAACAGAACTTAGCAGGGTTGGTGGCATGCCTGGCAAGCTAGTCAGGATGGAGCAGTCAGAATCCACTCTACTCTGCCTCCAGAGCCTCTCAGCACCCCAGGTCTGTATCAGGATGACCAGAGAGTCATGGCTCATCACATCCCAAGTCCCTTGGCTACAGCGGGGTGGCTGGGCTTGAATGAGTGCATTCTCCAGGCAGGGCCTCCTTTAGGTGTTTGAGAGCCAGCCAATGTCTGGTATGGGCATGGAGTGAAGGTCTCCTTCCAGCACCCTGGGCAGCTGCACGCCAGATGAGCACCAGGACTCAGCCTGCCAGGACCGCCCGCACACCCCGTACACCTTCCTGCCTGCCAGTGGTTTCCTGTGAGATGGCCCTCTCCTTTGAGCCTCTGCTCAGAGTGCCCCCCCAACACTCCCCACTGGTTTCCTGCATCTTTTCCCTGTTGGGCCTCTGTTCTCCACACTGCCCGGCCCCCCTCCCCCACATCTGGCAGAGCTTCCCCTCTTACTGTCAATCTGTGGTTTCTTCAGAGTCCCTCCTCAAAGACCGAACTGTCCTGAATCTGTGGGTTCCCCACCAGGCAGTGTTCCTGCCGGTTCCTTGCCTGGCAGCTCCATCAGAGAGGGCGTGCTCAACCGACACAACTTCACCCAGGCCTGCCTTGGGCATGGTGATACAATGAGGGGTTCTTTTTAAATAGCCTGAGCATGTTTACACCACGCAGCTACAGGAATGAGCAAGGCTTTCTGTAAGACGTTACATGTGTGAGCATCGTGGGGGGCTTGGAGCAGCCTGCCGTGTGTCCACGGAGGATGGGGGGCAGGATCCCAGAACCCTGAAGACTGCTGTCACAAGACTGCCTGTGCGAGAGGGCTCTGCGCACAGCTACAAGCCCCGGGTGGCAGCCACAACCATGCCAATTCAGGCATCTTGTTTAGAAGGAAGCAAATGGCTCTTGAGGCTCTGACGCCGGATGTATATGAGAGGCGAGGGGAGAGGAACGGAATCAGGAAGTGGACAGAACATCCTCTCGCGAGGATGTGCTGGTATTACAATGCCGGAGGTCCATGTGTGGTGCTGACTCTGACCTCTCTGGATTGTGTATCAATTCTTATTGTTCAGTTGGGAAAACACAGAACACTCTTCCTTATGCAGTAGGCCACAGCAGAGCCAACGGCTCTCAAACATAACTGCTGTAGCAACAGCCACTTGGGTGGCATTGGAGCCTCAGCTCTGGAGAGTTTACCCACCTCTGACCTGGCAGTGGATCATCTCAGCCACTTAATTTGAGTAACGAGGACTCCACCGTTAAGAAGTGTGTGGGTGGGTGGGTGGGGGAGTGATTCACATTGTATAGGAACATATCAATGGTACGAAAGAAATGGTACCATTTCTGTGGTAAGCAAAGAAAATGTATCTTTAATTTGGCTGAAATCATCATTTCTCAAACATTTTGATCACATTAATTAATAATTAGTCACTAAGTACCTGCCAGCCTGAAGAGAGGGGTGAACGTTGAACTGTGCTGGATTACAGGATCCCAGCCTCTTTCAGCCCTAAAACCTGATACTTTGTGGACAAAGACTGCATCATGTAGTCGGAACTGATAATAAAGTGTAACGGGGTGGGGCGGCTCAGATGTGCTGACATCCATCCTCACAAGACAACCGGGCCGTGCTGGGCCCAAGAGGGGAAGAGCAGATGGCAATGGTGAAGGGTCAGGCAGGAAGCACAGCCACCATAGTCTGGAGAGAGGTGACACAGGAAGCGGGAAACTAAAACACAGCAGCTGACAGACAACACCAGGGAGCCCTGGTCAGGTATGAAGCGTGTGGTAGACGGCAGAGCACAAGGCTGTCACAGAAATTTCTGGGTACCAAGAGAGGCTCAGGTGGAGATTGGGGGGCCAGGAGAAGGGCCTTCCTCTCATGGTGAGAAGCCTGTTCCCTCAGGGCCACAGAGGCCAGGAGAAGGGACCTTGGGGAGTGGACTAGGAAAAAGTCAGGAGGATCCAGCACGAAAGCATGGCGGACAGTAGCCACGCACCGAGGACTGTTATTCAGCCACAAAGAAGACCGAGACCCTTAGCATTTCCCCGGGTGGGCCTGGAGGTGACCGATTACGTTAGGTGATCGAGTGGAAATGTGAAAGACACAGGCCTTCTCACAGTCTCGCATGTGCGCAAGTTCAAAGGTGAATACAGACCAGTGAGTCCTCGAGGGCCGGAAAGTTAGGTAAGGATGATAAAAGGACCCCCGGTAGCTCACAGAATCCCAATAATGTATGCAGTATGCAGTATGTGTATGCTAATCAAAAATAAAAGTAGTATTTTCAAAAAGCAGAGCACAGCCCCAGGACCAGCAGAGAGGAGATTCAGACAGCCTGGTGCAGTGCAAAAGGCGGAGGAAATGTAATACACCCTCTTAGTGTGACTGGCCATGGGTTCAGTGTGCCATCCGCCGTTCCTTCTTCTCACACTCCTGTGGGAGTCTGTCTATCCCACCTGTCTTCTACTTCCCCTCAAGTTATGACCCAAATTCTAGCCTTCAAGGCCAAACTTCCCTGATAACATTCACTGTCCTGTTTACCACTTCCTTACAGACAGACAGACTCACCATGTCCCCAAGCAATTCCTTCCTTTCAATCCAGCATCTCCCATTCTCACCAGTGTTGTCACCAGGCTGAGTCCACCAGACCTAAAGCCACAGCGACCTTTCATGTTCAGAAAGCAGGTCTTACACCTGCCCCTGCCATGGTCTTAAAGCGGGGTCACCCAGCTCTCACTCTCTGGTGGGTGAATCCTCGCCCCAAATCTTCCCATGTGAATATGGAAGAGAGCAGGGACCAGTCAGAAGCTTCAGAGAGAGAAGAACCCTGACTCGCTCCTACAGCACTTGATGAAGCCTTAGTCCCCAGAAGGCCCTGTGTGAGCCAGGGCTGGCATCCTAGACAACAGACACACACTTCACCACAGAATGCAAATTCAACATTGTCCTGAAAGCATAAGACCTGCTTTCTGAACGTGAAAGGTCGCTGTGGCTTTAGGTCTGGTGGACTCAGCCTGGTGACAACACTGGTGAGAATGGAAGATGCTGGATTGAAAGGAAGGAATTGCTTGGGGACATGGTGAGTGTGATGTGGTCAGTCCGTCTGTCTGTAAGGAAGTTGTAAACAGGACAGTGAATGTTATCAGGGAAGTTTGGCCTCAAAGGATAAAAATTGGGTCATAACTTGAGGGGAAGTAGAAGTAATGACAAATCAGTTGCACACAGACCTGCATTGTCCCCAGTGACAGGACTTGGTCACAGGTGTTTACAGACTCTCTTCGATAAGCATCACACGGCTGGCGTTCCCCAGGCTGACTTTAATTGTTCAAAGACACCATGGTTAGTGTTTAAAAGTCTCACTGGTTCACAGAAGGCAAGGAAACAGAACACTATCAAGTGTACAGCAATGAACCAAATGTTCATAATCAGAACAACCTTAACTCCATATTTTTCGGCAAAGCAACAACAAAAAGTTTCATGGAACCCAAGAGAAGACAGTTTCCACAGGCAGATGAAGCTGGGTCCCATCCTATGAACATTAATATCCCTGCAGTCAGGAGAAACAGGGAACCCTGGGAACCAGTGAAGCCAAACACAGTGCTGTGTGACTTTTCCTTTCCTTTTCTCTCTTTTTAAAAAGATTTGTTTATTTGTTTGTTTGTTTGTTTTTTAATGTATATGAGGACACTGTAGCTGTACTGATGGTTGTGAGCCATGATGCGGTTGCTGGGGATTTGAATTCAGGACCTCTGCTCACTCCAGTCAGCCCCGCTCACTCTGGCTTAAAGATGTATTTATTGCTATATCTAAGTACACTGTAGGTGTCAGATTTCATTACGGATGGTTGTGAGCCATCATGTGGGTGCTGGGATTTGAACTCGGGACCTTTGCAAGAGCAAAGGTCTGAACTTCTGAGCCATCTCTCCAGCCCTACACCACTCCATTTTCTAAGACAGGGTTTCTCTGTGGAGCCTTGGCTGTCCTCAAACTCTCAGTGATCTGCCTGTCTCTGCCTCCCAAGTGCTGGGATCAAAGGTGTGCACCCGGCCTGACTAATCTACTTTTCAAAGGACAATCCTTTAAAAAATGTGTGTGTGTGTGTGTGTGTGTGTGTGTGTGTATGTGAGAGAAAGAGAGAGAGAGAGAGAGAGAGAGAGAGAGAGAGAGAGAGAGAGAGAGAGAGAGAGAGAAAGAGAGGTGGACCACATGTATACTATGTGGTCAGGCAGTCAGGAAAGGCCAATAGGATCCTCTGGAACTGGAATTGTGGATTGCTGGCCAACATGGGCACTGGGATCTGTAAGAGCAGCCAGTGCTTGTGACTACTGAGCAGAGTTTCCAGTCCCCATCAAAGGCACGGTCTGATAGGTGATTGGTGGTGTTTCCTCAAAGCAACACTTTCCCAAATTCTCAGAAGTGAATTCTCTAAACTCCCTTTAGAGACAAAGACACTGAGGCTCAGAGGTTGGTGAATGCCTAAGACTTTGGCTGGTAGGAGGCTCTGACATGTGTCTATCAGAGCTCTCTATGCACTTTAAAACTTCTTGTATATAAATGTAAACTCTTTGAAGACAAAAGACCAGGCCTTGCTTGTGTCAGAGAATCCTGTCACACCACACGAGTCACACATTAAATAGCCCGTGTGAAGGTTCCCTGTTGCTACAGCATCTTGGCCACTCATACTCACATGAGTGCAGGCATTGTGCGCATGTGTGTGGCTAGATCTCCCACACTGAACAGGATGGAAAGGTTGCAGTACCGAGGGAAATAGAAGAAAGAAAGGATGGTTGATCGGGGCAGGCTGGGCAAAGGTGGCCAAGGATAGCCCATATACACAAGCTGCTCCTGGCCATCCAGCCCTCTCAGGATCCGATAAGCAGTGTGCAGGGAGTTCTGGGGGAGGCTCCACTGAGGGGTGCTGGTATTCGTGCACCCAGATAGGACTGTCTTCACCATAGGGCTAGAGCCAGTGGCTGCTACAGGGCTAACCACAAATGTGTCCCAGGAGCTAAGCAGCAGGGCGCGTAGCAGCCGGTGGGAACTGCTTCCTGACACCTGACAGAGTTTTGTGTCTGGGAAGACAATGGGTGGAGCCGCTGACTGGAAACAAAGTATCAGTCCTGACTATCAGGCAGGAATGCTTTGGCAGTAGCTGAAAGCAGCACACCGTGTACTGGGGTGGCTCCAAGGCACAGATTTCATTTCTTTTCTAACAGCCAGACCCGGGGAAAGTCCCCACTTCTACATTTAGTATATGATGTGCGTGCAAGCCACACTGCCCAGTTATCTGTCCTAAAAAGGCCTTTTATTTCTCCTCGCGAGAAAGCATCAAGTCTGCTGGAGCGAATGCAGATCCCACAGGAATGTATTAAATGATCTCACCTTGTGTGCCCTCCCAGGGCCAAGACCTCAGGAAACCTGTATATGCCAAGCACTGGGTGGCTGACAGCAAATGCATCCCCTAGGGTGTGGACAGGAGACGCCTATAGAAGAAGTTGGTTTGCCATTTTGCAGTGCAGCTGACCCTGGAGCCTGAAATGTAGCAAGTTTAGAACACAGGACTCACAGACCTCAGAAGGCTGGGGACCCTTGTGGGGTTCCACATGAGCCAGACCTGTGTAAAACCACCCAGGGCTCAGAAGCCCAACATGGTGGATAACCAAAGATGGATGAGAAGTCTCTCTCTGGATCCCAGCATTGTAACCTGTTTCCCTGTGCACGCAAGATCTGCAGCTCTGGCAGACCTGGCAGCCTTCTCCCCTCCTGAAGTGCAGTGGCATGGTCATCTCCGGAGGGCAATGTAGGGACACAAACAGGGTGACTGCGGTGCCCAGATGCCCTCTGATCCAGAACTTCACTTGAACCTCACACCACGAGGTAAGATGGTCCGTGCACGTGAATCCCAGGCAAATGGCCACTCCCGAGAGGTCTATGTCACCCTGAGGCCACACAGCTAGTTTCTAAAGTCCAGACACCCTCACACTGGGGTTTGTCCACCTCAAGACTATTGGACAGACAGATGGCAGACAGGAGCAATGTGCACGTGTCACATACATGAGCAAAGCATTACCCATTGTCAACTGGTCTAGGAAAATACATTCCACAAACAAAGCTGCAACCTGGCACAGGTGTGACTCACCACCCAGTGACGAGCCTGTTCCTAGAACGGGATGCCAGAGATGATCTTCAGAATGCTTAGTGTGAGTCTAAAATTTCCCATTTCCGTTGGAAACTTGAGTGACCTCAGGCAGACTCCCATCTCGAGGGGTTCCATGAAATTCAGAACTAAATTTATTTTGCATTTCTTCAGAAGAGAGAGGCTCACCAAGGTCTTGGGGTATAGCTCTGCTGCAGAATATTCTATCATGCCCCTACCTAGGTTCTGCCTCAGCACGGTAAACCACAACTAACAACCACAAACGCCATGGGCTAGTCTGTGCTATTTTATGTTAAGGAGAAGAGTTGTCACTGTATAAAATGATGCTTGCTTCTATTGCAAAGCACTTGGTGTTATATTTGAAGGGTTTTCACTCTTCTCTAGCATTTTAAACCTGTGAAAAGGTGCTAAGGGTGTAGGCCCCCACTGCTGTGTATTCTGAATGCCCCTGAGACCCTAGTCCTAACAAGAGCCTCATTCAAGTACCGTCACCTAGCCCAACATATCTGTCCCAAAGGAAAGTCCCCAGGCTTCTGACTGGCTAGGAGCCTCAAGGATACCAATGAATGTATATACTTACATATTTTTCTTCTTATGAGAAAGCATTAAGTTCTATGACCATCGGAAGGAAGATTCACACCTTGCTAATTTATCATGCTGGATCTGATCTGAGGTACCGAGCACCTGCAGGTTGTTTCCTCCATCATTAACAGATGAGAACGCAGCACCAGGAGTCTGCATCAGTGTATTCATTGTCTTCAATGACAATTGAAGTTAAACAATGAACTCAAAATAAGTAACTTGGGAACTTCAAAAAAAGGTACTTGCAAATCATATACCTGATGTCTCTGTGATAAGACAAACACCCCACCACTAAACAGCATGGGGATCTGAATAGACATTGCTTCAAAGAAGATGTATGAAAGGCCTGTAGCCCCTGAAAAGACTCAACACCATTAGCCAGCAGGGTGTGTGTGTGTGTGTGTGTGTGTGTGTGTGTGTTGCTGAGGATAGAATCCAGGGCCTCATGCACACTGGAGAAGCACTCTACACTGAGCTACAGGAACCAGTCCTTAACCATTTGGGGAGATGCATATCAAATCAAAACCACGCTCTACCTGCTCAGGCTGAAATAACAAAATATTTTCTCAGATTTCTGGAGATTGGTAGCACAAAGTCAGGGATGTCTGCATGGTCAGGTTCTGGTGAGGGCTTTCCTACTGGTGTATAGATGGTTGCTCACTGAAGACTCAGTACTTAAGAACACTTGCTGCTTCTGCAGAAGACTACGGAGGGTTCAGTTCTAGCACCCACCTAGAAACTCACAAACATCCTATAACTCCAGTTCCAGGAAATCCAATGCTCTCTTCTGACCACTCCCACAGAGCAGAGGGAAAGACAGAATAAGAGGTAGAAAGACAGGGAGTGTTTTTAAATCAGAGCACCAATCCCAGCATAATGTTTCTAAGATCTGATTTCCCTTACTGTAACAGACTATCAAAGGCTGGGTGATGTATAAAGAGAAAGACTTAGGTGGCTCATTTGTCATAGGATTAAAGACCAAGATCAATTGACCCCATCACTTTGGCCTCTGTGAGGACCCCTTGGCCTTGTCAGTCATGTGGTATGGCTGGCGAGTACATACCTTAATGGCATGGTTACCTTATCCTAAGCTACACCTATCCCCTCCCACTGTGGCACCAGGTTAGACAAGCAGGATCCCAGTCAGGTTGGCTATGGCTCCTTAAATCGAAGGCCTTCTCTGGTCTGTCTCTCTGAGGCAATCTTAGGGTTGTTCATATTTCTTTATTGGAGATGAGTTTGAACACACATAGATTATTTGGGATAAACTAAGGGTTATATTGTTTGGGGGGGGTGAGAATAACCAGGGTGAAAAATGGTCATTGGTTGAAAGCTAAGGTACTGAGATGCCTCATTAGCATGGAGAGGCCTTCCAGGTTCTATGCTGCATGGTGACTGACTACTTGAGACCACCTGGTGTATGGTCTCCCGGTTATATGCTCTGAGACAGGCATGGAGCCAGGGATGGAGACAGCTCTACTCCTGCCAGTCTCAGGATGGGATTCTAATCTCAATTTTTGAGATTTCTAGGATTCGGTCATGATCTACCTTGTCACCAGTTCCCTGCCAGTTCCTCTTGTGGTACGATCCACACCCCCACATCCCACCATCACACAGAAGACCTGATTTCTATCACACGACCCTGGAAGGACTCAAACCACAACCAACCCAGAGCAGGGCCCAACTCTCTCGCATCAGCTAACCTGTTACCTCCCCAAAACTACAAATATCGTCACATTGGCCCTGCATCGTAGCACATCTCTTTAACCCAGCATCTAGGAAGTAGAGATTAGTGGATCTCTGTGAGCTCAAGTCCAACCTGGTCTACTTTGGGAGTTCCAGGCCATCTGGGGCTATATAGTGAGATTCTACTCAATAAAACAAAACAAATATAGTCACCAGAAGACTACAGTTTTACACACGAATCCAAGGGTGCATGGGCATCTTCCCATTATTACAATAAAATTCCAGATGCAATTAACTTACAAAGTAAAAAGATTAACTGATTTGCATTTCCCTAATGATTAATGATGTTAAACATTTCTTAAGGTGCTTCTCAGCCATCTGAAGTTCTTCAGGTGAAAATTCTTTGTTTAGCTCTGTACCTTATTTTTTAATAGGGTTATTTGGTTCTCTGGGGTCTAACTTCTTGAGTTCTTTGTATATATTGGATATTAGCCCTCTGTCGGATTTAGGGTTGATGAAGATCCTTTCCCAATCTGCTGGTTGCCATTTTGTCCTTGAGATTTCACCTCACACCAGTCAGAATGGCTATGGTTAAAAACTCAGGAGACAGCAGGTGTTGGCAAGGATGTGGAGAAATCCCACTGCTGGTGGGATTGCAAGATGGTACAACCACTTTGGAAATCAGTCTGGCTATTCCTCAGAAAACTGTACATGACACTTCTGGAGGACCCTGCTACACCTCTCTTGGGCATATACCCAGAGGATTCCCTGGCATGCAATAAGGACACATGTTCCACTATGTTCATAGCAGCCTTATTTATAATAGCCAGAAGCTGGAAAGAACCCAGATGTCCCTCAATGGAGGAATGGATACAGAAAATGTGGTATATTTACACAATGGAATACTACTCAGCAATTAAAAACAATGAATTCATGAAATTCTTAGGTAAATGGTTGGAACTGGAAAATATCATCCTAAGTGAGGTAATCCAATCACAAAAGAATACACATGGAATGCAATCACTGATAAGTGGATATTAATTAGCCCAGAAGCTCTGAATTCTCAAGATACAATTAGCATATCAAATGATACCCAAGAAGAGGGAAAGAGAGGGCCCTGGCTCTAAAAAGAGTTGATCCAGCATTGTAGGGGAGTACCAGGACAGGGAAATGGGAGGGGGTGATTGGTAAATGGGCAGAGGGAAGAGGGCTTATGAGACCGATGGGGAGGGGGCAACTGGGAAAGGGGAAAGCATTAGGAATGTAAACAAAGAATATAGAAAAAAAAAAGGTTAACTGAGCTCATGGTTCTACGGTACCAGATGAAGACCAGCAGCCCACTGCTACGAGCCTTTGGTAATGGTTCCACACAATGGCAGCAGTGCAGGGCAGAGGCAGACCGTTCATCTTACAAGCTGCAAGCAGAGCTAGAGACAGGATGAGCCCAGTCCCATAACTGCTTCCAGGACACACCACTATCGACCCAAGAACCTCTCACAAGGTCCCATGTCCCAAAGGGCCAAAGAGTGTCCACAGCAGAAGAGTCTGGGGGACAAGTCGTTAACACAGGGACCTTTTGGGAACACAGTCTTCATATTATATCAAAGCACACACGCACTAGGGTGGCTAAGATTCACAATTGGTAACAAGGGTGTGGCTAAATTAGAAACCGAACACTATTTGTGGGAAAATGCTGCAGCCATTTGGAAATACAGCCTACTCTTTCCCTGAAAGGTTAGACACAGAGCAATCAGCGAGTGCCCCAGTGACTACACTCCTTGGTATCTCCCCAACACAACAACTTACATACACACGTTTCCAGTAACATTACTCACAATAGCCAAAAGCAGAAACAACCGTAAATGCCCATCAGTTGGTGAAAGATAACGACTAGGCGGACATTCTGGAACAATCTGGAAGATAATTTGGTCACAAAGAGAGGAAACAGTAAAACCAAGCCCCATGCGATCTGTAAAGGAGACGGGCATTGTGTCCTGTTGAGTTGATTGATCCCTGTGCCCTTTACAGATGGACAGTGGCAAGGGTCAGAGCAGGCCACACTGACACAAAGTGATGAGCCAGCAGAGAAGCCGTCAGCAAAAGCCACCCCAAAAGAAAACCACCCAAAAAGAGCTAATAAAGCCTGAGGTTCGCTTCGACCCTGCTGTTTCATTACTGCAGAACAAGTCCTTCATCGTGTGAGGCAAGCCCTCTCCACCAGGCTACAGAGCCTTGGTTGTTTACAATTTATTCTATGACAGAGTCTCACTAAGTTGCTCAAGGTTGGCTTGAAACTTGCAATCCTCCTGCCTCAGCCTCTTGAGCAGCTGCACCACTAGGCATAACCAGATCCCAGAATTCACAAACAGATGAATGCAAGGCCTAGTACTCAGATCCTCACAAGCCGGGCCGAGGGTTAGTGCAGACAGTAAAGTGTTTGAAGCCTAGCATAAGCATCCAGATATCCAGCTGCTGGGCAACACAGCTGGGGTGGGGGCGGGGCATCGAGCTCCTGTAATCCCAGCTGGAGAAGTGGAGACTGAGGGCTCCCAGGCTCCCAAGGCTCTCTGGCCAGCCAGGTGAGCTCAGTCAATGAACTCCAGGTTCAGGGAGAGACACTATCTCAAAAAAAAAAAAAAAAAAAAAAAAAAAAAAAAAAAAAAAAAAACAACAACAAAAAAAAAAAAACAAAAGAAAAAAGACCCAGGGTCAGTCTCTCCCCTCCACATGCAAGTGCATACATGGGCATACATGTGCATACACAAATACACAAACTGAAAGAAATTAAATTTTAAGAACCAGTGTGAAAGAATCAACCGATCTAATGTAGTTAAAGTATCAGGATCAGAGGATGGAAACGGGGAAGGAATAAATAATTGGCAAAGTTTTCATGACTTTGATAAAAACAAAACCTACTAACTTGTACATTGTATGCTGAAAAGCTTTAAGAGCCAGAAACAAACAGAGCCACATTGGGATACATCATGAACAAACTGCTAAAAAAAATTAACAAAGTTTTGGGGATGGAGAGATGGCTCAGCACTGACTGCTCTTTCAGAGGACCCAGGTTCAATTCCCAGCACCAGCATGGCAGCTTACAGCCATCTGCAACTCCAGTTCCAGAGGAACAGTGACCCTCTCCTACGTTTGCAGGCAAAATATCCTCCCCCCACACACACATAAAGTAAATTTAAAATAAAAACTTTAAATGAACAAAGTCTTAAAAGTAGAGGCAGCCAGGGCTTCATAGGTAACTCAGCTGGTAAAGTGTGTGCTACAGGGGATCCATCTCCCCAACACCCACAGAGAAAGTCAGACGCAGCGGTGAACATTGGTAATATCACAGCTACAAAGTAGGCCAAGGTGGGTCACTGGAGCTCACTGGTCAGTCAGCCTGGTCAACTGGAAAGTTTAGTAAGACCCTGCCTCAAAAAGTGAGGTGAAGAGAGATTAAGGAAGACACCCCACATTGACCTCTGGCCTCTGCATGTGTGTGTACCCATGCACACATGCAGACACACACACATACACACACACACACACACACACTGATTTTGAGGACAACCAACTTATCAACAAAAAAGCAGAGAGATTTGAAATAGCGTAAGTGCTGAAAAAATATAGTAATTTTTATATTAAGAAAAATGATCCCAGACCAAGAATGAAATAAAGACCTTTCCAGATAAATGAAGCCGAGAGACTTTCCAGTAGACACACACCACAGGGATGCTGAAAGGAATATCCACAGGCTGCAAATGGATGTCCAAATCAGAGCCAGAGTCGAAAGTATGAAAGTCTGAAGGCTTTCCAAAAGTTAAAGGCAGCTGGCCAAAGCGAAAATATTAACATTTAGATATAAAGATATGGCCGGGCGGTGGTGGCACACGCCTGTAATTCCAGCACTCTGGGAGGCAGAGGCAGGTGGATATCTGAGTTCGAGGCCAGCCTGGTCTACAGAGTGAGTTCCAGGACAGCCAGGGCTACACAGAGAAACCCTGTCTCGGAAAAACCAAATCCAAAAAAAATAAAAATAAAAAAAAAAGATATGACAATATTCTAAGACAGGAAGATGAGAATGGAATGTCACTGCTGTGAGTCAGTGACATCACAGAGCATGCTTACAAAGATGTGTGAAGTAAGGATGTGTGCAGTCAACCCTGTGCAAGCACCAGAGACAAAAACCTGAGGGGGGAAGATGGAAAATGAGAGGCAACATGGGACTCTTGCACTAAGCCATAGAAAAACCCAATACACAATTAAGAGCTAGCATCGCAGCTCTGCGAGTATCAGCACTAAGCACCCCAGTTCGACCTGTGTTGTTAGGAACAGAATGCATAACCATGTAGAACCCCGAGAAACACCGTACAAATCCAAGCTGACGGAGGATCACTCTCCAGGTATGCATTTCAGACGTGCTCGGGGAAGGGCTCAGTGATCGAGCGCTTGCCTGGTGTACACCCAAGACCCTACGTTCCATCCCCAGCATGAAGGGCGGAGTCAGGGGGAGTCAGTGTAAACGTTATAGCTTAGATGTTCAGTGACTCCACACTGAGGAAGCGAACACATAGGAGAAGATTAGAAAAGACACAAGAGGCTCCAGCTAGATGGCTCTGTGGGTCAAGGCCCTTGCTGCCAAGCCTGATGACTTGTGTTCTATCTCTAGGACTCACATGGTGGAAGAGAGAACCAACCCCTGTTAAGTTGTCCTTTGACCTCCCTCCATATGCATACCCCGGCGCACATATAAATAAACAAGCAAATAAATGCTTTTTACAAAAGGATGTCTGAGCGTTTGGCATTCCAGTAGGTATCTGCCACCCTAGCACTCAGGGATCTGAGGTAGAGCAGGATTGTGAGTTTAAGGCTAGCCTAGGCTATGTAGGGGGACCTCGAAGGAGAAGCGGGAGGAGTCGATGATGAGACTTTAGTATGAGACGTTTTATTGGATTTGAAGCCAGACAAAGACGTTTGGGGAAAAAAAAAGTCTGGGAAATTACACCAAGGTCCATGTTCCACCAGCAACAGTGCCACAATGTTAACTGACAGGTGAGATGTCAATCCAGGGGAGACTAAGCAAAAAGCATGTAAAAATTTTCTGTACTATTTTTTTTCAATATTTCTGTAAGTTTAAGGTTACTTCAAAATAAAAAGGTCAAAGGTCACAGTGTTCAATGAACGTAGACTAAACATCACAATTAAAGACAGAGTTTGAGGTGGGAGATGGCTCGGGCAGTAAAATGCTCACCTCGCCGGCTTGAGGAGGACCTGCATTAGACTGCCAGCACCCATGAAAAGGAGCTGGACACGGCGGTGCCCACCAGCAACCCCAGACGGCCTCAGAAGGGTTCCTGGGTCTCACTGGCCAGGCAGTCAGGCTGAACCAGTGTGACCCAGGTTCAGTGAGAGACCCTGTCTCAAAAACCAACATGGAGAGCAGTGGAGGAGGACACACAATGTCTATCTTTGGTTTGCACAGGCATGCACAAACACACCTCCCCCCCCACACACACACAGATTGCAATCTTTAACACCGAAATAGAAAAGATAATATGCAAATATCGGCAATAAAAAGGAGCAAACCATTTTTGCAACAACCTAGAGAGGGTCTCGCAGAGATTTTACCAGGCAAAAGAAGCTAAATCCAGGCCAAGGAGACCTCCTCCATTCTGGTATAATTTAAGTGATGTGGAATTTTCCGACAGGTGAGACTAACCCACAGCGATTCAAAATCACATCCAGCCACCTGGGTTCATGGTGCAGCTCACCCTCTGCTGTAAAAGGATGTCTCAGGGCAGAGGGGACAGGTGAATGAACGTACGCATTTGTCCCAGTGTATTGGCTTACACACTTTCAATGTGTGGATTTCCCTCCGCGGAAGTTACATGTCAATAACATTGATTAGAACAGGAAAGGGGCCTTGGGAATGTGTTCAGCGACAGAGTGCTTACCTTACATGCTTTGAGGCTCTGTCTGGATCCCTGCCATGGTTCCCACTGTTCTCAAAAATTAGCATCCCTGCCACCCTGTGGCAAGACAGGACAGGGGCAAAGAAAGAGACCAAAGAATTCAAGAGGCTCGCCTTAGCTCTCGGTTGTAGAAAGAAGTCCCAAGTATGCTCTCAGAGGCCAGCGTTCCAATGAGTCAGAAATCAGAGGAGATCCATCCGCCACAAAATGGTTTTGAGGGTGAGCCTTCCAGGCAGTAAGAGGAACTATGGGATACCTCCTAAGACTCAACCACAGAGCCCCTGCTTGTGAGGACACCCTTGAAGCTGCCTGTGAGGCCTGACCAGGGTTTTTTATCTGGTCCCAGCATAGTAAGCCATATGTATGGAAAATGCAGTGTTACCTCAGTCAGGTCACTGTGGGACCGACGCGTCTGTGGGGCGTATTAATGCCTGTGTAAGTATGAAAATAACACCCTGCCTCCCAGTCATAGCAAGCTGTTAGTTACGCCGTAGACCTGCTCGCTGCACAATGGCATTCTTTGTGGTTGTTCAGAAGCCCGATTAGGGCAAACATTTCCTGAGCACTTTCTATCTATGATGGAGGCCCTGCGTGTGTTTTGTATGGGCATTCAGGATTCGCTCCATGTAATCCATACACCAGCCCTGGAGGGATGCTGGTAGGTCGGGAAGCTTCAGTCAGCAGGGCTGGGTGAAGGTCATCTCTTCACACTGGCACCTGACACACCTGACCTGATTTCCTAAGCACTGCACATGATGGATTAGAACTCCTCTTTCACGATAAAGACATTCACGTTAATGTTAATGATATTCTGTCTGACATGGTTTCTGATGACAAGGTTGGGAAACAGTCAACTATTACGTGGGTTGGGGGCAGGGCTACACTTTGGCTCGAGAATGTAACTTCTTTTCAAGTCTTTGGGATACTATTTCACCTCACCAGACAGGCTTCTACAAAGTTTTCAAAGCCACTCCTAGAAATACACAAACAAGAAGACAAGTGCCAGGTATGAGTCACCCCGAGTCACCTGGGGCTGTGCTTTGTCAGTGGATTGTAAGAAACTTCTGGATCTCATTTCCACTCTGCACATCCCACAGGTAGGCGCGCCACCGTTTGCTGACGACGAAGCACCCCCAGGCACACCACCTCGCTCGATCCTAACAACTCCAGAGTCAGGTCTGGGGTAGCTGAAGCACTGCGGATCCATTTACAAAGGAAGAACAGAAGCCACGTTCTGTTTCATTCACAGCGGCAAGGCCCCACTTTACAGAGGGGCAGAAATCCTAGACTTCTGATGCCCAGGGCCCAGGATCCTTAACCCCTGGATCCAAGTAGCCTGTGGCCAATGTCTTTGCCTACGACTCCCTACCTCAGTTTAAATTTAGTCAAGAGATGCCCAACAGGAAAGTGATGTTTTATATATTCCATTTGGCAAAACTCAGGCCATATCCAAGGAAATGACACGAGGTTACCATAGGAAAGCCTTATTTTATTTAGCCCAGGATTAGCATTATTTTGCACTATTTAGAAAGACGAACGAGCACTCCCATTTAAGACCATGACACCAGGTTGACTTCAAAGCACTTCCTCATGTGTGTTATGTTAATTTCCTTAGCGGGATCTTCCCTAAAGCTCGATTTTACAGAGTGGGGACTAGAACTTGGGAGGCAGAGGCAAGAGGAGCGCTACAAGTTCAAGGCCAGCCTGGTCTATGTAGTGACTCCCAGGCCAGCCAGTGTAGCACAGTGAAACCCTGTGTTAAATAAGCTAACGTCAAAAACCAAACCAAATAACAGGCACCTACTGAACACTTTCAGCTCAGGTGCAGTTTAGCTCTGAGGAAGCATCGAAGAACAAGACAAACACAGGGGAGGGGGCAGACTTGTAGCAAGGGTTGATACGTAGACAAGACAGCCTCAGATGGTGGTGGAGCATAGGTGTTCACAAGGCATCAAAGAAGTGTCGGAAGTCGGGGAGAGGTGTGTGGCACGAAGCGGCCTGGGAGGCAGAGGGCGGGCTCTGAGGGGTTTTGGCTGGCCGTGGTGCTAGGTCTTGGCTGTGTTTTAGGTTGCTGAATAGTGGGGAGAGTAATGCCAGGAAGTCTGAATGTCTCTGTGTGTAGCAGACATGATACAGAAGGAGCTGAGACCCCTTTGTAGTAGGCCAGTCCTTGAACGATTATATTACAGTTGAGGTACAGTGCAGGGTGCGGCCCTGACAACTTAAGGGATTTTATCTGAGCCCTGGCACATGGAAGGATTTGATTGGTTCCCCCTAGATGTGGCACACTGGAAAAGGACCTGCTACAGAGGCAAGCCGATGGATCCCGCTCTGTCAACCACAGATCACAGCCTAGACAGGTCTACGTCCACTGTTTGTCTGTTAGTGGAAGGACCCTGAGAACAGCCAGCTTGATATGTCCAAGGTTTTGGTGAGAGCTTTAAAACCATGAACTCAAATGCCTTTTGGTGGCAATGTACTTCCATGTCAGGTGCAGGTCATGTGCCTCCTATGACAACTGGGGAGTGTCTGTCCACATGTGTCTGTCTACATTGCAGAAGTTAGCCGACACCTTTGCTGCAGTCAGTTCTCTTCTTCCCATCTTCCCCTGTGCTCCAGGGACTGACCTGTGGCCAGCAGGGTTATCCTTTACCTGTGGACGTATTTTCTTGGCGGAAGAGCGGCATGCTCACGTCGGTGGCCAGTCTGCTGTGAGTGCCACAGGTAAAACAGAGCAGCTACTGTCTTTTTCTTTCCTTATGTTTGCACTACTGGGAACGGAACTCGGAGCCTCATGCAGGTCCTCCACTTCTGAGCCAAACCCTTTCCCAGCAGCCTCCATCTTTAGTGACAATCAAGTCAGTAGCAGATCGGTGAGAAACTGGTCCTTAGATGTCACGATCAAGCTCAGAACGAGCCCTGGAGAACTCCAGGCAAGGTCCACGGATGCCACCCACCACCTTCATCACAACCTGCCTCCAGCCACACGGAGGATAGGTATGAAGGTATGTTTCCAGACTACAAATGTGGAAACGGAAGAAAAGAGGTCAGGTGCCCTGCCTCTCCTAATCCTCACCTAAGAATGTGCAGCTGGTAACGCTGATTTGACAGCGGGTACAAACTGAAGTACCATGGAGACTTAGCCGCAGTCTCTTTGGCTCCAACTTGTTCTTCTATTTTTTTTCTTAGATTTACTTTTTATTTTATGCATGTGAATGTTTTAACTTTATACATGTCTGTGTACCATGTACATGCTGGTGCCCTTGGTGTTCAAAAGCAGGTATCAGATCCCCTGGAACTAGACTTACAGATGGTTGTGAGCCACCATGTGACTGCTGGGAACTGAACCCAGGTCCTCTCCTAGATTAGCAAGTGACTTACCTGCTGAGCCATCTCTCCAGCCCAAGCTCAGTTGTTCATGCGCAGAGCATTATTCAGAGTCCCCATCCCTTCCCAACCTTCCGTGTACCTGCTCCTGCTTCTTGGAAGTCTCTAGTTCTCAGCTCCCTCGCGACATCTCCGTAAGAGTGCATTACCTTGACTGATGGTCTCAAATCCCAAACAAGGTTTCTGTGCAGTATTTTGTAATTCATTACTTGAGATTTCCCAGGAAAAACTTCTTAACAAATGTGGGTAAAGTGTGTAGTCCTCAAGACCCGCCTGTGGTGGGTCTGAGTTGTGCTCTAAACGCCCCCCCTCCCCCAGTATTGGCAGCCTCCTTCCTCTGGGTTGAGAAGGAATCAAGTACACCAGGCCCCTTCCTACGCCATTCACAAGCTCAGGAAGGGCAAGGCAGGAGAGGCACCGCCCAGAGGCTCCACCCAGAGGCACTGACGCTGGGCACCTCTCACACTGAGCTCTGGGCTTCCTTACGAGTGGGGACAGCAAGGATGGGCAACATCAGGACCACCACAAGCCTGGCCACAGTGGCTTTATAAATGTTCTAGGCTGTGCTCTGTTACTATTTTCAACATTGTTGATACGTTTCTGGGGAACTTCTAAGTAAAGATGTAGTCAACACTGCCCTCCATCAGGACCCACAGCAACTCTAGCTTGACATCTGTACACAAATAGGTGGTGGGCTTTGGGGGCCACAGCTGGTGAACCAACTTTCTAAGCCGCTGCCTTCTCTAACCCAAACTCGGTCACCGCCCATAGCCATGAATAAGCCTCTCTGAGCTTGTGAATCACATGGACAAGAACAACCACTTGAAGAGTTTGTATTCTAGGTTCAAGGAAGCTACTGAGAAGAAAGGACTGTAAACTGTCAAAGAATGAACTCAAAATAAAGACAAATGATTTAACTTTTTAAACTTTAAAACTCCTAAAGAAATGCCTAAATTGTATAACAAACAAACACAACAACAACAACAACAACAACAAAACAGGTAGCTGCCTCCAAATCACCTGAAGCTGCAGACAGAGAGCCCTGTCATAATGCTCAGGAGGCGGCCTCGTCACAGAGGTCCCTGCTAAGGTGGACCTGGAGACCAGCCTAAGTCTCTAGAGGTGTGGCCTCAAAACTTAGCCATAAGACCGCATTTCGAAACACGGAGAAAGGACAAGACCCAGGCCCTCCTCACAGCACCCTTCCTCACCTCCAGGGGGACACACATCTGGACTTCCACTGATGTGCTCCCACCCAGCCTGCGCCTCACTCAGCACAGTGACCTCCACAAACTACAAGGGCAAACTGTAGAGGAACAGGGTCAGAATTGAGGGGGCCTTTAAGACAACCTGGTTTACATACAGTAAGTGCCAGAGAAGAGAAGGTATACACACGTCCCACCTCCGAAACAGAAGTGAGGACAAAAATCCAAGGGAAAACCGGGACACAGAGACAGGCCACATGGGACAGATGAGTTTGGGGGATTTGGGATTGGAATTTGGGGGTGCCAATTTCAGAAAAAAACCCACCTCTTTAGCATCCTTTAGTGGTTATAGTGCTGCCAGCACCCTACTAAGGGAGGGGACCCCAGACCCTGAGAGTCAGTACCTCTGAGGAACTTTCCTGAAATCTTTGTGCACAGCATCTGGAAGTATGTCAAGGCACAGCCCACCCATACCGACCCAGGTTCCAAATTGGGCGGCAGGGAAGCGTTGAGAAGAAAGCCACAGGGGTTGGGAGGCAGGGAGGACAGAGACCAACTTTAGAAAGTCTGAAAGAAGACACACACACACAGCACAAAAAGACCCAACCATAACCACAGGGACGAAGTCAGGAAACACAGCCACAGCAGTCAGCCAGTGGTCACAGCAGACGGAGAGCCAGGGGGTCAGGCTGGGATTCAAAAGGCAGAGGTTTAAATTTAGCCAGGTAAACAGGCGCCCAGGGGTGGCGGTGGCTTGGGAAAAGCAGGGCAGTCACCTGTCCTCTGGCACCAAGGGGTTTCTTGCTGAAGGAAAAGGCCCAGACGGAACTGAGTGCACAGCAGAGCCATGACTGGGATGCCACACCAGGAAGCTAGGAGAAGCACGCAGGTGTGTCGCAGAGAGAGCTTCAGGCCCCTGCCCTGGTTATCATCTCAAAACCCTGGATTCCCTGAACTCCCAGAAACAGTCTGAAAACGCTGAACAGAAACCAGCCCTGACGCCTGGAAGTGAGGCTCCCAGCTCTCTCCCCACACAGGGATTTGTCAGATCTCCTGCTGTCCCAAGTTAGAGAGGCTTGAATTACAACCACTGCTTGTTACATCACAACCGAAGCCCTGAGGTCTACACAGGCTGTGGGTCTGGTGGATGCTGAGGAGATTAAGGCGTCAATGATAGTGATGGGGGGAAGCAAAATCACAGACCGCTCCCGCCACACTACACAGGCCAGAAGGAAGCAATCCAGAGCCATCTTAGAGTCAGAGTCAGGATGCACCAGCCTGGCCTCTGCCCCTTTCAACAAGAACAAACAACAAAGTTCTTTTTTAAAACCCTGTTTGGGCTGGGAACTAGCTCAGACACTGATTACTTGACGGGCAAGCTCAATGCCCAGAGTTCTAACCTGGGCATCACAAACAAACAAAGTCTTTCAGTTGCCACTAGGGCTCAGAGAATGCTAAAACTCATAGGACAAGAGCAACCCAAGATTCTTTTTTCTTTGCACAGTATATGTCTCCCAGCAATTTCAGGAAGTGTGTGTGTGTGTGTGTGTGTGCACGTGTGCGCATGCTAGGGCTCGGAGAATGCTAAAACTCATAGGACAAGAGCAACCCAAGATTCTTTTTTCTTTGCACAGTATATGTCTCCCAGCAATTTCAGGAAGTGTGTGTGTGTGTGTGTGTGTGTGTGTGTGCGCGCGCGCACGCGCGTGCGCATGCGGTGGATGACACTCAGGGCCTGAAACACACAGTAAGCATACACTCAACCACTGAGCTACATTCTAGCCTGACTTTTAAACTTTTATGCTTTCTAGACGGAAAACTAAGGAAAGGATCGGTTCCAACCAATAAGAAGCTCTGCGAGGCTGCACAATGACTATAGAGCTATCAGGTTCATGACACCTTAAGCAAACACCATCTCTCACATACTGAAATACTCAGTACCCGAACCTGGGAAAGCAGGAATCTCAGAGATGGGAACAGGCCAGCAGGCTCTTCCAAGCCTGGATGAGCTCCCTTGGCAAGAAGATCCCCACACTGGGTCACAGATCCCCTGGTTGGCTTTAAGGAAAGAAGCAGGGAGGAGTAAAAAAGGTAAAGACGGCTGGGCGTGGTGGCGCACGCCTTTAATCCCAGCACTGCACGCCTTTAATCCCAGCACTCGGGATGCAGAGGCAGGCAGATCTGAGTCTGAGATCAGCCTGGTCTACAGAGTGATCACCCAGGGCCAGACCGGGGAGCGCTGTAAAACAACAAAGAGCTCGAAGGGGGTGCCTGTCACAGTCGCTCATGGTGTCTGCAACCTGCGCCTGTTGGTTAGGAGCCCTGGCTTCTGGTACAGTTCTTTTCCTGGGCTCCTGCCCTTCGACGTCTTATGAAGACCCAACCCTGCCTTATTCCTCAGGACACTGGCCCTCAGTGTCTCTGGGCATGGGTCTTTGCCCGTTCACCTTGCTATTTATAACTACCAATCACATGTCAAAGAGAGATGTGACATTATTTTGAAATTAAAGGAAACTGTCCCTTCCCCGCCCAGCATTGCACTAAGGTGGGGTGTTTGCTAGGTCAGGGCAGTGGTGGCTGGATTGGCATCTCCAGCTAGTGCCTGAGATTAGGGTCTCATCTTTGGGAGATAAGCAGGCTCTCCTTGTGAATGAATCCATGCAGGAACAGCGGTGCAGGGAAAGATAGATGCTCCAGCTTTCTGAAATTGTACCCACTATTCGGAAGGCCTGTGCTGCCTGGCCAGTCACAAAAGAGGAACCCTAACCGTCCACATGGGCCTGCCTGAGCGCTGATCTCTGGCAAGGAGTGAGCCCCTGCTCGCCTGCTATCTCTGCTCCTATATTGCCAGCCAAAGAACCAAAGTTCTAGCAAATGGGAGTCTTTCTCCGAGGTGGCCTGAGCAGTTCAGGAGGCTGCTGACTTGATCCTGGGCCTTTTTCTTCCAGGTACCAGGCTGAAACTGCTCAAGGTGGCAGCGGCTGAAAGCGTTGCCAACGTGGCCTGACAGCAAAAGCATCGAAAAGGGACCTTGGTAATGGGGACAAACGTTTCCAATCGATTCACTAAGCAACTGGGCCTGAGCCACCTCAGTTTCTCTGCCTGCAAAACAGAACCGATCATTCTAGAAGCAAAGTGAGCAGGGTCCAGCAATGATTTGTGAGGATGCAAAATCCTAAGAAAGTTGGGTCTGTCCAGAGTGTTGGGCCAGATACCCTCCGGGGCGCCCCGCGAGGATGGAGGGAGAGATGCAGAGGAGCAATCGAGAAGCAGACAGCACCACGTCTCCAGTGTGTGACCCGCTCCGGCCTGGGGCAGGGACTTGGGCTAAAGTCATCCCTTTCCAGTACCCGTCGGAGACACTCCGCGCCGTTCGTCAGCGCAAAAACTACAGCTGGATCCCCGCGAGCCAGAAAAAGCGGAGCAGGTCCGGGCCCCGGCTTCGCGGAGGCGACGCGGAGCGCCCCGGGTGGCCACGCGCCGAGCGAGCGCGGAGCCCCTGGACGCTCGCGCCCCACCTGCCCGCGCCAGGCACCCGCGCGCGGCCCCAGCTTTGTTCGCCGCGGCCCGCGGTGCCGGTCGCCGCGCGCCCCTTTCCCGCCACCTGGCCACACAGCGCCCTCGGCCGGCGCGGGGCCGACTCCCGAGCTTACCTGCTGGGGCTGCGGCGTCGGGTCGGCCGCCGGACAGGGCAGCCTCGGCTCAGCGCGCGGGCCGCTCGCGCAGCCGCCCCGCACTCCTCATCGGCGGCCGGAGCCTGCCCGCCCGGAGTGCCGGGTCCACCCTGATGGGCGCTGGGCGCCCGGAGCTCGGGCTCGGCCGCAGGCTGCGCGGGCTCGGGGTCCGGGGAGACGCGGAGTCCCCGCCGTCCGTTCGGGCGCCGCCGCCGCCACCGGCTTGGAGCGCGGAACCCCGGGAAGTTTCGGTCCCGACTTAGCGGCGCGGTTGGCGGCCACGGCTCGAGTGCAGCGCCGGCGCGGGGCGCGCGATCCCGGGGCTCCGCCGCCTGCGCCCCGCCCCGCCCCGCGCCGCCTCCCCGCCCCCCGCAGCCCGCGGCCGCGCGCGACGCCCCGCTCCGGAGGGCTCCTCCCCGGCGCCGGAGCGGCCCCCGCACCTGCCTCCCGCGCCCCTCCGCGCTCACTGTCCAGCAGACTCTGCGGGGACACAGCACAGCAACCGTGCGTGGACGTGGAGCGCGGACGCGTGACTCACCGGTGCCCTTTGGAGTCCGGCGCTGTGAAGCGACCCGGGAACTATTTCCACTCTGCAAACCCGGGTCGGGACCCACGCAGGCAGGTCTCAGACTGGGACTCTGATGCCTCGATTGTTCTAGAGGGAAAGACTTCTGTCAGGACTCAGGGCTGAGTTAGTCTCCGGATAAACATGAGGCACATAAAAGGACCCTGCCGTTAGTAGCCTGCCAAGGTCACTAGAGGCCAGTGTTTGGCCTTAGCTCGGGGCAGAATTTAAACACTTTTATGGCGGTTCCTATAGCCCGTTAGTCTGTTACCTCACAGTGAGCTGCCCAAGGAACCGGAAAAGGTGAAAGGAATTAGAAGACGCTTTGGGGAGGCCAGGCCTCCAGCTGGTGACAGGACCCCGTTCCAGACCCTGGTTACATGGTGCCTACCAAGAGCACACGATCTGAATCCAGATTGCAGGTTGTGAGTGAGTTCATCATCCTGCTTAAAGGAAGGAATTCCCTCCAGATTCAGTTCAGTGAGGGGAAGCAGCAGTAATAATCAAAGACACTGTACTTTTGACCTAGAAATCAAACCAGGGGACAGAATCCCCTTTCGGGGCATTAAAGGAACCAGGCATCACATCGATGACATGTAAAGAGCTGTTATTCTCAGGGGTTACCATAGAGAGTTAAGAGATATTTTCACCAAATGATCCCCTAATTGGAAAGAAAGACTCTTGGAATTGGGGTGGCAGCAGCCCAGGTACTCTGTGACATTTTTCACAGGAAGTGAGTGTGGTTTATAAGACCTGGTCCAGCCAGTAAATCAATGCCTTATGATTGTTAGAGGACCCTGCCCTCTCAGGGAATCTAGTTCAAGGGCTTTATCCTTGGGGACACATGGGACAATGAGAGAGCCGTCTGAAGCAAGCTCAAAATCTCTGAGCCTGTTTCACCAGTGTATAATTGGCCCCACTATTTCCCTCGTGAATCATTCGTTCTGGGGTTCTGACTTTGTGGAAGTTTCAGGGGAAGCCTGGAGGCCGTAATCACGCCAGAATGCCACCTGGGAACAGGACCAGAATGCTGTGCGGGGTTCAGTTTGTGAGCTCGCACCATCAGGAAGTTTAAAGTCTAGAGAAACAGGATGTGAGGAGACGGACCCCTAGAATGCTCACACAGGGTCATTTTGCTCTGCCCCGGCTGTCAGCAGCGTGAGGGGAGCCAATAGGTGGAAGCAAGTCAGCTAACCGGCCAGCACATCCCTGCTTTCCTCCTTTGTCCAAGAGACAGCAGATCGTGTGGCCCTGTGGGGAGCCCTGCTCAGGTAAGAAGCACATGCTGCGCAGGCTGCGTAGCCTGGGCCACAAGCTAGCCTGGGTCACTAGCTAGCGAGGTCTATACACAGCCTGTACTCCAGAGGCTGGCCAGAAGGCCGGCTTTAGATTGGTTGTCTGTCTGGCAGGATCTAGAACTGCCCTGGAGACAAATTTCTGGGCATGTCTTTGGAGGGTTTTCTAGGCTGATTAGCTGAGGGGAAAGACTGCCACTAAATGATGGAGTGAATAGGAGAGAGCCAGCCGAACACGAGTATTCATCACTGCCCACTTCTCGACTGTAGATGGAATGTACCCACCTCAGTCCCCGCCATGATGACCAAATCCACGCTTTCCCCATCAGGTTGCTTTCGATAGAAATATGTTTAACACAGAAGGCCACTGTCCTCAGCTGTGTTTTGTTGTTGGGTTTGTTTGTGTGTTTGTTTGGTTTTGGTGGTGTTCATGTCTCCCAAATCAAGCATGTACTTTAAAGTATGCGGGGTTTAAAATGAAGGAAAGGGGTCAGGAGTGGTGGCGCCTGCATTTAATCCCAGTACTCAGGAGACAGAGGCAAGAAACTCTCTGTGAGTTCAAGGCCAGCCTGGTCTATAAAGTGAGTCCTAGGCCAGCTGGTCTTCAAAGTGAGTTCCAGGCTGGCCAGCACTAACTACACAGTGAGACCCTGTCTCAAAAAGAACCAAATAATAATATAAAATAATAAATAAAGAGAAGGAAGGATAAGAAGTTCGTCATCAGTGTGGACAACACAGTGAGGTCCTGTATCAAAGGAGGAGGAGTGAGAGGAGGAGTGAGAGGAAGAGGAAGACAAGGAGGAAGAGGAGGGGGAAGAAGAGGAGGAAGAGGAGGAGAGGAAGCAGCAGCGGCAACTCCCAACACACAGAGGCAGAGGCAGAGGCAGAGGCAGAGGCAGAGGCAGAGGCAGAGGCAGAGGCAGAGGCAAGCAGATTTCCATGAGTTTCAGACCAGACTGGTCTACACAATGAGTTCCAGGATAGCCAGGGCTACACAGAGAAACCTATTTTGAAAAACCAAAATAAACAAGTAGATACATAAATAAATATATAAGTGAAGGGAAGGAGGGAGGGGAGAGAGTGGACAGATGGGAGGGGAAGGGAGGCAAGCAGGGGAAAACTAGGAAGTAATAGTCAGTCCTACAGGAATTTTTATGACCCCGGCTCTGAATACTGAAGGGACCGGCTTCAGCATGCACAGGCCGACATTCACATTTGGGGGATCTCTTCTAAGCTAGAACAACTAAAGAGGAAAAGGGGTCTCCTTGACTCTCGGGGCTTTCTCTTCAGCGTATCCTTAGATCAGCTGTTGCCAGACCCGCGGCCACGGGGGAGAACTCTGGACAGTTGATTCTCTGTGCAGAACACCTTCGTGTGGTAATCCCCCAGGCCAAGAGAGGCTGCTCGCCGGGACCACTGCAAAGGGTTTGCTTAGGATGCCCAGGAAATGTCTCCTTCCAGGAGGGAGAGGGAGACTGGGCCACGAACCTGCAAACCATGCAACAAGACTGTGAGGACTGCTTTCAGTCCAGCAGCCATCCCCCGTCCCTGGCCCACAGTGCACTTGGTATAAAGCATTCGTCTTCTGCTGGTTCTCTGAGTATAACACAGAAGCTTGTGCTTTTTCTAAGAATAAGAGCTTTCAAAATTGGTGAATCTGACACAATATCCACACACCATCCATGGATTACCCGGACTCACAATAGCGGGGACACTGTGGGAACTGATTGCTGGCTAATGGGGAGTCCACTTACACACCTTTCAGCAGTGTCAGTGTCTTAGTTCCTCTCCTGTTGACAAAATGCCCTGACGAAAACAGCTTGAGAGAGGGAGGTCCATCCAGGCTCACACTTCCAGAGGGCTTCCTGCCCGCCATGTTGGAAAAGGTCTGCTATCACACTACATCAGCAGAGACAGAACAGACATAGGGCTGAGTTATTGAGTATTAAGGCTGGGGCAGCAGAGATGGCTCCTTTCTTCAGAGTATTGTTGCTCTTGTGAAGGACCTGGGTTCAGTTTCCAGCACCCACATGGCTGCTTACAAGCACCCGTAACTCCAGGGGAATCCAACATCCTCATTTGGCCTCTGCAGGCATGAGTCACGTATGCAATGCATATGCAAAAAAAAAAAATACTCACGCACATAAAATAAAAAATAAGTCTTAAAAACAAGTCAAGACCCACCCTCCGCAGGTGGTGTTCTTCCCCCAGCAAGGCTTTCTCTCCGGAGGTATTTACAACCTTCCCAAACAGCATCTCCAGCTAGGAACCGAATGGTGAGACACATTAGCCTGTCAGGAACATTATACTCTGGGTGCCAGTAGTCTCAAGGGCATCTCGTAATGTAAAATACATTTAATCCAACTTCCAGAGTCCATAGTCTTTAACAGTCCCAACAGTATTCAAAAGCCGAAAGTCAAGTCTCCTCTGGGACTCAAGGCAATCTCTTAACTGTGACTACCTTTTAAAAAAGATAAAACTAATAACAACAACAAAACCAAATCACATACTTACAACAGGTAACTACATGACAGAGAAGAATGAGAACATAGCAAGGAAATCCAAAGCATGGCTGAAACCCAGCAGGGTTTGTTTGGGGATTACAGTTTCAGAGGGTTAGAGTCCATGATCATAATAGTGGGCACCATGGCAGGCAGGCAGGCAGGCATGGCGCTGGAGCTTACATCTGATCCAGAGGTGGGAGGTGGGGTGAGGGTGGGGGGGGGGGAGGAGAGGGGGACAGAGGAGGGAGGGAAGGAGGGAGAGAAAGCGAGAGCCAGAGAGAGAGAGAGAGAGAGAGAGAGAGAGAGAGAGAGAGAGAGAGAGAGAGAGCCTGAACCTTTTGAAAGTTCAAAGCCCACCCCCACTGATATACCCCTCCAACAGGCCACACCTCCTAATCCTTCCCAAACAGTTCTACTAGCTGGGAACCAAGTACTCAAATGTCTGAACCTACAGAGGCCATTGTCATTCAGAGAACCACAGACCTCTTGGTGTCCCTGTCTTGATCTTTACCTATCTATCAGTGGGCCATCCTCGCTTTTGCCCAACTTGACTTCAAATGCTTGCCTCTTCCCTTTCTGGACAGACTTCAGGGGGCAATGGTTCTGGGGATTAAACTCAGGTTATCAGGCTTGGTGACAAGCACAGGTACTGAGTCACCTCCTCAGCCCAGAGCGCGTGGAATTGAATCCCCACTTCTCTTCTCTCAAGAGAACCAGTCCTTTAAAGGATGAATGTTTTATTCCCACCTAGAATGAAGCAGTTGAAAGTGTCATTAAACACTGGTGGAAGTGGACACAGCAGCTGACGGGCTGGGGACAGTCTCATGCCTTCCTAACTTATCAGGGGTCCATCGAGAGAAGATGGGGAGAGAGTGGACTCCCACGACTCTGGAAACAATGGCCCCAGCATTGGGCAAAGATATGGTACTATCTGGAATGGTAGTTGGCAAGAGCTGCTATCTCGTCACCTCTACACCTCAGTCCCGACCCTTGGGTGAACTAGGAACCATGCCTCATAAAATCCCGGCTGGTCTCAAACTCACTAGGTACCTGGGGATGTCTTGAACTCCTGATTCTCCTGTCTATGCCTCTTGAGTGTGGGGGCGTGATCTTGGATATCAACTTGAATATACCTGAAATCAAGATAAGCCACTAGGCACAGTTGTGAGGATATATCCTCTGTGTCTCTTTAGAAAAGGGCCAGTCTCCCAAGGAAATCAACCAGTCATGGCATATCACATTGCCACAAGACTAGGCACCTCCGTCTCCTATTAAGGCTAGATGAGGTAACCCAATAGGAGGAAAAGGTTCCTAAGACAACAAAGTCAAGGACAGCCCCTGCTTCCACTGTTAGGGGTCCCACACGAAGACCAAGCTACACAACTGTAACATATGTACAGAGAGAGGGCTTATGTCAATCCCATGCAGGCTCCCTGGTTAGCAGTTGAGTCTCTGTGAACCCCGAGGAACCCAAGTTAGTTGATTCTTTGAGGGCTTTTTGGGGTGGTCCTTGACCCATCTGGCTCCTATATTCCTTCCTCCCCCTTTGGCAGGATTCCCTATGTTCCACCTAATGCTTGACTATAGGACTCACACCTGTTTCCATCAGTTGCTGGGTGAAACCTCTCTGATGGCAGTTGGGCTAGACACCAACTATGAGTATAGCAGAATATCATTAGGATTCTTTTTCTATTCTAGGACTTTGGGCTATCCAGCCTCGGAGTCCTGGTCCTTCAGGCAGGGTCAGGGGTGAGCTCCCTGTCATGGCATGAGTCACAAGTTGGACCAGCCATTGGTTGGCCACTCCCACTAGTTCTGTGTCACCTTTACATCAGTACTTCCTGTAGGCAGGAAATCATAGGTCTTATGTAAGTTTTATGGCAGGGTTGGTGCCCCAGTCTCAAATTCTTGCCTGGTTATAGGAGATGGCTGATTCAGGCATTAGAGGGCTACAGGAGCGGATGTGAGGTGCTCCCCACAAAGAGGAGGTGCTCCCCACAAAGAGGAAGTGCTCCCCACAAAGAGGAGGCCGTGGGTGTGAGAGAGCGGCAGGAAAGTGAGTGGCCTCGCTAAGGGCAACTGGGATCCCCGGGAGAAAGAGGCAGCGGCCTGGCCTGCTGTGGGACTAGAGAGCAGGCAGAGGCAGCTCTTACCCACAGGGCAGACCACCTTGGCAGAGGCTGTCGGGAAGAGCAGCAAGATGGAAGTAGCCCCAGGCCGAGGGGCTGCTCTGTTTCCGGGGATATCTGGCCTGTGTGAAAGACACACCTATGTCAGGGGACAAAGAGCGTCTCTAGGCCATGTGTTCACAGTTAGTTCTTTGGGGGGCAATGCTGGGTTGAATTACTGCCTTAATAGGAAGAAAATTCGAATAAAGATTCCCAGGTTGTACTTTGGCCTTCTAACCGCTGGCATCTGTAACTTTTAAGTCCCCACGTGTCCTGATTATCAGACCAGTTAGGGACACGACCCCTGGATCCCACAGGTCTAGCACTCCCGAGAGCAGAGAGGCCTCATGGGTCCAGGCATTCAGCCTCGTTCAGTGCCCAGCGGTGGACAGAGCCATGGCCTCTGCCTCCCTCAGCTTCACAGAGGGGCAGGCCCCCAAAGCTGTTTTGGGGTTCAGTCTTCATTAGTTTTTGTTGAACATTGCTAACAAAGACAGTAAGGGAACCCACAAACATCTCAAGGAAAGTGACAGTTTGTCTCTGGACCTATGATCCTCAAAGGACTCGGTCTGCTCTGGGAGCTGGAGGGCTTTGCAACACAATTTCTATCTGGAGCTTTTGTCTAGATGGGAAAAAACAATGGGGGGGGTGCATGGGTGTTGAGTCAGGGTCTCTTTGTGTAGCCCTGGCTGAGACCCACAGCCAAACATTGCACAGAGTTCAGGGAGTATTATGGAAGAGTTGGGGGAATGATCAAGGGACCTGGACGGGATAGGAACTCCAAAAAGACCAACACAGTCATAAACCCGGACCCCTGGGGGCTATTAGAGACTGAGCCACCAACCAAAGAGCATATATGGGCTGAACCTACCCTTCCCCCTGCACACATGTAGCAGATGTGTGGCTTGGTCCCCTAACATCTGGAGCAGGGCCGGTCGGTCCCTAAAGCTGTTGCCTGCCTGCCTGTCTGCCTGTGGATCCTGCTTCCCTAGCTGGGCTGCCTTGCCTGGCCTCAGTGGGAGAGGATCCCTGCAGAGACGGGATGTTCCAGGGTGGAGGAGTGCCAGGGAGGCCTCCACCCTCTCAGAAGAGAAGGGGAGAGGGAGGGGAGGACAGACTGTGTGAGGGGGTCCAGGAGGAGTCGGATAGCGATTAGGATGTAAATGCATTAACTAGTTAATGGAAAAAATAAATGAAGTTAAAACAAAACAAGAACAAAAAAGGTGTGTACCACCACATCCAACTTTGTGTTTTTAAATAATTTTTATTTCTTAAAATGATAATATAATTACCCACTCTCCTCCTGCGCTCTCCTCCTTCCAGTTCTTCCATGAATCCTTCTGCTCTCTCTCTCTCTCTCTCTCTCTCTCTCTCTCTCTCTCTCTCTCTCTCTCAAATTTATGGCCTCTTTTATTTAGTTGTTATAACACACACACATACACACACACACACACATAATTTAAATGCATAAATGCAACCTTCTTGGCCCACATTCTTGTTTTTTATTTCTTTTAACTTTTAATGCTTTATTTTTGAGATAATTACATCATTAACACCTTCCCTTTCCCTCCAAACCCTCCCATGTACCCCTCTTGCCCTCTTAAATTCATTAATTATTGTTACATACATACATACATACATATGTGAATACATATATTCCTACATATGTAAGAATAGCCGCTCAGTCTGTAAAATGTTCCTTGTATGTGTGTTTTCAGGACCGACCCATTTGCTGTTGCTAACAGGAGTGGGGAAAAGCCCAGGGGGCCTCAGTCCTGCACTAAGAACTCCAGGCAACTAGCCACTGCTTTTGTCAGGAGGTGGAGAGTGTGGCTCTTTGACGTGGCAGTCAGTTCTGGTGTTTCAACATTCAGAATCAGTTCAGGACTCTCAGCTTACGACCCCCACCCCCAATTCCCTGGTATTTTTGACTTTAGTTTTACAAGTTTCTGGGTCCCAGGGTGTAACTGCACTTAGCAGTTCTTATTACTCCTTGAAGTTGTCGAGCCTGTTATCAGTCAGGTGCCGTGCTGCACACTACTAGTCCCAGCTACTTGGGGGGCTGAGGCAGGAGGATCACCTGGACTTAAGAGCTCAAGATTAGCATGGGCAACACAGGAAGAGCCTCTAGGCTGGAGGAAATAGTGAAATAATGAAAACGAGCCAGAGACATAGCCGCCAGCTGTGATGGTAATTACAGCAGCATGGCCCTCTTCCTGGTAGCCCTGGTTTCATACATGGACCTTAATAAACTACTGAGCTAAAGATGGAACTTAGTAAAGAGACAGAAATACAGCCAGTAATTTTCCTTTCAAGCTTCAAATATCCCCCCCCCCACACCCCGCCTTTGATTCTAGGAAAACTGTGAGAGACAATTAGTGCTGGGTTTTGTACACTTAGAAGTGTGTCTAGGAGGGCAGAGGGGAGCACTAGGCCAGAGGAATCCAGCCTGGAGGGCAAAACACCGAGGTGCTCTTATTTCATGCCCAAACTATAAGGCCCTCTTCGCTTTTTTCCTAGCCTGGGGATGTCTTAGCACCTTTCTATTTTGTTCTTGGGTGACTACCTGAGTGTTCTGAGCATGGTTTTCTGGAAGCAAAGTCATAAGAGATCTGCAGAAGGCTGCCACAGAGTCTCCCCGCAGTACCCAGTCAGGCCTCAAATTCCTAAGCTCAAGTCATGCCCCTGCCTCAGCTTCTCAAGTGCTGGGAGGCAGGCACATTAGTTGGCATGTCTTCCATGTAATTTTGGGCTGACATAAAGGAAGCATGTGGCGTGGTCCTGGCCTCTGTGACCTGCAGGAGAGTTGGGATGCCTCAGGGCCTCATTGTGTCATGATGGCCTCATTTTACATGTGAAAGTAGGGTCCTGAGGCCAGTCATCTCACCAAGTCACATCTTTTTTTCGAGACAGGGTTTCTCTGTGTAGCCCTGGCTGTCCTGGAACTCACTCTGTAGACCAGGCTGGCTTCGAACTCAGAAATCCACCTGCCTCTGCCTTCCAGAGTGCTGGGATTACAGGCGTGTGCCACCACCACCCAGCACCCTTTCTGCCGGGGTAAGAAATCCTCTGGCTCCTAACCTGGACCCTTGGCAGCTCTCAGAGACTGAATCGCCGACCTGAGAGCCAGCACAGGCTGGACCTGGGACCCCTGCACATCTGTACCAGACGATCTTCATGCGGGTGTCCCAAACAACTGGAGCAGGGGCTGTCTGAGCCTGTTGCCTGCCTGTGGATCCTGTGCCCTTAAATGGACAGCCTTGTCTGACTTCAGTGGAAGAGGACCTGCCTAGTCCTGCAGCAACTTGATGCTTGGGGGTGGGGGAGAGTTGGAGGGGGGAGGTAGTATTGACACGGGGGGGGGGGGGGGCTTCTCCTTCTCAAAAGAGAAGGGGAAAGGGGAATGGGGGGAGGACTTGCGTGAGTGGGTACTGGGAGGAAAGGAAGAGGAAGAGCTGATATTGGGTTGTAAAGGGAATAAGTAAATAAATTTTTCAAAAGATTAAACGCTATAGCTGTGAGATAGGAAGAACTGGTGGAAAACTAGAGAAACGAGGGAGACCGAGCGCTCTTTGTGCATACTGTGTTGAAGGCCAAAGCAGTTAGGAAACTTGTTCCCCACACAAGGGTGGGGAGAAGGGTCCTCTGATGTTCCTCCACTCTCAGGCTTGCCTTGGTAACGATGTTGTTTCCGTGTGGTGCTGGAAACCCCAGGAAACCCCCAAGCTCCTGAGGCTGTGACAGGCGGAACTCTAGAAAAGTGGCCTCCGAGAGCTGAGAGTGTAGCTAGGTGTGGGAGGAGAGGGGCTGCCATCCTAGTTCTAAGTCTCACTCTGGCCTTTACACCCCCAGCATGCTAGAGAGGCTGCCAAAGACCCCCCTACAAATCCCAGGGCACAGAGCTCCCTCTAGTGGCTTAAATGGACCCACTTGTTGATGCCAGCAGGGTTAGGGTTAGGAGTCTGTCAGGAGAGGGAAGAGGCAAGCATTTGAAGTCAGGTTGGGCAAAAGTGAGGATGGCTGCCCACTGTAAAGATCCAGGGAGGGGCGCCAAGGGGCCTGTGGCACTCTGAATGACAATGGCCTCCTTACGCTCAGACATGTGAGTACTTGGTCTCCAGCTGGTAGATCTGCTTGGGAAGGATTAGGAGGTGTGGCCTATTGGAGGGGTATGTCAGTGGGAGTGGGTTTGGAGCTTCCAAAAGCCCATGTCAGGCTCAGATGCTCTCTCTCTCTCTCTCTCTCTCTCTCTCTCTCTCTCTCTCTCTCTCTCTCTCTCTCTCTCTCCTGCTCCTTCTCCTTCCTCTAGATCAGATGTAAGCTCTCAGCTACTGCTCCAGTGCCTGCCTGCCTGCCTGCCTGCTGTCATGATCCCTGCCATTAAATTGTAACCCCCTATAGAGCTCTATAAGTTGCCTCCTGATTGTCTTCTCACAGTGACTGAAAAGTAACGATATGAAGTGCTTGATGCTTATGTTCACAGCAGCGTTCCTCATCAAACCAAGGTGGAAGACTCCCTGGCCCACTACCCGACCACAGCTTAACAAACTGTGGCACAGCTGCACACGGGTAGGTGGCTCTGCCGTAGGAAGGACCAGCTCTGGCAGGAGTGCACAGTGGATCCCCTGGAGAGTCCAGCAAGTGATTCCATAGGTGTGACTTTGCTAGAATAAAGTCATGGGGACAGGAAGAAAGGTGGCAGTTGCCAAGGGCTGAGGGGTGTGTGCGGGGGTTAGTTTCCTAAGCACAGTGTCAGATGGGGATGATTAGAAAAGTCTGAAGATAAGTAAATGCATCATAGAGTGAAGAGGCCTAATGCCGCTCACTTGGAGAGTAAGGTAAAATGGTAAGGTTGCTCTGATAGTTGAAATATGTGAAGACAGTTTAAAACTCATCATTAAAAATAAATCCAGCTAGGAGATGGAGGTGGTGGTCAACCCAATAAAGTGCCTGCCACACAAGCATGGGACCGACATTCAGACTGAGCAAACACATTAGAAGCCCAGGCTCGATGCCCTGCAGTCTCAGCAGAGGAGAAAACGTCAGCTTCGGAGGATCTCTGACGCTCACCAGGCAGGCACTTTTGTGGAATTGGCGAGATCCAGATTCAACAATCGATCCTGCCTCAAAAAATTAGGTGGAATGGGGGCTTACAACTCTCTATAACTCCAGTTCCAGGGAATCCAATGGATTCTTTCGGAATCTTTTGGCCTCTGTGAGCACCAGGCACATACATAGTACACAGACATTCATGCAGGCAAACACCCATACACATAAAATAAACAAATCTTGTTTAAAAAGGTGGAGGCCTCTGCCTTACACATACACATACATATGCATATGCACCCCTGAATGTACCTATTACACACACACACACACACACACACACACACACGCACATGCACGCACATGCACACACGCACAAACACACACACATGCACATACACATACACATGCACACAAACACACACACACATACACACACAAACACACTTTAAAAAATCCAATTGTAAATTGAGGAAAAGCTATAAAGACATTTTGCTGGAGACAATGTATGAATGGCAAATGACACAGAAACCCTCACAGAGAAACAGCACAGCCTAGAATTCAGACCACATAGGGCACCCAATTAAAGCGATGGAGCCCTTGCCAGCCAGGGCTCGGAGAAGCTGAGTCTCTTTCACACTGCAGAATTTAAAATGATTCAGCCACACTAGATACAAGCCTGGGAAGTGTGTGGGGATTATGTTTTGCAGTACTGGGGACTGAACTCAGGGTCCTACACATGCTAGGCAAGGACCGTGTCCCTGAGCCACATGCCAGCCCCAAGCAGCTTCTTAAAAAACAAAACAATATGATCATTTAATTGAATACCTGGACATTAAAACTCTCCAAATAAAAATGTATGCTCCCATGTGAGCCTAAAATGAAAAACTCACAGTCGTTCCATTTGTAATAGCCCAAAATAAGAGTTCAGCTTCTTCCAGTAAGCAAATGGTGAGGATAGCTGTGGTACGCCCGCATCACACTCTGCTACTCATCAAACAGAATAAACTACAACATGCAGGGTTTGCAGGGCTCCCGAGGGCAGTACTGGAGAAAAGTCAACCTCAAATGACCACAAGGTGGAGGACGTCGAAGACGCTTGGTGTCTTTCTGATACGCTGTGAATTTGCAATCCCTTGGACAGCAAAGGCTACTCAAAGCCCTCCACAACTCTGCAGAGGTAGAGGGGGAAAGGGGCCAAAGGGCAGGTACACCTGTCTACCAAGGCCTGAGGCTGCAGTCTCGCCAAGGAACACACTGCTTGTGACTCCGGGTCTCAATCACTTTGTCATATAGGTGAGATGGCCAGGGTGGGTGTGGACAGCTTGACCCACCACCTGCATTCTTTTAGAAGTTGATTTGTGCAAGGGTTATGGAAAGGGTAACAATCTCAGGCTCAAGAAATAAATAAATAAAGGTTTGCATTGCAGCATAGGTCTGACAAATGTCGGCTAAAAAGTTTCTCACTCAGTCATTCACATACACTGATCAGAAAAGACCTCACTGTCTGAGAGCTCCTATCTGCCCTAACACAACCAAAAAAGTCTAACCCTAACCCTAACCCAAGTCTAACCTGCCTATGCCATAGGCTACTGGTTATCGAAGGTCAGATACCCCAGGCTGTCTCCTGGGTCACTGCTCCTCTAATGGGAATAGTTTAGCATTTAGCTCATCCAGTTCCAACCTTCCAGACCCAGGACGTCACCACTGTCGTCGATATCTGCAGAGCCAGTTGCAAGCTACCCATGTCTCACACACAAGAACTCAGGTCTCAGGCTAGGCTGTCACTTACTCGTAGAGCACATGGAATATCCTGGATTTGACCCCAGCACCTCAAATGAGATACAATCACAAAGCAAATTTAGGGCTCCAGGTAGCACACAGTAGGTGCTCCGTTCACCTGTTGATATTGAACATGTGCTAGTTTTATGTTGATAGCCAGATGGCCTGCCAATTCCTTATCTTTCTTCTGCTTGCACTCTAGCAGTCTCTAGCCTGGCTTCTAATTCATTTTAAATCAGCCATTAATATGTTCACCCCTCTAGCTGGATGCTAGCCTTCAAGCCATTGTCAGCTCTTTGGATAACACTGGAAGGTCGGTGGAGAAGCATGCCAGATGTTGGGGTTCAGGAATCACCTCACAAACCACATGCACACTGATCTCAATCAGACAGGGATCATTTATTTGAGCATATGCCTCAGGACTGATCCATCAGGCCCACGGTCCAGATTCGGGAACTGATCTGTGACCCCAAGTTAAGGTTCCACAGGGCTTTTAAAGCCTGGGATATACAAACACCTGGGCAAAATTATTCTATCCATCAGGATTTAGGGATGGGGATTTCCTTAGAAACATGTCTTGGTTATACACTTATCCTGCTTCCATTGGTTGGGTATTCAATTGTGGCAGGAGACTTGCCTTGTCTGATATTCATGTCTTAACTTGTCTACCAGGATGGGACTTGTCTAACATGCATGTTTTAACTTGTCAGTTGCCCATATACATGTCTTTCTCTGCCAAGTAGGATGCCAGTTGAAAGGGAGGTCTTGGGAACTTAAATTTTACTCGACCACTACTCAAAATGGAAGTCTTATTCCAAATAGTTTCTTATACTGATGCAGATGTCTCTCTTAGGCTGGGGTCCATTCCAGATGCAGCTTATACCATAAAAGCTTATATATAGGTGCAGGAAGTACTGTTGGGTAGTTGGTTTGGGTTCAAGCTCATTGTGGTGGGTAACTCTACAAAGCAGTTCTACTGACTTCTATCATGACTGGTTTCCAAGGGCACAGAACAGAACAGAATATAAAATCAACTTTGGCATGAGAAAGTTTCCTAGTGCCACCCGAAACAACCTATGAGAAAGTTTCCTTATAATGGCAGGCTAGTCGGGTAACAGTCACCTAGATCTCAACATTCCATCCAGGCCTTAATATTTTACTTAGGCCGCAACCTCAGGCGCAGGCCCATCCACCTGGTCTTCAGATACTAGGCAAATGCTCTACTTACTGCTGAGCCACACCGCCAGGACCCAAAGTGTAAATATTTCTGAGTTTTATTTGCAGATACTGTCATAGGCCTAATAGCTTGGCTGAGAGAGCATGTTTTAAGTTATTTCCGGGTTATTAGTTCTTTCTCGGAGGTCATTTCAGAGGTGAGAAGTGACATTAAGCACACAGCAGAATTTGCCACTCACCGAACTGCTGCACCCCAACACAGGTTACGACCCCAGAGCAGGAACTGAGAGACTCTCTATTCTAATCCCCAGGGGTCCATGTCTGAGCTTTGAAGTTACAGGCAGTTCCCAGATCCGGGTGTCGTTAGAGATTGGAAACTTCACAGAGTCTCTTTCTATCCACCCTGGATAATGTCAACTCCTGAAAACCTAGACTGCTGCTTGCTTCCCATAGCCGGTCCTCCGGAGATCTCCACTTGCAGCTGCGGCAGATGCTGATGGCTCTTTACCATCATTTCTGGTAAGATAGATGTCAGCTTGTTGAAGCGGAGTCAGGTGGGGATAGCACCCTGCTCTGCTTGTCACCTCTCCATAGCTGGCCGCCTCTTCAGTTGATCTAAGGGGGCCACACTGTTGTTCTCTATGGCGAGGGAGGCTGTGGGGGTGGGGGCTGTGGAAGCTACAGGCAGCAAGTGCAGGCTGTCCCTGTTGGCCACGCCCAGGCTGCTCAGCTCTAAACCTCCTCTCCTAGATGCTCCACTCAGTGGCCTTGTGACTTTCATAGGCTCTGGGCCCTTGCACAGCGTGGGTCCTAGAAGCCCGGCCAGGTGTAGTGAGGGAATAAAGAGAGGACAGACACATGGACAGGAAAGCCGGGACTAGTGGGATGGGCTCAGACTGACGAAAGAGGCATAGCGCCTCAGAAACTATTGTTAAATAGTTGACCAGGGGGCGGGGTTATTGAACACAGTTTAGCAAGGAGGAGGGGCTTATAGCTTACAACTGAACACGGAGGTAGGTTTAGCTGATCTTAGTAGGAGACATTTTTGTAGGGGGACAGTCTTCAGGACATACGCGTCATGGGAAGAAAGTTACAGGGAGATTTTTCGGCTTACCCTGTAAGTGTTGTAGAGGAAGGCTTTGCCACGCCCCCAAACCTCACCCGAGGAAGGTGTTGTCCGTCCCATGAGTCTGAGACACAGGGACCCTAGACATGGACATGCCCACGTCAAACAATGCAAACCCACTCAGGACTGTGCTCACCTCCCACAGGTGCTCTGGTTGGTGTTTCTGGGCCTGCTGATGTCTCAGAGGACAATATGGGACATGATTGTTGCTGAGAGACTTTCCTACTCTTAATAATCTATGAACCTACAAGGAAGAACCTTCTAGCATGCAGGCCTACTCTTAGCCAGAACTGGCAGAGTAGGGAGGCATGCGCACTCACTGGGATCCTTCCAATATGAGGAAAACACAGGAAGCAGCTCTCTCCCCGCTCACCGGCAAGCCACCTCTCTTGGTCCTGTTCTACACCAAGGACCCCATGTCCTTTGTGGCTTCCATGGACAGACAGGGACATGGGGCCACAATTTTCAGATTCACAGAGGTATTGAAATGGTGGCCAAGGAGCCTGGGTGAACAGGCTGGGGAGGACGGTGGCCTGGGAAAATGATGGAGACGCTTGCATGAGGTCTTTGTGTTCCAGAGATACAGGGCCATGGCTGAGCAGTGGAGATATGCAAGCTGGGTCCAGAGGCCAGTCCAGACAGCCTTGGTACAAGACCATGCTTTTTATATTGTCTTTTTAAAAAGGTTCTTACTCCAGTAACATATACATACTATTTAATATTTTGTCCACTCATAATCACACAGTATGGAGGAGCTAAGCATACCTACAATATTGTAGAACCGTCTGGAAAACTGTATCCCAGGCTTGTATTCTCCTCAGTGAAACTATTCTACAGCCCAGAAACCTCCTGTCTCTGAGTTCCTGGGTTACAGACAGTGTGTGTGCCAGGACAGTGGGACTAGGGCACTCTAAATACCAACTTCTCTTTCTCCTCAGTTCCTGAAGTGCCTGGGAGTTTACTTTTCCATACTCCACGGAGCCAGGGTTATGGAGTATTCGTCTGCGTGTGTGTCTGCCGCCTTCCCTGAACACAATGTCCTCAGGGTCCCTCAGCATCAGCTTTAGTGTATGTGCAAAAAAATATTAAATCAATTTTTAAGGTGGAGGAAGTGTTACTGTATGTCATAATTCATCTTCCGGTCATTTGTGAATGATGGTACTGTAAATATGGGTAGGCAGGAATCTCTGGGGCTTGCTTTCAGTCTTTTGTGGGTACACACGAGAGTGGGATTGGTGATGCCCAGGGTGACCTGGTACTGGTTTTTGTTTGTTTGGTTGGTTTTTTTTGAGGTACTAGTTTTTTTGAGGCAGGAGTGGAGGTGCCAAGGCTTGGGACAGGAGGTTTAATCTGACACTGCAGGGCAGGTGACCCTCATTAGGGGCGCAGCTGCTCTGAGCCTCATGTTCCTTTACCACAGCGCCTTTATGCTGACAGTCTGTCACAGGTTGAATAAGCTCGGTCCAGGGAGTGGCCCTATTAGGAGGCGTGGCCTTGTTGGAGTAGGTGTGTCACTGTGGCCATGGGCTTTAAGACCCTCACCCTAGCTGCCTGGAAGTCAGTCTTCCACTAGCAGCCTTCAGATGAATATGTAGGACTCACAGCTCTGCCTGCACCATGCCTGCCTGGATGCTGCCCTGCTCCCACCTTGAGGATGATGAGCTGAACCTCTGAACCTGGGAGTCAGCCCCAACTAAATGCTGTATTTATGAGAGCTGCCTTGGTCATGGTGTCTGTTCCCAGCTGTAAAACCCTAACGAGGACATGGGCCAATGACTAAACAGACATGAAGTGTGCTTTATTTATTGTCAGTGTGCAGTGTGGCCACTGGTCCCCAGAAAGCTCCAAAGGACTGGCTTTGTATCTGGTTCCCCAGGAGCCCAGTGGCAATTCTGTCCCCTTAAACCTCACAGCCGAGGGGCACACGGGCTGACCAAGTACATTGTGTGTTCTCATTCCTATAGAGGTAGCCATATTCATAATATCTTTCTAGCTCTCACTTTTAAAGCTCTAAGCGGGCCACTGTGGGAAATTACAAGATACATGGGGTGCGCTTAGCATAAGGCAGCAGACTGTGTCACAGGTCGCTGGGTACAGGGGGCATCCCTTGGTAGGGTAAGTAGGTTCTGAGTGATGGGCTGACTGTGTGCTTGGGTATGGGAGGTGGCCCGGCGTGGGTTGCAAGGCCAAGACTTATTTTAGTAACTAGAGTTTCCTCTGGTCAGCAATGACTGATGCAGACCTGGAAATAAACTATCTTTAAACAAGCCGGTGAGGGATACGGAAGAACATAAATAGCGGGGCTCGTTCAGGAAACTCCTCCACCAGCTCATCCAGCTGCAAACAGCTGGGACTCGTGTCCCAGACATCCAGAAGACATTCCTTTGCGGCCCTTCTGGGAGTCGATTTGACCTTGCGAGCCTCCCCGGTCCACAACCTAGCAGGGAGGAGAAGTCTGGCTTACAGGCCTGATCACTGTACACAGAGGAGGAGAAGAAACATTTTTGTTGTGGTGTGTGTGTGTGTGTGTGTGTGTGTGTGTGTGTGTGCATGCGTGCACAAAGCAAAGCAAAGCAAAAAATGAGAGGGGGAAAAATGAGGCAGTTGCTAGGTAAGGGCTCTGCGGGCATGAGATGGACACTGTCTCAAGGAGCCCCATGGCAGGCAGGTACCGGGTGTGAGGTGAGGGAGGGGAGGAGGAGGCAGGGCCCATACAGGCTCTTTTGCCCCCTGGATGCTTCTGCTGGATGCCTTCACCGGCGCGTGGTCATTGTCTCTGTGAGCTGTGTCTCCTTTCCAGCTGCCACTCTGTGGACGAGGAATTCACAACCATGAATTTAATAGACGCCCGGGCGAGAGAGGCAGAAATCCCACCTACCCGCTATTTACTTACCCACAAACATCTGTGTTTGGGAAGTGATTCTAAAGGTTGAAGAGGACTCCTCAGCACCACTCAAACTCCAGACAGAACTTCAGGGATTCAGAAGTGGTACCCAGTCCCAGGAGAGTTAGGTGGCCACTGCCAAGCTTGGCTGATGGTGTTAACAGCACAGTTTGCTGATGTTCTTGTGCAAGAAGAAAGGGCCAGTCTCCTGAAGTTCTGACTAGCCAGAAGGGCAGTGTAGATGGATCCAGAAACCAAGGCTCTCTCTTCCTCACAGTTCCCATGCTACCTAAAACAAAACAAAACAAAACCAAAAAACCCAAAAAGCAAAAAACAAAAAACGACAACAAAAACAAATAAACAAAAAACCAAAAAAAAAAAAAAAAAGAAAGTAAAAACTTACATTTATTGGTGTGGGTGTGTCTCTCAGGATATATAGGTATACAAGCAAGCGGGTACTCATGGGGGCCGGAAGAGGGCATTAGGTGTCTGGAAGCTGGAGTTACAAGTGATTGTGAGTCACCAGGTGTGGATGCTGGGAATTGAACTCTGGTTCTCTGTAAAAGCTGCAAGCACTCATCTTTCTTCCTTCCTTCCTTCCTTCCTTCCTTCCTTCCTTCCTTCCTTCCTCCCTCCCTCCCTCCCTCCCTCCCTCCCTCCCTTCCTTCCTTCCTTCTTTCTTTCTTTCTTGGTTATTTTATTTATTTACATTTCAAATATTATCCCCTTTCAGTTTCTCCTCCACAAGTCCCCATCCCATCCTCCCTCCCCGCTGCTTCTATGAGGGTGCTCTGCCCCCAACCGACTCCCACCTCACCTCCCTAGCATTCCCCTATGGTGGGGCATTGAGACTTCACAGGACCAAGGGCCTCCCCTCCCACTGATGCCAGATAAGGCCATCCTCTGCTACATATGCAGCTGGAGCCATGAGCCCCTCCTCTGGGGGGTCTGGTTGGTTGATACTGTTGTTCCTGTTTGTCTGTTGCAAACCCCTTCAGCTCCTTCAGTCCTTCCCATAACTCCTCCATTGGGGTCCCTGTGCTCAGTCAGATGGTTGGCTGTGAGCATCCGCATCTGTATTGGTCAGGCACTGGCAGAGCCTCTCAGGAGACAGCTAACCACCAAGCCATCTCTCCAGCTCCCCTGAGGCTGTCATGAGGCATCACAATTTCTCAAGTCAGAGCTGGGAGGGGCTAGCTCACACTATGAATGGTGGCGGGGGAGGGGGAGCGGAAGGGGAGGTCATAGCACTGTGGTACAGTGCTTGATGCACAAACATGAGAACCCTAGTTCCATCCCAGCTCCCACAGAAAACACTGGGTATTGTATGTGCCAGGAACCCCAATGCTGGAAAGGCAGAGGCAACTTAGTTAACAAGTCTAAAGTCCCAGTGAGAGACCCTGTCTCAAAAGCGACAGGAGCATGCTAGACACACAGTGTTTTTTTGTTTTTTGTTTTGAGTTTTTTGCTGTTGTTTTTTTTTTTTTTTCAAGGCAGGGTTTCTTTCTGTAGCCTTGGCTTCTCTGGAACTCACTCTGTAGACCAGGCTGGCCTGGCCTCGAATTTACAGAGCTCCCCCTGCCTCTGCCTCCCGAGGTGTGCACCACCACTGCCAGGCTCACATTTTTTTTAGAGTAGACCAGAATGGTCCCTATTCCAGGTGCACAGGGAAGATGTGCGTGAGCCATCTGTCGGCAAGGCTGTGAAAGATGAAATGCCTTCAAATTCAATGACACAAAGCCACAGGGACCTAGTGGGGGCAGAGGTGCCTTTATGAGTTCTGAGTGTCGGAAAGCAGATACTGAGAGCCAAAGCTGGGCTGAGTGAACCCTGGGCCTGGTAGGGCCATTAAGGGGAGTGTGGAGCGACTTGGGCTGGAGAGAGGCATGACTCTTGGCTCTATAATGCTCTTCTGGATACTGCCACCTGCCCCAGCTGGTATAGTCACTCACTGTAGGACTATGTCTTCCTTTTAATTTCCATCCAAGCAGGGGAACTCACTTTCACCCATGCCTCTTGTGCAATGCTGAGCACAGTTCCTGCACCCGTGGAAGAGGCAGCTTGTCTTTCGAGGTGGATAGAGAGATGAATAGGAGTCCATAGAGGTGACGTGTCCAGTTGGCAGGGCTGCTGGCTGACTTGCCTGCTCCTTAAGCAATTGTTCCATGGGTGATTTGGGCCTGTTCTGTGTCTCCCTTACCTTGCTGTAAGTCCTTTAGGCCTGACAGAAACTCTATCAGTCAAGGAAACTGTAGGAGGGAAACTAGGAAGAGGCATCCAGGCCCTCTGGGCTCCAGCTGGTCTGCCCTTGGTTGACGCTGCGGCTTGCTCCCACCCTGCCTTTTCCTCCCACGATTCCTTCTGCATTAGCTCAGTGTAGCATTACCCCAAGGAGCACATCCAAGTTGGCAAGAGTCACACATTAGGCCGTTTGCCTTTTAACCAAGTTTATGATTTAAATCTTGTGCTCTTAACACCTTCTTTGCAAGCCTCGGAGGGAAACAAAAATGTTGACCTTGTTTATTCATTTCCTCCTTAATATGGAGACCCTCGCTTGGCTGACGCCTCCGTGTGTGTATCGGCACAGCTGCACACAGACGCTGTGTGCACACGTGTGTGAAGGCAGGGCTGCGCGCACGCGCACGCACGCGCACACACACACACACACACACACACACACACACACACACACACGCTGGGTGCACACATGCTCAAGAGAACACTCGTTTTACTTTGATTCTTGGCAAGTTTCCAGGACATGAAAAACCCTCTGAAGAATTGTTACCTGCATTGGATTCCAAGATGTTGTTCCTTCTCCTTAAGGAAGGTTCAGCTCCTCAGTGGGAATTCCTGGGGGTGGCTGGGAGGCCCAGGGAATTGGAACAGGGGAGGAGCGGGGCTCTCAGGTGACAAGAGCCTCACCCAGGACCCTGAGCACCAGGGTCAGAGCCCAGTTGCCTCCCTCCCAGCTGCTTCTCAGGACAGACAGGCTCCACCTGTGGCTCAGCACTACAGCAGTGTTACTAGGAGCTCTGTAGGCTGGAGATGGGGATTGGCGGGGGCAGGGGACAGACAGGATCTTCCATCTAACATCAGGAAGCTGGAGCGAAACTGCAGGGAATGAAGATGTTGGGAAGTTTCCAGGTAAGCAAGTCCTTTTTCTTTGCTTGTTAAGCTTAGAACCTGTGGAGGATCCAGGAGAAAGGTCAGTCCTTGCTTACAAGCGTGTGTGGTCAACGAGGAGATGGGAGAAGGAAAGCACTCTACATGTCTTGGAAGGAGAGAGGTGGAGATCAGGGCTCCTCTTATTCTGCGGCCGAAGAGTGACTCTCTCTGCTTGGCTAAGGGTGAAGAGTCTTAAGCATGTTTGCACATTTAAGTCTGTGCAGGGAGCTTGGAAACATTGCAATGGGGTGTCAGCATGTTGTGGCTTGACCTCTATGATGTGATGGCCTGGCCAGAGAATCTCATATTGGGTTCCAGGGTCTCTGTGTCTCATTTGTCACAGCAATGAAGAGCCAGGAAAGGCAGCCTTCCTATTCAGGATCCCATCCTTATAAATGGGGGGCAGTGGCCAGATGCTGAGGCATGCCAATCGGCCAATTGGCATCTTGGGCTTCTTTCTTCCTGAAGCAGAACCAATATGATTGTTAGCATGTAACTCCCTTGGGGAAGGAACTGTGGCCCACACCCAGGGGACTGCAGGGAAGCAGGCCTACCCAGACAGCAGCTCGTTTCCTGAAGGGCGATGCACACGGTCGGCATCTCCATGGGTCGCCACGGCTTTCCAAAGCAAGCTTTGGCTCTCCCTGCTGAGTGTCAAGTGCACCTTTTATTGACCCGGGCTTGATGCGTTATCACGCAGTCTCTCCCGCTGGTGTTGTGGGAATGGACCCCACGGATAGCACGCACTAGGCAAGTGCTGGGCCCTGAGCCACGCAGGTGGTACATCCTTTTGTTTGCATGTTACAAACATGTGAAGGCTGGAGGTCAAAGGCTTTAGGTGACATCTTCGAGGCTGAGGCCATACACTCAGATGGCAGCAAAGCCTAGGTGACAACCTGTTCTACCTGTGAACTCCATGTGCACCTGCCTTCATGGTCAAGGCTTGTGCGGGTTCTTTGTCAGCTTAGCAGGGCCAGCATTCTGTCTGCCTCACTTAGGGACAGCTCCTCCTAGCAGGCAGGGCCTTGTGGGAATGTCAGCAAGCTGCTGTAGAACCAGCTTGGGGAGAATGACATTCAACAGTGGGCCTGCTCACGGCTGTGGGTGTTTTGTGTACTTGTGTCTTAGTCCTCTCTCTGATGCTGTAACATGCTCTCTAAGTGCAGTTTGTTAGGAATAAAGATTAGTGTGGTGGGAAATCTGAACAGATGGGGCCACCATCCTCTCGTCTCTGGTAGGGCCTCTTTGTACATGCTAACAGCAGCAGATACCACATTGGTGATGGGTTACTGTGACAGCTAGGGCTTCTTTCCCCATGATGGGTGCCACCTTCATGACCTCATTGAATTGTCTTCCAAAAAAGCCTTACCTCTGACACCACCTCTGATTCCAAATTACCTCTGAAATTTGGAAGTTAAGTTTCCAACATATGCACTTTGGGGGCACACAAATACACCACAGTGCCCCATGAACCCTTGTGTGCTGTGGGGGCAACTGTTCTATTCCCAAGTTGACACAGTAAAGGGGTGATCTGTATACCAAGTAACACTGATGAGGTGATACCATCTCCTATCATTCCTTCCCAGTACAGTTTAGCCTGAAGATGGCTAGGACATTAGGTGATTAACTGCCTGTTTTCTAGGAAATTAATGGTATCCAAAGGCCAACAGAACACAAGACCATGTGACTCATATTCATCCTGACAGTGAGCAGGCCTGGCCCATCATTTCTATTTTCTCTGAACCCCTAGCCAGCATATGGCCCTGATGCCTTCCCCCGTCTGAGGCTGGCAGGACCCTGGTCCAACTATTTCATTCCCTGACCCTGAACCTCTGATAGGAGCATGGGCTCTGAGAGGAGCCAGAACAACCTGGAAATCCATTGACAGGGGAATGATCCAGCCTGCCACTAGTTGACTGTGTAGCTCTGGGCTATTTAGCTTGCATTTTAGCTTCCCTACCAGAAAATGAATCCTTGAATACCTGGCAGGCAATGGACCCTGTGCTGACCATCATTACTCAGTGCAGGGATGCTGTGTACCGCTCTTGGCAGCTTCTCCCTTCCAGGCCTCAGGAGCCTCCCCCAGCCGTAGAGAGAGAGCAAGGTACTGATTTTCCAGGGCTGCTATGCTAGGTGCTTTCTTCACCTCTTCTTTAGTTTATCAGTCCTGCAGAGCTGGGTATTCCTATTTTATGAATTTGCACAGGGTGGACGACTGGTGATGTGAGATGTTGCGCTCCCCAGCTGGCCACACATTCAGGACATTAGAAGTCTTTTAGCACACAGGCACATCCCACGGTCTAAGCCACATTGTAGCCACCACATCTGAGTATTGCTCTTCTGCCAAGCAGTGCTCCCTGGACCCACACAGGCCACTGGCTAGCCTGGATACCTGTGCACATTCTGCATTGTTTTTGCCCGTGTGATCTCACTTGACACTCCTAGGGGTGACCAACCTGATGATTTGCAAAGTGCTGCTCTTCCAGTATCGGGAATTGGGATTAGTCTCCTCCCCTAGCCTAGCAGCAGCCAAAGCTGTGGGGAAAACCAACTGGAGAGCCATGGCTTTGCTGGCTGTCCTGAGATCCTTGTCCTGTCCGTGGCTCATCTGAGAAGTGAGACAGGGTCTCTCATACTGTAGAGATGAAAGAAGTCATGATCAGAGCCTAGCAGACAGCAAACAAGCTGACAGTACTAGTCTTTGTACCCAAATGTTTCCAACAGGGATTATGGCATGCATGGTCCTGGGAAAGAGGCTCATGTATGCTGACCAGGAAAGTGTGGTAGACTGATGTCATTCTTGAGACTGATCAGGGAAATCGCACAGACTTCCAAAGAGGGAGCATGGCTTACCGGTGATCCTGAGGGCCCGGTCCTCATCTTCACTCTCACCCCCACTCCCTGGCCAGTCTTCCGTAGCTATGTCCTACTCCTTAACCCTCTCCAACACACAGCTTGACCATTTTAAAGCAGCTCCAAGATATGCAAAAAAGTAACCATGTGCTTTCAGAGTTTTCAAAATGGAAAACATAATTATGTATTATGCTCATGTCTGCTTGCATTATCATTAAAAAAAAAACTGTGTGCACTGTGTGGGTTTATGTGCACCATATGCAAGCCTGTGATCTGTGTCCACTCCTTTGCAGCTAAGTACTGGTCAACAACTGAGTGAATGTATTAGTTTAAAAAAAAAAAGAATGGGAAGCCCTAGAAACTGCTGACTAGTGTGGTCTACTGGGCTTGTGGCTTTAAGCTGTGGGGCACAGCGTTCATCCTGTCAGTCACGTCACTATTTCCCATGATGCAACCAGGTGCAGCACCCTTCCTCAGTTTGGGTCAACAGGCCAGGAACACCTTCACCTGGCAGTATGTCTAAACAGCTGCTCTGCCAGCAACAGGACCTAGAAATGCTTGGTTCTCTTACTTCACAATTCCTACAGACTAACACAGTCAGGTGCCATGATTTCCACAGAAAAGAGAGACTTTGGTGAGACAGGTCTATGTGGCCCAGGCTGCTCTCCAGCTCTGAATCTTCCCACCTCAGATTCCTGAGTATTGGGGGCCCAGGCATGAGCCAGTGTGCTGAGCTCCGCAGGATTTTCTTCTTGCTTCCTAAGATAGTCATGGATTAAAAGTTAATCAGAATGTGAGCTCCCTATGGTAAAAGTCCCAGAACATTACTTATGGGCACAAGGTCTCAGGAAGTCCCAGAGCAGACAATGGTGTCCACGATTATGCATGGGTCCTCCCGACTTTTACTCTTGGTGTTCATAATGCAGACACACAGACCACATCTGAGGTGACCAGCAGAACACAACCCTGAAGTGGGAGCCAGTTCCGCTGCCATCTTGGTGTCAATTCCTCCTGGGTGGTGAATGCTTTCATAATGCAGTCGGATCTGACGTGGAAAACCTGCTTGGGAATAGGGTGAAAAGGAAAAAGGAAACTGAAAACTGACTTTGTCAGATAATCAGAGTTGCAATGGGAATCTAAGAGCACATCTTCTGCTGAGACCAGTCCGACAGGTGAGAGGCACTAGCCAGCTAAGTCTACTGTGAATGTCCCCAAACACAGAGTGATTGGATTCTAGTCTGCCGCTGGAGATGGTCTGGAGGGGACTGCTGGTTTCCTCCTGCTTTTCCGGATCATAACCAGTCTCGCCACAGGGGTATGAACAGGCTAGGACAGACTAAAGAAGGCTGCAGCACACAGTTTTTAAATAAGTTTATAATTTCCTGATGGTTTTAGTTTGTGAATAAAAAAGAAAAAAAAACTTGAACAAAGTGTTTACAATAATTACCAAGGCAAAGTTGAACAGAACACGTCTTTGTAAAGTCATCATCAGGCCGGCAACTTAAGTCTAGGAACTGCACACATGTGCACAGTTGAAGACAGCAGCTGCAGCTGCTGCACACAAACCATCAGGCTGCCTCCATGGCTGTCTACAGGGACTCAAGCTACAGGAAGCCAGTGCCCAGTGTTCTGGGCTCCCCACTAAAGTGCAACATGCCTCTTCTGAAGTAGGGGTGCAGAAACGTCCCCGTCCCGGGTTTCTAGTCTGCACTGGGCAGCTGGCCAACGGATGGCATGTGCCTCAGGCGGGACTAGATGCTTTAAAGGATGGCGGTAATACTGGTGTGGCGGGAAAGGGGCTGGGCTGATGTGCTTACTGTGGCATAGGGGTGGATCTCCTTGTCTCAGCCTGGCTCATTTCCTTCCCTGACTCTGACATCTCTGGAGTCAAGGGAGTTTAGGTCTAAAAAGCTTCAAAGGAAAAAAAAATCTAGGATCAGGAGCCAGAGAGAGCTAAGCTCTGAGGGCCACCCACGGCACCTGGCCCACAGGCTCCAGGAGACCAGGCTGCCCCGTTAGATGGTTATGATGAGATAGCACCAAGTGGGCAGGAAGAGGTCCTGTGGCCTTGCAAGCAGGGGCTCCAGGCCCAAGCCCAGGTTACAACATAGCACTAGGCACACAAGGCTTGATCCAATGCGAGGGTGAGGGTGGTTCTGGGGTCACCAACTTTGAAACCCCTACCCAGAGGTCCTGAGGATGTAGAGAAAATGCTGACACAACTGAGGGTCTCTGAGCCCCAGATTCTCATTTCTCCACTGAGCAGGTGTCTCGTTCCTAGGTAGTCACCTAACTCAGGTGTGGTCAGTGTGTCCCCCAAGGGCTGGCCTGGCTACCCCCGCACCAACCTGGAGGAGAGGAGCTAGGCTGCCCATAGCTTGAATTCCTTTGTTAACATGACATTGATGGGTTTGCATCTTTTAAAACACAGCTCTTTAATTTTTTAGTTCTATAACTACTTTTTTAATATTTTAATATTCTCAACAACGGACACAATGTAACTGCCCCGTTCTCTGAATCACACAAACAATATCAACAAGCAGAGAAACAAGAAAGGTGGTAGGAGCCGGACAGACACCAGCTCCCTCCAATCAACCCCTAAAATCACTTCTCCCTCAAAAGAGGCAGGAGGAGAAATACCTACAACAGGGTCACAGCACTTGCCAAACACATTGGGAAGAATCAGGAGACACTTGGTTACAATGTTGACACTAAAAAGTTTGGAAAGTTTCTGTTTAAAAAGAGTAGACAGCCATTTTGTTCAGAAGGATTTCCCAGGTAAAGCATGTTTTCTTTTTCCCTGACCGTCCTCTTGGTTCACAGGAAGGAATATGTCTTTGAACAGTCCGACTCTCCGAGACTGGCAGTGATGGCGGGTGCCCGGAAGGCCTGAGGTGCAGCCTCATCGCTCTGGCTCCTCCTCCATGGCTCCGGACTCTGCAGGCAGGAGGCGAAGCAGATTTGAGAGTTGCTGGCACTGCTGACACAGGGTCTGCTGGGACTTAGGCCTGTGGGTGTCACATCCTACGGATCGACATTTCCTTGCTTTGACCCTTCTTCAAAGACCTGGAGGGAGGCCAATGAGTCTGTGCTTCAGTCACATATGAGGGTGTGATGCCAAGCCAGTCCCAGTGTCAACAGTGGATGGCAGGACAGTAGCACGTGAAAACTATCTGCACTGACTTCATCTCTCCTGAGAAAGAAATCGAGCCAACACTTTCTTCCCAGGAGGCCAAACAGATGGACAGGACACGGTGAGCCACAGCGTGACCTCCAACACCGCTGGTGGTCTCATTCCAGTCTGCTCTCCTAGGGCTTCTAAAGCCCACTGGTGAGGAAGAGGTACACTCAGGCCTTCTCAAGTGAGAATAAAGGCTGGCAGGAACTGGAGGACCCCCCTCCACATTTCTGAGTTGCTAAAGCCCACTCTGACTTCTCCTTAAGTACTTTCTAATCCCAGTTAGATGTGCCACCAGCCACTCAATGAGGGCTGGGGACAAGAGCCTACTAAGGCATGCAGAACCAGGAGCCCTAGGTTGGCTTCTGGCCCTCTTTCATACTGTCATCTTCATGACGTCACTTGGGGTAGACACTGCTGACAGAGGGTCTGCTGGGACTTAGGCCTGTGGGTGTCACATCCTACAGAGTAACATAACCTTACTTTGACCCTTCTTCAAAGACCTGGAGGGAGGCCACCTTCACTTTAGGTGCAAAGCCTCTGAGGCTCGAGGATGGAGTGAGGAGACAGAGATGATCCTAGCCAACCTGCATGAGCTCTCAGGACCTTTAGGAACATACGTGCATAAAGACAGTCATGGAATGACATGTCCCAGTGTGATGGCAGTTATGAATTTTGTAAATATTGGCTTAATAAGTGGTAGTCAGTAGGATCCGAAGGCCAGATACCCTATTAACTTTGCTTAATACAAAGACTAAATTTATGGTTCAACTTTAGCTCCACAGTCTCCAGAACCACTTGAGTTGCTGGATCACCGCCCGAGGAGACCCCTTTGCTATGGTGCAGAGATCAGACAAGGTCTATCTCACAAACCTGCCTTCTCGATAAGCATGAGCCCTGCAGGGTTCCTGCAACCTCTCTGGAGGGACCAGATGGAGAAGGAGGTGGTGGAGTGGGTCAGATGCCCAGTTAGTAAGGGTGGCAGCAGATGGTATTTCTGCTAACAAACACCAAATGGGGACCTGTAAGGATGCCTGCCTGTGGTGACCCCTCACAGAACAGCTGGAGCAGTGGCTGGCCAGCGGCAGGGCTAGGCTGCTCCTGTGGGCCTGGACTCTTCTAAGTTTTCTGGATTCCACTGTTGCCTATGAAGCTGTTACTAGGTAGTGGTTCCTTAGGTTATGAGAATAAAATAAGATTCTAACTTTCCTATCCTGAAATACTGGGGTCTTCTACAGGATTTATGGATGGGACAATTAAAAAAAATTGAGAGAACTGAGCAGCAGTAATTACCATTTTTTGGCCTAATTTCCATCTTCCTGGTGGCTAGGCTGGGTCCTCCAAACGCACCTCTGTGAGAGGTGCATGGCAGAGTCCACCCAAACCCTCACAAGAAACTCTCCAGCATCCCCCACAAAGGAACACTTTATGGCAGGGAAGAAATGAAGCCAGGGCTGCGACTGTTTAAGTGACTGTGACAAGCAGTGGCTGCATGATGTCCTAGGTTGAGGGCGTGAGAGATTTGCGGGCAGTGCTACATTCCTTTGAGAGTGTAACTGGGCAGAGGGGGAAATGCAGGCCAAGAGGCCTTAGCAGCCTCATCAGGAGTCTGCTTCAGGGATGGAGACTAGACATGAGCTGCACTAACTATGTCTGACAGCTGTCTTCTGCACCCGGGGAAAGTCTGCAAAATGCCCCGACATTCAGCTGGCTCTGCATCTGATTCCAGCATGGTGCTGGCCAAGTCCATGAGGTGTGCATGGTTGTGTTAAGCAGTCAGCTGACACAAATGAACATGGCTAGTCCCTTAAACAGAACACGATTCAGGGTAATAACACTGACAGCAAAGATCCTGACCTGCCAGATGGGATCTTCCAGGCAGAGGCGGCTCACCCAAGCCCACAGATGCCAGGAGAGTGGAGAACAGAGTGCTGGTCTGGGCAGACAGAAGGGAGAAGGTATGCGTTCACTGCCAGGATTCAAGCGAGGCATCTCCCAGGACTTCCATGCCATGCCTATCAGAGGCTTTTTCAAGGATGGGCACTGTGCACATGGATGTGTACACAGTAGGCATCTCATAATGAATGAATGGAGGAGGGAATGCGTGTGAATTAAGACAAACTCAGTTGTGCTAAAAGAAGTTTCAAGGCATGTTTGAGGCTGCGGCTCTGAGATGTACCTTAAGAGTGGAGCTGAGAAGGGGGGCAGTGGATCACATACTCTAGCAACCCCTGGTCTACAGCAGCTTGGGGCAAGGTGGTGGGAACAAAGAGCGTGGTGGGTGATGTTCACGAGGAATGAGCCTGGCCCTCCAGGACATCTTCTGAGGAGCAAATCTGTAAGCAGTGACAACAGGGCCCTACATATTAAGCCCTCTTCTCTTCAGTCAGACATTTACCCTAACAGTGTAGCATGGGAAGGTCAAAGGACTTAAAGAAGAGTAGCAGGGTGGCCACTGTGAACATCCTCCTGCTGCTGACTAAAGCACAGGTGAGACAGGCAACAGGCTGAGAGCTGAGCTGCAGGAAGCCGGCCGTACCAGGGCTCATGATGGTGAGCACAGGGACAGCGTGACGTGGTCACCTCCTCCCTCCTTCTCTACCCTCCGAGGAGAAAGCACTCGTGCTGATGCTTCAGCTCCAGGCTCCCAAAGCACAGAATCTGAGGGCTCCAGGTGAGCTGAGTGGCTTCTGGCTTCCTGTTCCTGGAAGGGTGGAGCGTAGCTCCCAGCTCTGCACTGCTGACGCCAAGGACAGTTAGTTCTTCATGGAGACCAGGGAGCTCTGTGCAGGCAACATTCAAAGCGGAAGGCGAGTGCGGTGACAGACACCGGTGGCTGGACTGGCACGTCCAGCTGGCAGGTGTGGTGTGGAGGCGACTCAGACACCAACTCCTCAGGTTTTCCTCTTGAGCTCCTTGGTCACCTTCCGTGGAGCACATCAGGAGCATATCAGGAACACGTCAGGAGGACTCTTCCAGGGCATTGACCACTTGCTCGAGGATGTCAGGGCAGTGGTCAGCTATCTGCTGGAGAATGGCGTTTGCGAACTCCTGCAGCTCTGCGTTGTCCCCTTCCACTTTCTCCAACTCGTTCTGAAGCTGAAAGGGAGGAGAGGCAGGGTTTAGGGAGAGTTCAGATTATCTGTGCTGAGTGGGAATTCATCAGGAAAGAAATAACAAGCAGAGTTGATGTTCCTGTACCAAAAGGAATGTTTAAAATACACACATTTCTAGACTCTCTTCCTCAAAGTAAGGCCCAGAGAAGCCAGTTCTAAGTCCAAGGCTGCACGCTGTAACTTCCAGTGCTGACTTCATGTGGATGGCTGTGTCCAAGCTTCCAGACTCACAGGCCTGAGTGACTGAGGAGTTCAACTTTGTGTGGTGCTCCTACACAAAGATTTCCCTTTGCTACACACAGCTGTGTTTCTGCAGGGGCCTCAGACTGCTTAGTTACCCTGTCAGATATCCTAGCCCACTGCAGAGGAGAGACACACACCTGATGTGCTGTTTTCGGTCGCACTGGACAGTCCTTTTCTAACCAGCAGTCACTAGTGCACTGTGTGAGGTCTGAACGACTGAGGAGCGGGTCCCTGTGCCGAAACTCCTTGTATTCTGATGGCAGGACAAGAATGTCAACAAGTAAGTCACAACCCAGCACAGTGCACCTCAGAGCTGAGGACACACTGGGAGAGAAGACACATGGTTACTTCATTCTGGGTGCATGAGGAGCCACTAAAAGGTCTCAAGAGCCAAAGAGCCTCTCACTTGGGTGATCAGAGGCAGATCAAAGAAACATTCAGTACGCTGGATCCTACAGTGAGGGGCGGGTGGGGGAATGGAGTTGACACAGGTGAGGGCAAACCCAACCTGGTACAAACTACAAGGAAATCCTGTATTTTGAAATGGCACAGTGACATAACTGCTTTCATCTTCTTAGAAGGTGACTTGGAGATCTAGTGACCATAGGTGTGTGGATTCATTTCTGGGTTTTCAATTCTATTCCATTGATCTTCCTGTCTCTTTCTGTACCAATACCATGAAGGTGGTTTTTTTTAAAATCACTATTGCTCTGTAGTACTGCTTGATATCAGGGATAGTGATTCTGCCAGAAGTTTTTTATTGTTGAGAATAGTTTTTTTATTTTTTGGATTTTTTTTGTTTTTGTTTTTGTTTTTGGTTTTTTTTGTTTTTGTTTTTTTGTTTTTTTGTTTTTTTTTTGTTTTTTTTTGAGACAAGCTCTCTATGTATAGCCCTGGCTGTCCTGGAGCTCACCCTGTAGACCAGGCTGGCCTAGAACTCAGAAATCCGCCTGCCTCTACCTCCCAGAGTGCTGGGATTACAGGCGTGCGGTGAGAATAGCTTTTGCTATCCTGGGTTTTTTGTTATTCCAAATGAATTTGCAAATTACTCTTTCTAACTCTTAGGAAGAATTGATTTGGAATTTTGATGGGGATTGCATTCAATCTATAGATTACTTTCAGCTAAAATAAAAAACTCAGGTGACAGCAGATGCTGGCAAGGATGTGGAGAAAGAGGAACATGCCTCCATTGCTGTTGGGATTGCAAGCTGGTACAATCACTCTGGAAATTAGTTTGGTGGCACCTCAGAAAATTGGACATAGTACTACATGAGGACCCAGCTATACCACTCCTGGGCATATACCCAGAAGATGCTCCAACATGTAATAAGGACACATGCTCCACTATGTTCATAGCAGCCTTATTTATAATAGCCAGAAACTGGAAAGAATCCAGATGTTCTTCAACGGAGGAATGGATACAGAAAATGTGGTATATTTATTAAATGTGGTATATTATTTAAATGGAGTACTACTCAGCTATTAAAAATGATGAATTCATGAAATTCTTAGGCAAATGGACTTAGAAAATATCATCCTGAGTGAGGTAACCTAATCACAAAAGAACACACATAGCATGCACTCACTGATAAGTGGATATTAGCCTAAAAGCTCAGAATACCTGAGATACAATTCACAGACCACATGAAGCTCAATAAGAAGGAAGACCAAAATGGGGGTACTTCAGTTCTTCTGAGAAGGGGAACAAAATACTTACAGGAGCAAATGTGGAGACAAAGTGTAGAGCAGAGACTGAAGGAAAGGTCATCCAGAGACTGTCCCACCCTGGCACGATTGTGGATGCCAAGAAATGCTTGCTTAAAGGAGCCTGACATAGCTGTCTCCTGAGAGGCCCTGCCAGAGCCTTACAAATAGAGGCGGCTACTCACAGCCAACCATTGGACGGAGCACAGGGGTCCCCAACGGAGGAGTTAGAGAAAAGACTGAAGGAGCTGAAGGGGTTTGCAACCCCATAGGAAGAACAACAATATCAACCAATCAAACTTCCCAGAGCTCCAAGGGACTAAACCACCTACCAAAGAGTACACATGGAGGGAGCCATGGCTCCAGCGGCATATGTGGCAGAGGATGGCCTTATCAGACATCAATGGGAGGAGAGGTCCTTGGTCCTATAAAGGTTTTATTGATACCTCAGGGTAGGAGAATTGAGGGCAGGGAGGTGGGAGTGGGTTGGGTGGAGGAACACCCTCATAGAAGCAGGGGGAAGGGGGATGGGATAGGGGCTTTCCAGGAGGGGGGAGAACTGGGAAAGGGGATAACATTTGAAATGTAAATATAGAAAATATCCAATAAAAAAAAAAGGTGACTTGGAATGTTTAAAGAAAAAAAGCTTTTGAATCGCAGAAGCCCATTCCTAGGAAGTGACGGCCTTTGTAAGCACAGGGTAGAGCAAACAGGGCCAAGAGACAGGAAGGACCAGACCAGGGGACAGAAGAGGCACACGCTCTCAAAGCAGGGCTCCATGAGGAGAACGGAAAGCACCGTGATGGGCTAGCCGAGACACAGCATTCTCAAATACCAGGCAGGGCTCCAGGCGAGGAAGGAGGGAAACTGAAAACTGAGTGTCAAGTATAGTTCAGAAGCCAGTTTACAACAGCCTGGATCTCAGTGTCAGTGCAGCCATTTATTGGCTGCTGTGACCCTGACCTCTCCCCTTCTGTAGGACAGACCAGTCATATCATCATAGGGCAGTTTTAGAGGATTTAATGACAATCTCATACTAAAGGCATGGTAATATCCACTGCACTGAAAATTCTTGAAAAATGGCTAACTATTATAATTACTGCTATTAAGTGGCAAAGAGAACCAAGTTTTCAGAACCCCACTGTTTGTTAGACTCTAGGCAGTCTGAGCCAAGAATGAGTTTGGTACTTCTCAAGTGCAGCCATCAGGGAGAGACTGGCAATCTTCTTCCTGCTGATGTTGAGCCTGATTGAAGGCACAAGGACCATGCCATGGCTCAAGGATGCTTTAGTGCATCTTTAAAAGGTTCAAGACAGGAATTAAACTAATCTACTCTCACCTAAAAGTGTATTGTGCTTCTAAAACAAATCCCAAAAGCTGGCAAATAACTGACTCTGGGGATGGAATCTAGGGCCTGGTGCATGCTGGGTAAACACTCTACAACTGAGCTGCATCCCCAGCACCCACAAGGATATGTTAAAAAAGAAAGTAAAAAAATATTGTAAAACACACTAACTAGAGGGCACCACATTATTACCTTTGTGTTCACTGGACTTTGTATTATTATTGGTTCCCCCCCACCCCCCGGGACCAAATACCTGACACAAACCACTTTGCAGGAGGAGTTACTTATTTTGGCTCATGGTTTCAGAGGGCTTATCCATAGCCAGGTGTTAAGGGCTTGGCACCAGGCCATTCCTGGGGATATGGCTGAACTTGTAATGGGTACAAAGTCTTAGGTTCCTTTGGGCTGACCTTTCTCTTTTTGTGTACTCTAGTCACACAGTGAGCATGAGTTGCCCTGCTACAGACCCAACAGCAATATGGCAACTGCTCGTGAATGCAACCTCTGAAGCTGAGACCAGCGTGCCTCCTTTCTCTGAGAAGACAAGCTGACAGATGTTACAGTGAGGGGGCTGACACATATCTTCTCTTTTATGGAATGGCAAACCAACTCCCTTACTGCAAATACTATAGTAAAAAATACTAACATGTAAGTTCCCGTGACTCTCTCTTGACATAATTTTTTTCTGTATGTGTTAAAATCTTTGCATGCAAAGATATCAGAAACATTCCTGAATAGGATAGTTTTACTAACCTGAAAAACTAAGTTTGTTTCCATGAGTCAGTCAGACCTTTCTGTAACTTAAGCTTGAAGTTCCATATCTTAGTATTTTATTTTCCTCCATATTTAAAATATTCATTAAAAAATGTTCTTTCAGTTGCAATGGATACAGCAAGATTTTATGGAAGAATTGGTGTGGTAGGACATACCTGGAGGATCATTAGAGGTCAAGTCTGTTATAGTGTGTGTGTGTGTGTGTGTGTGTGTGTGTGTGTGTGTGAGAGAGAGAGAGAGAGAGAGAGAGAGAGAGAGAGAGAGAGAGAGAGAGAGAGAATATATGCTTGTGAGTGAAACAATGGTTCTTAAAAAATATTCTGTGGAAGAGCTGCTTTCTACTAAATTCTAACCTAACTCAGACATGGAAGGAGGGACTAAAAATGAAGAATTGGATATAGAGACATTATCTCCAGCGGAGAAAATAGCTAAGTATACTCTGCTAAAACAAACCAAGATTTCCAAATGCAGGCTGGAGTACAGGAGGGCAGCAGGCCTGACAGCTCAACCTTTCCACACTGCCTATAGGTAAGGGCACAGTGCCTATGACAGGGTAGTCCTGTTTACAAGGTGATGTCACATACAAAATACCCTGCCTCAAAATGACACCACAGTACCCTTTATTCCTTCTTCCAGTACCCTCTGGGACACCACTTCGGGTCCGCTTCCTCTCAATAAACTCTTTGTCCCAGTCTGAGAACACAGGGACCTTCCAATATCCTGACAAGAGCCTCTGAAACCGCATCTTTTAAGGCTGACTGTAGCTTTTCATCATCAAACTATTCAGAAATGCATTCTCAGCTGGCATGGGGAATAACACAAATGGTTCTTCATCTAACTTGCTTTCTTAGAAGGTTAGTGAAACCTCTACCTAAAAGCTATTAAGTATATTTACAAAAGTAAAACATATCTTAAGTGGAAGACTAGAACATGATCAAACCTGGAGACTTGATACTGCATTAATTCTGCTCAGACTAACTCAGAGATTCAGTGTTACCCCCAAAAATCTAGGCAGCTGTGTCTATAAGAAAGTTCAGGGAAAACCCTATACAAACATGACCACTTGTTTTAAGACAAAGGTATTTCCTGTGTGGTGGGGAGAGGTTGCATTTTCTGATACATGGGTCTTCATGAAAGAAAACTTTTATCCATACTGCAGTCATACTCAAAATCAAGTTTCTCATGGATAGTAAACGTATGTCTGAATAAAAAACATGAAAATATTTAAAAGAAACTGGAGGGCTAGCCATGATGCCACATGCCTATAAATTCAGCATTCAGGTTGAGGCAGGAGGATTGAAAGTTTAAAGACAGCTTGGGTTACATAGTGAAAACCTGTTGCAGAAAACCCAAGCAAAACAGCAACCAAACTCACAAACCACAGCAAGACATCTGCACTGAATGTGAAGGCTAAAACAGGACACTTTGCAAATACAATCAACCATGCTGGTCTTCTCTGTACCCTTCCAACTTGGGCATATACAACGCCAAAGCTATTATGCAAAGATTCCTTAAACAGAACACAAAAGAACACTCACCACAAAAACAAAACAAAACAAAACAAAACAAAACAAAAAACCCAAAAAACCAGTTAATTTATATTAAAACTAAAGGTCAGATGTGTTGATCCAGGCCTGCAATTCTAGCACTCAGGAGGCAGAAAGGTCAAGAGTTCAAAGTCACCATCAGCTACATAGTATGACCAAAGTCAGCCTGGGCTGGTGAGGCCTTATGTCCCAAACTCAAAAACAAAACAAAACCAAACTAAACCAACAACAGCAAAACCCCAAAAAGTCAAGTAAATAAACAAGCAAACAAGAATACTCAAATAAAACAAAACCAAAGAAAGCTACCTAAAACAAAACTAAGAACTTTCTCTTAGAAGACATTATTAGGAAAGAGGAAAAGCAGCTGATGTTTGCAGTGCATGTATGGGACAGGGACTAATAGTGTCATGCATAAAGAACACCTATAAATCAGTAACAACAACAGAAAATCAACCACAAAGAGCCAAGAAACTAGAAGTACTTTACAAAAGACTCCAGTTGTCACTCAGGGTCTGTGTCTGCAGACACCTGAACACCTCACTGACAACCAAATTCACTGAGACTCATTTCTATAAATATAATGAAACAAGATGATGCACCTGCATGCAACCTTCATCTAGATACTCACACTGCCTAAATGCTACGTACAGTTGTTACACTGTATCACTTAGAGAGTGACAAGGGAAAACAGGTCCCGGCAGCCTAACTACAGTACACAGTTGATTCTGGAAGTGTTCAAACGGCAAAGGAAGGGAGAAAAAAGCCAGGTGACTTGTGGAGGACAGGGCTGAGGTGTGACAGGCTGCTTAGGTGTTGCTACAGTCTTTCCATCCTGGGGCAGTTATCTAATGGTCCATTCCGACTCACTCAGCTGTGTACTTAGGTTTTCTGTGCACACTGTGAGAAAACTGCCACCACTAGGGCTCCCCTAAGACACTGTCTACCTGACACTGAGGACCTCTCCTTTGGAAGCTCTGGCCCTCAAATTCAGCAGGCCACAGCCCCTGGTTCTTTCCTTGCCCATTTCCCTCCTCTGCCCACCTCTTCTCTTTTGCTTGTGATGCTGGAGACAGAGCCCAGGGTTGGTATGTGCTAGGTAACGGCCTAGCCCTGTGCTACCCTCCTGGCCCTCGTGCACCAGACAAGTGACCCACTGCCATGCCACCGTGCCCGTCTGGGCCCGCGGTGCTACCCTCCCGGCCCGTGCAAGCTCAGAAAGTGATCTAGCACTCCACTCCTCCTCCCTGCCCTTTTTCTTCCTTCCCTCAGACCCTCTCCTGAGGAATCCTGTTTATGCTAGCTTTAAAAAGAGTCAAAGTGAGTGTGGTAGGGTACACTTGCATCCCAGCACTTGGGGGGCTGTAAGTCTGAGACCCTGTGTCAAAAATTTAAAATGTATAAAAGGGTTAACAGCAGGAACTAATAGTTTGCATCTATTTTGAGCAAAAAACTATTCTAAGTGATTTAGTGCATTAATATATTCAACACATTTTTTCTTTTCATGACTGAACAAGCTCCTGGTATTATAACTGTATCGTTGCTTCTCAGTTTTCACCATTATCAATGCTCATCTGTTGTCGTTCCTGTCCACAGTCCCACCCACATTTATGACTGTTTTCTTAAACGCCCAGGTCAGAGACCTAGGGATAATCTCCTGTATTCTGTTAGTAATGAAGCTGCTGGCAGGAACAGGGCGTTGGTGTTCCAGCAAGGAGGGAGAACTCTGGGACAGAGAGAGGATGCATGAGGAGATTTGCTCCCGACACTGATGGAGATGGGTTACATGAAACGGAGGAGAGGCAATTAACCACTTGGCAGGCCTTAGAATCGAACAAATGCATTATATAAGTTAGGTGCTAGTCAGGGAACAAGAGAAAGCTTAAGGTCTAGGCATTTATTCATAATTAATTAAGTCTCGGAGTCATTAGTTTGGGAACTTGGGTGCAGTTACACAAAGAAGTTTGTGACATGTGGCCAAAGCATTTGAGATTAACTACAGATTTTCAGCCAACAAAAAACCAACTAAGAGCCAGTCTCCCTGTTCTCACAGTCAGCAAAGCAAATCACAGCTGTGAACCAACCCACTCTGGCCTTCTAACATGGCAGACGTCTGAAGTGCAGCTCTTCCACATACCAGCAGAACTAAAGGCTGCCGTCTGTGACTCAAAAAATACTCTCCCTGTCACTCCTGAGAAGATCTCTGTGAGCAGGCTGGAATGGGTAGCCTTCTTCTTTTCCATCCCCTGAAATGACACCCCCCCCCCCCCGCCATAGCCAGCACAGTGTGGCAGCCACTGCTCCCACAGCCTTTCCCAAGCACACATCCTGTCCCCTGCTTACCTGCTGTTCTCTTACCCACATGTGAAGAATACTCTTTCCTCTGGCGATGCTCTGACTTTCTCATCCCTCATGGCTTAGCTCATCCTTTTCTTCTAAAACGTTCCCCATTCAGAGAGAGCACTGTTGCAGGATTTGTTCTGTCTTGTTTTAAGAGAGGCTCTATGCTAACTCAATTCTCTGGTAAACTCCTGGAGGAATTTCTGTTTTATACTGTCTAGCAAAATGCCTGCAAACAGCAGATGGTCTAAGAATGGCCAGTGAGTCAAAATGCAGGAACAGATACTAATTTTTTCTGAAGACATTTTCTGTTCTGTATCTGCTGCCGGACTGAGTGCAGGCCCAAGTGCACACGGCTAAGTGCTCTGCTACCCAGCTGCACCTCTGAAGAGCTTTTAAAGATCGGCCGGCTGAGGTAAGGTGCGAGTTGGTAACTCAGTGCTTGTTTTATGGAAGGGCCTGGGTTCCAGCTCCACAGAAACACAACAAAGAAATCAAATCATATGAATTTCTTGGTGGGACAGGCCTGCCTGTGATGAAAGCACACATTCTGCTCAGAATTCCCAAAAGATGGAGTTCAGGGGCAAGTACAGGGCATGAGGGTGGCCATTGGCAACACTGTCTAGCTTGGCCACTCTTGAAGTAGTGATGTGATTTCTAAAGGGGCCTGAGCCAAGAGTCCCAAATGTAGCAGTGACTCCATGTGGAGCACTCAGGGTGATGCACATTCACAGCAATGCACAGTCACGGTGATGCACACAGTGATTCCATGTGGGACACTCACGGTGGTGCACAGTCTGCCATGTGACATACAGTGGAAGAGGTGCCTTGGTCTCCAACACAGAGCTACTGTCACAGACAGGAGGCTCAGCAAATAAATGGAGCAGACATGGGGGTTCTACAACTTTTCACCCAACATAGGTGCTGTTGGGAAGGGTTGGCTATAGGGTTGGCCAGCCTCCATGCTGAGTAACTCAGAGCTCAGCCAACATGAATGGTACAATGACAAGAAACATAAGTGGGATAGATGGAGCAAGAGAGAACTGCTGTGGTGAACTGGCTGCCTTGGGAGCACTGCTCAGAACATCTGCTCAGCATACACTATGACTTAAGAACAGGACCTGTATTTCTCCACAGACAAGACACAATACAACTGAAAGCCACCAGACCCAAATGTAAGAGATTCTTAAAAGAGAAAAAAAGTTGAGTATTCTGTAGATTTGGCTCCATTTCTGCTGTGAGGTCAACGAGAGGGTCTCTGATGGGTTGAAAGGCATGCCCAGAGCGGTCTCTCAACAAACTCAATGGCCAGCATGACTCACTTAAGTCCCCTTTTCATGATTTGGTGGTAGGCACAAAATCACATAGAAATGCTTAGTTTGCTTTAAGCAGACAAGAACTCGAGTATTTTAAAACAAAACAAAACAAAACAAAGCAAAGCAAAGCAAAGCAAAGCAAAACAAAACAAAACAAAACAAAACAAAACAAAACAAAACCAAAACAGCTAACTCTCAGGACACAGGCTTTGAAGTCAGAGCTATAAAACTGCTAAGGGTGGTGCCCTGGAAGTGGTAGGTCAAGTAGAAATGGCCCCTGCCTTCGCCAGACTTCCTAGCTCCAAAACCAAAACCAGCAGCAGTTTAGGAGTGATGGAGACAAAGAATGAGCCTTCCAGTTTTAATTTCTCAAACATATGTAATAAAATGTAATGTATTTTGCTACTTTGCCATTCTGAACAGACCATAAAGCTTACCAGATTGGAGGGCCTAAGAGCACAGTGATTTCTCAATTGGGAAGCTATTTCCTACAGGCATCTGGTCACTGTTTTCTCACTGTAGAATTTACTAGCATTGGTGCCAAGGAAAGCTAGAGATTGATCTTGAAGACTTTTACAGCTTCCCCACAGGTTAGAAATGACACTAGTACCCGCACAGTACTAGTTTATGTACTGAGATGAAGGAACTTCTGCCTTCTCTTTCTTCATACAGAAACAGCATAGTACTTCATGCTTTGAAACATGAAAATCATGTAATTCCATTGTTATCTCCCATATTTTTCTATCTACAACACAGTATTTGTTAATCATGTACTGGATGAATGCTAGCCTTAATGTGACTGGGCTTTTCAGGGGCAGATTGCCACTATTTTTATAATCTGTTTTCAAAGGCTGAAAAGAAATTCAGGTCGAGGGCCGTGGCTCCATGACAGGACACTTGCCTAGCATTCCCAGGCCCTGGGTCACGTTTAAAGGTTCATCTTCCCCCATACCAAACCTAAAACCAAATAAAGAGCTCCTCTTCCACCCACAGCAGCCCCTAGTCCTGAGTGAAATCAAACACTGAGGAATCAGCTACATAGCCCAGGCTGGCCTCAAATTCTGGATCTCCCCGTCTCTGTCCCTTTCCTCTCCTTCCCACCCGACCAGAGCCAGGCAAACGTCTAATCACAGAAACACAAGGCTTACAACATGTTAGAGTCAAAGCACAGTGATTCTGAAATTTCAACTCATAGCTTAGAGGAAGCAGGGTGATCACTGGTTCTAGACTCCACCTTATGGTTGAGACAAAAGCCTGAAGAGGTAGAGTGGAAGGGTGTTAGGCTGTACTCACATCAGGAAACTTAGCATGTACCACCCAGAGGCCAGCCTGGGTCAGAAGTCAGAGCTACAGTTTCCAGATGCATGCACACTCTATCTGCAAGTGTTGCTAAGATACTAATTAATGTCTTAATCTTTGACCTACTTATAGCCAGACATGTCTGAAATGCTTTCCTGTCTAGGGCATTTGTCCCTAGATGAGATAATCTGTGTACCCTCTGTGATATTGTGCCACTAACAACTCCCAGGTCTGTCTCTCTTCTGGAGTCTGTCTTGCTAGAGTGCTCTGTCTGTTCTGAATGTGTAGAGAGACAGAGAGGACAGGAGGAACACTCATGACTAAGAAAGAAAATTGTGAAAAGAAGAAACTCAACAGAACGTTCCCACTGTTTTGGCTGGTGTCCTATGCACTAATTTTGATGGGCCAAGAAAATGGGAATCATTTCCTATAGAGGCAGGTCCCTAGAATACTAAAGGAACTGTGGTATACTGTCACCTTCAAACAATAAGCCTGTCAGCCCTGGTGGCCTACTGAACAGAAGCACAGTCCTGAGGTAAGGGATAGACAGGCATAAGGACATGTCGCCAAGAGTGGGATCTGCTTTATATGGGCTTGCAGTGGCATGGTCTAAACAAACACTGCCAACTATCTAGAATTCTAAAAGCCTTGTTTTTAACCTGATTTGGCAGTATCTTACATTATCTTTCAATTATCTGCTAACTGAAATGAACTGAGACTTGCCCACCATTTTCAAAATGAAAGGAAACCTCCCTCCTGTTAAAGGGATCTATCATAACAATAGCAATATTCTGGGGAGCACAGACTCAGGCAGGGTGGCTGGCCAGCCCCATGTGTTTAGTTTGGCTCTCAGAAATAAGGAATGTCAAAAGGGAAAGGATGGATTAAAAAAAAAAAAACACTCCCATACCACACTCCCCCCCAAACCAAACAATGGATTAGGAAATCTAATGCTGAAGCTGTCAGGGTGGTAAGAATAAGGCTTTGTTGCAGCTGAGATTTAAGTGCAGGACCAGCATGAGGCCCACTCCATGTCCAGCTGATGTCTCTGCCCAAGCGAAGGGAAGAGGGAAGGGAGTTTGCAGCCACTATCGCACGTGCACAAGACACCTATTCCCAGGACTGCTTTTCCCAACACATGGATCCCACGTTAGTGCCAGTGATAAGTGAAGACTGAAAAGGCTACTGTGGTCAACTTGCTGATTTTCTCACTAATTTTAGTGCAAGCCTGATATATTATCTGAATGGTTACTCCTGGAGAAAGTGAGAAGATGATCCTTTAATGGGGTACACACTCCTGGCCCAGTAAAACAGAATCATAGGAGGTGTCTATTAATGACCAACCTTTGTTATCAGGTGGGATCATCTAAGTGGTCCCTGAAGGAACACAGCCATTCACGGATGACCATGGACAGTGTGAGAGGTAAGTACCACTCAGACAGAGAATGCCTGCGTTTGATTTGGCTGGCACAGAGACAGATGGGGTAGGGTTGCACGTTACTAATTTTTGCATGTTCAAGGAAAGAAAGTATGGGATCTGATTTGAAAGCTCCTTAGGGAAGGCTGGGGCTGAAAAAAAATATTCCTATAATCTCTTAAATCTCAGACTTCTGCAGTTTTGTTACAGGTCAAGAAAGGTAGGGCAGAGACTCCAGGAATATTTCCAGTCTAATCTGGCTCAGTGAATACTGAAGGCTCTCCATGCTATAAGCACAGCTCCCCAAGACATATGATGAAGTCATGGCATTCAGACCTCCAACACACTCACAGATTTGGCCTAACCCAAGAAGACAAAGCAAGCATGTGCAGGAGAACAGACATAGCTTTTCTTCTACAGTGTCCTTCTAGGGAGCCAGACACAGAAATGGTATGCTCAGCCTTCATGAGAAGTGCAGCTAAACTGGAAGAATTCAGCTAAACATAGGCAAGGGGAGACTGGGAAACCCTGGAATCATTCTTCTGCATATAACCCGAGAAGGCCAATCCAAATAAACTAGAACCCAGATAAGGCTGCACATGGCCCTGAGCAATTATCCCAGTGTCTATGGACCACTGCTTATGCATGACACTTCATAGGACTTAAGGTAGAACACTAGGGTTCTTCTGTCCCACAGGGAACAAGTGAAGGGGTGGCAAAGTTACAGCCCTGAAGGGGTTAAATAAACTCTCCAATACTCCTTATTACTCTCCATCCCCCTTTCTCCACAAGGACCCACAGGCTTGGGTGGTACACTCAATTGCAGTATCCGAGACACACTCAGCCTGAGCTGGCACCAACTACACCGGCAGCATCATGACAAGAAGTTCTGTATTTGAAAGTGTCAGTTTCTGCTGGAGTTGACACACTGAATTTACTTCCTAGGCTGCAAGGAACAGCAGTGGCCAATACCTGAAGCAGAAGCCTCATTTGCCACCTGACTTTCCCATCTTGGATGAGGCATTTCACCTCTTTGGCTTCAGCTGTCTGGAGACAGGTGCTCTTCAAATTCTTTTCAGACTTCATGATGTCTGACTAAGCAGAGCCCATCCCTGGTTTGCCTTATCAGACGAGTCAAAGGATGAGACCCAGCCGGAAGCCATAAGCTTTTCTAGCTCATGAGAACGCCACCGCACCCACTCAAGGTCTCATCAGCAGGAGCCACAGAATCCGTAATTTATCTCCTCAAGATTTCTTCCTTCTGCTTGCTGCATTTTGAGTTTAATTTGTGGAACACTTTCCTTAGGAATAAATGCTGATTGGATTTAGTTTTGCTTCAGCCTTGCAGATGTAGAGTGATAGACTTCACATGTATCAAATAGCATGAAGTCAGAGAATCTGGAGACGGAGGATGCTTTAACACTGTGTGTGCTATGGTGACAAGTCTAACCTTTTTTGCTAGGATCTCTGGAGTGGGCACCATGCCTAGTGCATCATATTAGCTTAAAGTCACCGTCACATCACATACTTTTCTGCCAAGCTGGAAATAAGATCTGTCTGAAATCTGGCTTGTAGTCTCAGTTTGATTTAAAAAGTCAAGACTCAGTCTGATAACATTAAAACCATTATTTCTCACTGATAAGGACCCCACGACAAATTTTATTCACTAGAACCTGATCTTTAGGACTAAACAGTGAGCATATGCTATGTTCAGTATTTTCTTTGGTGCCTAGTTGCCTTTTGCACTAAAGAGAGGCAGAGCAGTAGGACAGTTGTTGAGTTGTAAGAGTACCTTCACTGTATCTACCCCCCAATGTTCCTGATTTTATTCATTGATGACACTGTTATGGCTTTGTGACTATAACGACTCCTTCAGAAAGGCCCTGTTAGTGAATGTACCTCACTTGACTTTCTGGGTAGAAGTAACCAGCAGCCCTAAGTCCCCTGAAGGAATGTTGGGTAACTAACTCATGGAAATGAAATTCTGTAGTACCTTTTACCTTAGGGCAAAACCCACAAGGCTTATTTGGAATGCAGATTCTATAGTTTCTATAGCTGGTACAGTAATCAGCTAAATCAAAACTCTGAAACAGTGGCCCACTAGCAATTAGGCTCTGAAGTAGTTCCATGATGCTTTTATGGACTGAGCTGTGTCCAGCGAAAATTTACACGTTGAAGCCTTAATCCCCAGAACCTAGAGGAATTGCTCTATTTGGAGATGGAGCCTTTAAAGGGTGATTATGTTAAAGTCATGCTTTTGACTGTATGGGTGGTGCTGCATGTAGGTAGTAGTAGTTTAGATGAGAAGACATCATGGATGCTCAGGTCACAGGCTACATCATTTGAGGACACAGTGAGAAGTCTATAACCAAGAGCCAAGGATTCCAGAACCAACACCCTGTTCTTAGGTTTCCAGCCTTCAGAGTAAGAGAAGACAAATTCTATGTGGACCCCTTACATGGTGTATCTTAGCTGGAAGAAGCTAATAGATTGTTGTTGATATGTAATGCTGTGGAGCTCACCGGCCATTCACATCTAGTTCTGACTCCCCCTGTTAGGAAGGACAGTAAGCGTGATTTGTTCCCATCTTTCTGACTCAGGATCAGAAGGCTTTCCGCACTTCATGGCAGTGGTCCCAACAGCAATATCTAGAATGTCTGGTAAGTGGCTGGTATGGAGGGTAACCCAGAATAATTGGGAGCTTTGAACCAGGCAGGAAGGCTGTGTCATTATTTTCCCTGATGGGTGGTGGTGGTGGTGGTGGGTGGGCTTTGCGTTATGGGTGGTGGTCAAGTATACAGTGGGAAATGGCAGCAATATCTGAATATATATTGAAATGGCTTGTGTATCAGGATCGCATTTGGTTTTGTCCTGGGAAGTCAAGTTCCACAGGAGAAGGGTATGCATTTATTCATAATTCTATTTAATGTAAGCATCAGTTTTCCCCCAGAGAATTGTCAGTCTGCACAGTCACTGTTACCTTTGCGTGCTCAGGCAGGAAGTTGTGGCGTGCATCACAGTAGACACTATGTGGAAGAACTTTAAGTGATTTCAATTTCTAGATAGTTACAGTGTGGTCAGGACCATCAAGCCTTTGGTAAAACATCTAAAACTCTGAGAGAGAAGCAGTGGTATAACTTATTCCACCAGCATGACTGGGCTGGATATGTTCATTTCCAAAGGTTTTAGGGCTCTAGGACCAGGGTGACAGAGAGGGCCCTGTGTAGCTTCCACAGCTTCAGCTGGAAACATTTTCTTCCTTATCTGTGGGGAAGTGTGTGTAGACATATTCATATCCCACCCCCAGGTCCCTTAATTTGTAACTTCCCATGATGACACAAATATGGTTATTCTACATTGAGCACAAACCTGTAGTTTCTTTGTATATTTTTCCATGTGGACACCAAATATAACATACTGTTCTTATACTGGGAATGAATGGAAAACAGTATTTAATGTCTGCATAATCTCAAGCATGCAGAAGTGCTACTTTTGACTCTAACTGCACAAAGCAAGTTCTCATTTCACCTTCACGTCCTCAGTGCAATACTGGGGAATATCCAGAGGCAGGGTGGGAGGTTTGGGTTCTAGTGTCTGAAGCTAGCACCCTACCAGCTTTGAACACTCCTATGCTGTCTACTCAGCTCTATGCCAGCGGCCTCCTCCTCTTCACTGCAAGACCCAGACACCCTCGTCTCTGCCCCTCAGCACTGGATTATAGGTGCATGCCACATTGCCTGGCTTTTAGATGTAGGCTCTACTGTGGGGGTCAAACTCAGATCCTTATGCCTGTTGCACAAGCATTTTTATTAGCTGAGCTATCTCTCCAGCTCCAATTTTTATTTTTATATTTTAAGCTTTCATTGCCAGATATTTCAGCATCCAAGTAGCAAGATACTCTGGAAGAAGAAAATGCCAGATTGTGTGAGAGCGGAGCTGAGAAGAAAAGTGAATCTACCATACTGTGTAATTTTCATAAATGTGTCAAGACACACACAACATGCACACATTCCTGTGCTCAGTTCTGAGGCAAACACATTTATCTTCAGGGCTCAGCTACTCTCTGCTAGACGGCTGCTCTCGCCTTTTGCAGCCTCTCACGTGCTGCTGCTCAGTGCTTTGGACAAGGCTTCAGCACTAGAGCTGAGAAAACAAGTTCAGACATCACAAACAGAACAGCAGATCACAAACAGAGACTGGGAACCAGAACAAAGTCTGTCACCCACCAAGGGCCATTCTCTCTCCCTCTCCCTGCGGTGTCTCAGGCTCTGCCCCCAACAGCTCCCGCGCCCCTTTGGCTCACGTGGGTGGCACAGCAACCAGGCACAGCCATCCAAGAGACAAGAATGGAATGTCATGTCTATGGCCAATGACTGATGAGTGGCAGAAATGACTTGCAGTTGTTTAGTGTGTTAGTACTGCACCAGCATGGTCATTCCTGAATCTACTTTTTTCAAAAGAGGGATGGATGCAAGTTACCCAGCAATTGGAGACAACAAATGGAAAGACAACCAAGAAGACAAGGCCTGAGCTAAGTTTTGGAAAACTATTTCCTGAAAAATGAAAATGGCACCAAGTGCTGGGAACAGGGATCCAAGCCAGTGACCCACAGAGTGACACACACTCACTCCAGTGAGCCTCAACCGATGAGAAGTCACCATTTAGGCCAGAAAAAAATTTTTTGTTCTCTATTTTTAGTGGATTTTAGTGTCAAACCAAACCTATCAGTTGAACTACTTAAACACTTGAAAGGGAGGTCAAAGGTGGGGTGTGACCTTTCAAAAACAAAATATTGGCATACAACAAAAAGCAAAGACATTTAATTATGTGCATGCATGTGTGTTGGTGGGAAAATATGTGTACATGAATGCAGGTGCCAGTGGAGGCTAGAAGGGGTCAGATCCCCGAGATCTGGAAGGTGGTGCTTATAGAGCATTATGCTTTACCTGCTGCTCCATCTCTACTGTCCCAAAGCACGGGGTCTTTACGTTTATAATTGTGTATGTGTGCACATGCATACATACATGTCTATGCACACATAGGGCACACATGAATGTATGTATGTAAGGAGGGTAGAAGACAAACTCAGGTATCACCCCTCAGGAGCTGTCCATCTCCTACCCCACCCTTTTGGCAGGAAAGGGGACTGAACCTAGGGCCTCACAGGTGCTAGGTAGCTGTTTTCCCTTTAGTTCCATTTTAACCTTTTTTGGGGTGAAAGGTCTCTCATTGGCCTGGAGCTTGCTGACTAGCATAGACTAGTGTCCTAGCAAGCCCTGGGTTCTACTTGCCCCTCCTCCCCACAGCTGAGATTACAAGAGATATGCTGCAGCACCTTCCATTTACTTATCTATCTATCTATCTATCTATCTATCTATCTATCTATCTATCTATCTATCTATCTATCTATCTATCTAGACAGGGTTTCTCTGTGTAGCTTTGGCTGTCCTAGAACTTGTTCTGTAGAGCAGGGTGGCTTCAAACTCATGAGATCTGCCTGCCTCTGCTTTCTGAGTGCTGGGATTAAAGGAATGTGCTACCACTACCACCAGGCTTCAAAATATTAAATTTATTTTCTATTTAAATGTTTTTGTACACTACATAAAGTTACCCCTGCGTTATTCAAATGCTGATTTCTTTGCTCTTTTATCTCGTTTCAATCCAGATATGGCACTGTAATGTTTACACCAAGAATCTCCTGTCTCAAGTTTGTGTAAATAGTTCTTATCATTTATCCTCTGCGTTGTTAATAAATACTGATCACTCAATGGCTGGGTAGAAGAACAATAGGGCAGGATATCCAGCAGCCAGAAGGAAGAGAGAGGGAGAGAGGGAGATTCAGCTCAGCCAGGCTGATGGGGAACTGGAGCCAGGAGGAAGGGGACTGGAGAGATCTCACAGAAACACAGCTGCAGCCCAGGAAGCCGGAGCAATGAGAAGAAGCAAGTACATCGGGGCAGCGGCTGGGAGCCATATCAGCTTAGAGACTAAAGTAGATCATTTAACTGCTCAGCAACTGAGATGCAGTTCAAATAAATCCTGGTTTCTCTGTGTGGTTTTTGAAATCTAGCATAAGGTAAAGAAATACAGCTGCTGGATTAATTTACTAGTTTATTTATATTCAAAATAATTTTACATTTGGCTCCCAATGTGGGGTGTCGAATAAATGTAAGTATGCATGTATCCATCCATCTCTCTCTCTTTCTCTCCCCCCCCTCTATCTATCTATCATGTGTGTGTTTGTGTGAATGCAGGCATGTCAAAGTCAAAGGGCTCTCTCAGAAGTCCACCTGTACCTTCCACCTTGTTGAGACCTGGCCCCTCGTTTGCCACGGCTTACACTGGACTAAATGGCTGATAAACTTCTGGAAGTTTCCTGTCTCTGCTTCTTATATCCTCTAGAAGCACTGCAATGTGCTATACCATCTAACTTTATGTGGGTTCTAGGAATGTAAAGTTTGATCCTTACACTTGTATAGCAGGTATTTTATCCTCTGAACTACCTCAGCCTCACACTTGGCTTTTATATACAGGGTGTGGGATCCAAATTAGATCCTCAGTACTTTAGTAATGAAGATATCTCCCTAGACCTTGTCTTATATTTTTGAGACATGGTCTTATATTAGTTTCTTTTCTGTTGCTGCGATAATGAAGAGAAACTTGTGGAAGAAAGAACAAGAGGCTGAGAGCTCGTATCTCAACCCCAACCATGATGCAGAAAAGGCAAGCTGATGTAGGGTGAGGCTGAACTGAAACTTTCAAAGCCTATTCCCTGAGAAGTACTTCCTCCAGTAAGACTGCATCTGCCAAGCCTTCCCAAAAAGCATCACCAACAGGGGACCAAGTATTCAAGACCTGGAGCCTATGTGGGAATCATTTTCTTTTAAAATACTACAGAGAACATTATATTAACTTCTATAGTTTTTGGAGCTTGAAATAGTTCATAAAAAGTAATGTGATGTGGGCCTGGGGAGATGGCTGAGCAGTTATCACTCTTGTTCTTCAAGCAGAGGACTAGAGCTTGGATCTTCAGAGTCCACAAAAATGCTGGGTGCCAAGGCAACCCACCTGTCCTTCCAGCTTGGTAACGAGGATTCCTAAGCAAGTCTGCTAGTAATACTAGCCATGTAGGTGAGCTCTGGGTTTCATTAAGAAATTCTGTCTCAAACTAAGGCCCAGATATTTACTTGCTCCCCAAAGTTGAAGAAGTTTGCACTGATTTGTTTTCAAAACCTGTCTTTTATGCAGTCTATACAGAAATGAACAGGAATACATACAACTGACTTTGAGAACCAATAAAAAGTTCTTAAAAAAAAGCTTTGTATAACAGTCAGAAATATGTGCTCTGTGTGAGAATCAGAAGATTCTGGGAACCTTAAATGCTGTCATCCCTCCTCCTAGTTGTATGAGAACTGAGGTGCCCATTTTATAGATGTGGACTACCGCACACCTACTGCTCACCTGTTGTTGCTGCCCCGGAGGCCACAGACCCCCAACCTCCCTTTGCAATGCCCACCTCCCCGTCCTAGCTTCAAGCTCTGCTCTGACAGGGCTAGAGAGTAGGATGGTCACAGATCCTAGGTTGTGCTAAATCCTAACTCTCTCAAGAAAGACCTAGAAGAATTACACCCGTTAGTTATTACCACCCCCCCCCCCCCAGTTATAGATATCCAGGATGTATTTACAATAAAGACCAACCCTCAGTGACCACACTAAGGAGTATGCAGAACAGACAGTAGGAGGAAGAGGATACTTCTGGGGCACTACATTAACCTGAAATTCTACTTTGGTGAAATCAACCTTTACCCCCCCAAAAAAATTAAAAACTGAGGTAATACATGCTTAACTCAGTACATATTTAAAAAATAATGTTATGTATGTTTTCTGCTGATTTGAAAATAAATAAAAAAATATAAATCAATTAAAAATGACATTTGGGGCCTAAAGAGACAGCACAGTTGGTAAAGCACTGCTGTACCACTCTGAGGTTCTGATCCCCAACATCATGTAAAAAGCTGGGTATGGTTGTGTGTGCTCATAATTCCAGAGCTGGGTAGGGAGAGGCGGGAGGGAGAGGCTGGAGGATCCCAAGGCTCGCAGTTAGTTAGTCTACCTAAACTAGTGTGCTCCAGGCAGCAAGAGGCACTGACTGGGGAAAAAAAAAAGAAAGAAACTGAAAGCTCTTGAAGAATGACACATGAGAATGACGTCTGGTCCATATGCATGCATACACGCACACACGCACGGGCACAGTACCTAGACCCATGTCCTTATCCCCAAACACTACCCATGCAGACAGGGAAGTGTGCTTGGGCCACAGCTTAAACAAGACCTACCTGCTCTTGAGACATCTTCTGCAGCTCATTCTCCCAAGCTGCCTGTTCACCATCTGCATTGTAAGAAGCTGGTGGAGTGAGTCCACGGAGGATTAGGGGGTCTCGGTCATGGCAGAGGGCTGTCAGGTGTCCAATATACAACTTTAACTTGCTTCTATTTTGGTCAAGTTCTAAGAGGGGCTGGATGATCTGAGGTGAGAAAAAAGTAAAGTCAAGGTTAATCTGAAATGAGAAGTTCAAATATTCCTTATGCCTCACAAACCAAGATGAAAACTCTCAGTACTACTACAATCTTCATAATTATAGACACAAACAATTTCACAGTGTTGTTTTCCAGAAAGTAAGGAAGGACTATGGCTGAGCATAACAATACCATATGGAGAACTCAGCACGGAGGTAGGAGACTAAACAGGACTTGTGTGTGCATGTGTATATGTGTACTTTAAATTTTGAATTATATTTTATTTATTATGTTGTATACAGGCATGTTAGCCATGGCATGTATGGGAGTCTAAGGACAACTTGTGGGAGTCAGTTATTTTCTTTCACTATGGAAGTTCTGAGGATTGAACTCAGGTCTTCAGTGATATCTTTATTGCCAAGTCATTTTGCTAGTCCAGACTAGCTTGTTTGTACAGAGATGTTGTTCCTGATGTCAAAAGCCTCTAATGACCCAACAAGTGATCTGTGCACTTCTTTATGAGCAGCTTTTAAAAGGCTGCTAGAGAAGATTGCTCATCTGAAAGCCTGGGCAACATACTTCGCATGGTCTTCTACCTCCTAGAATGGAAGAAAAATTCAGTCTCTGGAGAAGGTGCATGTTGTTCTTGGCTTAGATGTATAATGAGAGAACTCATTACTAAATCTGTCTCATTCTGGCTGAGTTCCCTTCATTCATTTCTCAGAGGCTATCTGATATTCTTTCTCTGCACACAGTGACTAGTAGATCTTTGCATAACACCGAGTACCTGACTCACAGCCAAGGCCCGAAACTCTCACTTGGAACATTGGTTCTGTGTTTTTCTTAAGAGACCTGCTGTAAATTTCTTTCTAGTTCTTTTTGTCCCAGATGAGTAACTATTCTTTGGATTCTCTTTGGGAGTATATTGACCGACGGATTCTGTTTCATGTTTCATGTGACAGCTTTGGGGACAAAACTCTGGCCAGGTATTGGCAGTGAGGTTACAGCCCAAGTTTTGCATTCCAGCATGTGGCTAGAGTAGCTGCTAAGCCTTGACAGCATAACCAGGCCATTCACCCTGGAAACTTGTACCTGCCGCATGCACTAGCCTGACACTTTTCTACTACCAAGACACCCCTATACCATCTCATATATAGAGACTAGATCATCTTCAAATAGAAAGAAACAAGGCCTGGTATTCATTTGAACAGTAACACCAACTTCTTTATGAATCCCACAATCTTTACCTCAAGTTTAGGATAATATAAAAACTAAACTAAGTCTGGATAGACAAATTACAGAAAAGTGAATCAGTGTGGCATCACTCTAATTTACACACACACACACACACACACACACACACACACACACACACCCCTGGTCAGTAGGTTGGTGGTAAGGTTCTGCAACAGCATTTTCTATATATGAGGCAGATCAACAGAGTCAATAAAAAAAGGAAAAGGTGTTCCAATCAAAGCAGATGTTTACAAAGTAAAGGGTTCAGACAGTTCTTTACAAACAACCCCAACTCCTCAGAAAAGATTGTGTTTCATCTGATACACATTCATCATGGAAAGAGTATGACTAAAAGAGGCTGGGATAGTGGTTTACTACTACTACTACCAGCATTCAGGAGTCTGAGGGAGGAGGACGGTGAGTGTGTTGGCTAGTCAGTCTTATGTCAATTTGACACAAACTAGAGTTATCTGGAGGGACCTTAATTGAGAAGATGCCTCCATAAGAAGTAGCTGGGGGGTGAGGTGGAAGGCTGGAAAGATGGCTCAGTGGTTAAGGGTACTGACTGTTCTTCCAGAGGTCTTGAGTTCAAATCCAGAAATCACATGGTGGCTTACAACTATCTGTAATGGGATCAATCTGATGCCCTCTTATGGTGTGTCTGAAGATAGCTAGACACACCATATACTTATATATATATATATACTTATATATAATAAATATTATATATTGCTTATATAATAAGTAAATTATGTACTTATTTTAATTATAGTTATAATATAAAATTATAATTACTTTATGTAATTATTTTATATAAAATTATACTTATTATAATATAAAAATAATTATATATATATTTGTTATATATAAATGTGTACTTATATATAATAAAGAAATAAATCTTTAAAAAAGCAGCAGCTGGGGGCCGTTTCCTCAATTACTGACTGATGGAAGAGGCCGGCCCGCCCTGGGTGGTGCCATCCCTCAGCTGGTGGCCATTGGTTCTCTAAGAGAGTAAGCTGAGCAAGCCATGGGAGCACAAGCAGGTGGGTAGTGCCTCCTGATGCTTCTGCATCAGCTCCTGCCTTCAGGATCCTGCCTTGTTGGAGCTCCTGTCCTGATTTCCTTCAATGAACAGTAATGTGAAAGTGTAAGCCAAGAAATCCTTTTCTCCTTCCCCAACTTGCTTTTGGTCATGGTGTTTTGTTGCAGCAATAGACAACCTAAGGAAGAAAATGTGTTTGCAGCAGTGTGATCCATTCTCAAAAATAAATGAATATTTTCCTATCTAATTCATATTAAAGGTAGAATATTAGCTATACAAAACAGTGGGGTTACTTTCTGATATCCCGCCCCCACCACAGTACTGAGAATCCAATCTAGGGCCTTTTCACATTAGCCAGTGGCATTGAGTTACGTCCCCAGATCTTCCTTTACTCTGTTTTGAGACAGTGTCTCATTAGGTTGCTCCAGGTTGGCCTTGAACTTGCAATGATCCTTCTGTTTCAGCCTCCTGTGCCATGAGGCCTGTGATAATTTTGTGCCCATATGTAATAGATTTTGATAATATTGATTTCCCAACTTTCCTGTCCTCCCTTCTACTTTCACATCTTCCCTACTTCCCATTTCGCTTGAGTTCACACCCAAGGAAAGACATGCTGTGTGTGTCTCTCTCTCTTTATATATATATATGTATATACATGTATGTAAAATATACACATATAAATAACATATACATATATTCATATATGTATATATATAATTTAAATATGAAAAAATTAAAAATAAACTTCTCAGGGTATAATTTTTATGACCAAAAGGTACCACCCAAATGTGAGTTTTCACCATTCTATGCTTCGGAGTGTGTCTATGTGCTGGTAATTGAACATAGGGATCATACGGACTGGGGAAGCACTCTATACTGGGCTAGGTCCTTAATTTTTTAATATAAATTTTGTGAAAGGGTCTTGCTCTGACAAACAAGTTGGCTTTGAACTTGTGATCTTCCTGCCTCAGCCTCAGAAGTAGCTGTGATAATGTTTAACTAGACCAAGTTCTACAGTTATATGTGTTAAGAAATATAATTACATGAGAAAAATTTTCATTCTAGCTCAGAGTTATTTCTTTGTAAGAGAATTTGTTGTAACAGATTCTCTAACTGACTGGTTTCAGGGGCCAGCTTTTGATTGTACTACAACAGTGGTTTGAAGGTGTTTGCTTTAACTTCATTTCCAGTTAGCTAAGAAAACTAGTGAGCTTTTGAAAGACTGAGAAACTATTTCTGTATTTTTCACAGTAGAGAGTGAAGGAGGATTCTACAACATACTATGTGTATGGCTCATTACCTATGAGTTCTAAACATACAGATTGTTTGACATTTTAATACCAGGACAGAACAAAAACACTCCCTACTCCATCACACTCATGCAATTAAGATGGCCTGTTTTTTCTCTTCTTACTCTACTCTTGGGAGTTTTTGTTTGTTTGGCTTGTTTCATCTTGAGACAGGGACTCCTTCCTAAAGCAAGTTGAAAGGAGATGCCACACAGGATCTGTAAGTATTGTCGTCTGTCCACACACAGCTTCAGTACATTATGACCTTGAAGCTGAAGTTGTGATCCTCCTGCTTCAGCCTCTTAAAGCTGGGATTATAGGTCAGTACCACTAAACCTGGTTCTCCTCTGGTCTAAGTGTAGGTTAGTTGGTTATAACACTCTGAGAAGTTAACCATGTCCTTATTATAAACATCGGATGAAAAGGTGCCAAAAGTTATTAGAAACTAAAGTATTTGTCTGTGAGGAACTAAAATTCCATTGTTTGGAAGATGTTTTTAAAATTATATTTCTTTGTGTGTTTGTGACATAGTGAGCATGCACATGTCAGAGGACAACTTGACAGGAAACTTTTCTCTCCTTCCACCATGTAGGTCCTGGGGATTGAACTGCAGTCAGCAGGCTCGGTGGGAAGTGCCTTTACCTGCTGAGCTATTTCTGCTCTTTCAGAAAACTGACGTTTGGTTCCCAGGACCCACTGTAGGTAGCTTACAACTGCCTGTAATTCTAACTCCAGGGGACCTGATATCTTCTTTTGGTCATCACCAGAAGAGGCGCCTGTACACACGCGCGCACACACACACACACACACACACACACACACGCACGCACGCACGCACACACACACACACACACACATGCACGCACATGTACACATACAGCTGTAAAAAGTTCCTATACATGTGTCAGCTATTCTCAGCCTTCCTAGAAAATTAATTCTCCATCTACCAAGAGTCTTCTGTGGCTGCTTACAATTGTGAATTGGTTATAAAAGCACTGTGTTACCTTTCTTATTTGCTGATATCTTCAGAGGCAGATTTGCTGCTTGTATATTAACTGTACAAATATTAGTGGATAGTTTTGATTTTTTTGTTGAGTTATTGTCCACTGCCTTTCAGTGTAGGATGTATCAGGAAAGCCCCACTATTAACTGATTGCCTAATGTCCCAGGCACACCTGTCTGACTGGTATTCTTTAATAGAGGCTCAACAGAGAGAGAAGGAGAGCAGAGAGTAATATTCACCACGTCTACATTTCTTCTCATTGAGCCATTCTCCTGGTCAATATTTTAGTTGACCAGGGTGGTGAAAGATGGAGTGTTAAATTCTTTGCAAAGCTGTGGAGCTATATATTACATTCTCACTTAAAACAGCTCATTCATGAAATAGTTCTTTAAAAATACCGAAGAACTGTATGGTCTATTTATTACATTGATCAGGTATACTGCCTATCAAGTCATAATTTTTTTTTAAAGATCTATTTACTTATTATATGTAAGTACACTGTAGCTGTCTTCAGACACTCCAAAAGAGGGCATCAGATCTCATTATGGATGGTTGTGAGCCACCATGTGGTTGCTGGGATTTGAACTCAGGATCTTTGGAAGAGCAGTCAGTACCCTTAACCACTGAGCCATCTCTCCAGCCCTATCAAGTCATAATTAATGAAAAGAAAAAATTAATCCAGTTTAGCATTTAGTGAATGCCTGAGTGGTATGCTGTATTCTAACCAAAGGGAATATATGAAGATGTAGTTCTACTGTATATTAAAAGAACTTATGAGATAAGTGATTAATGTTTTAGGTATATATAATAGTTAAATTGTATAATAACTTTATCCTTGTTTTAGTCTTTAATTTTGAAACCAATGTCAAGAACCCTTGAATTGCTAAATAAATTATTTGCCTTGGTTGAGATTTAGTCTGACTTACTCTTCAAATATGTTTATGAAATCCAAGCTTTTTATTTTGAATCATTTGGGATGTTGCCTTTGAAACAATGAGCCTTGCCACCCGAAAGGACAGCCAAGCGATGACTAGACTCTACACATGTTTGGTGTTGGAGTCATCCCTAACTAATCCTAACAGAAAACAAGAGAAGGCAGAGTAACTCTCACTTTTTACATCAAGAAATATATTGGATAGAACATGGCAGCAAGTTCTAGATTGCACCTAGATTTAGCTGGAAGCAGATAGTACAGCCCCTTTTATTTAACAGACATCAGTAAACACCTAACATTCTAAAGATAAAAATAAGATGTAAGGGCCAGAAGTTAAAGTGAGTGTTCAGAGCTGAGCCCCAGTCCTCCCCTCACGGCTCTCCATCTCTGTCTGGCAATACAGATCACACACTGTGACCATTATGCATTTATTTTCCACAATACATAAAAAAAATCTCCCAGGAACACTTGTTGTGAGATAAATCATTTGTTTCAATTTGAAGCTTGTTCATAAAAGAAGAGAAACTCCCAGAATGTTATCCATATTATGAATGTTGACAAATGACTCAGGGTTTGGCTCTGTGCTAGACAGGATCTGTGTCCTCAGGATCTTTGGGATGGCCTCGCATCACCACATTAATAAGAGATACCTGGTTACTGCCATCTGTTTAATAAAGTTTTTGGACTAGAAAGTCACTGGGCCCCTCACCCTCTCTACAGAGAGGGGACATAGGGAGACACTGAGCATGCAGGGACAAGGAGGAGTGCAGACCCAGGGTCCCTTGGGTCAAGAACAAATGTGTTAGGAGGCAGCCCTTGGGCACACCTGTGAAGAATTATCTAGCTTTGTTAGTTTTGTTCATGTCTCTGAGGGATTATCTTGGTGGTTAGGTCAATTGAGGTGGGAATCCCACCATCAATATGGGCAGTACTCATCCCTGGGCTCACATCCTAGACTGCATCATGAGGAGAGTTAGTAAACATAAACATTGCGTGCTGTTCACTGCGTCCTGAGTGCAGTTGTCAATGAGGAGTTGCTTCCAGCTTCTGCAGCAGGACTTCTCTACAATGGACTGACTCTGAACTGTGAGTTCTTTAAGTTGCTTTGTCAGGATATTTTATCACAGCAGCAACAACTAACCAGATACCTTGTAGTCTACATGCAGTAAACAACCTGCTCAATATGGGAACCATACAACTCTGAGGGACTCCTGGTCTTCCTTAAAGCAGTTTTATGTAGTCCAAACTGGCTTTGAATTTACTATGTACCTGAAGATGGCCTTGAACTTGTAGATCCTCTTCCCTCTACCTTCCAAGAATTGAGATTTCAGGCATGTACTATCAAACTTAGTTGAGTGATTCTTTAAAAAATATTATTTGAAAACCCAAAATGACCCCTAGTCTGGTGCCACATGACCCAGGTGGGCAGGGCAAGTCTGAAATGACCTTGGTCAAGGGTCAGGTGGTCTGGGTAGCAGAGCACCAGAAACTACTCAGATCCAGTACCAAGTGGCTCAGGAAGGCAGACCACTCAAGACAACTCCCAGTCTTGGGTTGAATGCTATGCAGTGGTGTAGACAAGGGAGCCACCTTGCCACCTCCAACAGGCAGAACTGCCACCTCCAACCTTGTCAAGGTCATGGGAGCAGGAGAACTGGCTCTGAACCTCACGTGGGCAGCACAGCAGAAATGGCCCTGCTTAGTCCCAGCCTGGTGCCACATAACACAGGTAGGTAGGGCAAGCCTGAAATGACCCCAGTCAGGTGCCAGGGAGAGCTGGTGGGCTCATCAGCTCATCCTCCACCCAGGCCTAGATCATCCCCAACATCTACACCATCTGTGAGCTGCTGGAATGCATGAAGGTGCTGGTCCTACAGATCCAAAGCGGCAGGATCCCCATGACACAAAACAACAGGAAGTCTGGCAGAGGATCCAGTACTGATAGAGTAGCAGAAGTCAGAGACCTCAAACCAGGTCAATGACTCATTGCAAAATGTGGACAAAGAGTATACTGTAGGACACACTGTGACATAATACAAAAACACGAGACAGCTTCCACAATAGACTTTTTTTTTTTTCTTTTGGGGAGGTTGCAAAGGCAGAGAGTGGGTACAAAGGGACAGGAGGATGAGAGGGGTTTGCTCTGCATGATGTGAAGTTCATAAAAAAATTCAATAAAAAATGTTGTGTGTGTGTGTGTGTGTGTGTGTGTGTGAGATGTCTTTAGGGTTGGGAATGTGCCAGGTGATGAATGTGGAGGTTAGAGAACAACTTGCAGGACTCTGTCCTCTTTTTTATAGCATGGTAGACTTTATTAAACTCAGGTCCTTAGGACTGGCAGCAATATTCATTATCCTCTGTGCTGTTCTGGCAGCCCTGGGAGTCTATCTTAGGCTGCCCTGTGGGCATCAGCAGCTATATGCTTTAAGAGATTCTATGCCTGACAGAGAGATAGCAAACTGTACTTGGGTCATCCACAGGGTCAAGCCTCTCTGCCTTGTCCATTTTACCAAGAATTAGGGCTGATAGGCTTCTGTTATATGTCCAGCTAATAAACAATTAGACATCTCAAATATGCATCCTTTCAAAGAACTGCTAAAGCCATTCTAAGGAGATGGGTTTCCTTCAAACATCTTGAGTTCAGGGTTATATAAGTGGTATACATGAATGGTTTCAACTTCTCCAGATTTGGTTAATATGCTGTCTCACCACTCACACATTTCTGTGAACGAGAACTAAAACAAGGTTCATGTGTTTCTAAAAACATACGCATTCACTACCAGCCCAGGGAATAGAATCTGAGTGGCTGAGACTGGGCTGTTGTCAGCAGGAGCCTCTGCTGTATGCTGGGAGGTCCTAGAGTCACGACAACTTGCAGCTCTGGAAAGCACAGCTGTTTGCTTGGCAGTTTAATCTTGTGTGCTCCCCGTCAATTACTATATTCATGACATTTTATTAGCTATCCTGGAATTGAAGGAACTTAGATGATGCTTTGTAACCTATGAGTTTAACCAAGAACTGATTTGGATTGGTGTGGTCACTGACACCTGTAATCCTAGCACTCTGGGCACTGAAACTGAGACTAAGACTGCCAGCCTGGTATACATATAAAGGCCTGGTTACAAAACAGACAAAACAGACAGAACAGAGCTGCACTTACTTTGGACACTGCTATAGCAACAGCTGATGTGGAATCCAGCAACTCACAGCCTGTTAAACACAAGTAATAATAGTGTGTGTCTGTCTGTTTATCTCTCCAGAGTCTCCCTATGTTGTCTAGGGTAGCCTTGAACTTGCAATCTTCCTGTCCCAAACTCCTAAGTGCTAGAATTCTAGGTGTGCTCTGCCTAGCAAAGTATTCTACATTCTTTAGGGCAAGCAGCATGGTCATTGTGGCTATGGTTAGAAATGGTTATTTAAATACAGTGGTCAGAAGCAGGCAGCCCTTGCTTGGTGACATCATGCACTAATCACTGGGTATCCGGTTTCAGAGGCTGCCCTCTGACATGGGGTTTGGGTGTAGAGGGAGGGAGGAAGAGAGAGAGGGACAAAGGGAAAACAAATGTGTGTAAGGTGCTGTCTGTGCCACCTAGGTTATATGCTACAAAATCTTCAGTACATTGTGAAACAGTACAGAATAGCTAAGCAATATAATGCTATTTCTGAAGATAAGCTCAAGTTTTGGAGACAGATGGACTGGCTGAATTCTAGAACCTGCTATACTCTAGTAGAGAGGCCTACAACACTGGCAAAGAGAACCTCTGCTTTGTTAACTTCCACAATAATTATCAGCTAGGGTTCATTACCTATACAATGGGAATGCTCATAGCTGTTCTGTGAGGGTTCAAGTACATGTAAAATAAACCCCAGTGCTCAGATGAACCAGGGACTGGAAAAGGAGCAGAGGAAACCAGGAACTGGAAAATTAGTTTGCGGACCACATTTAGCTCTGCTGCCTGTTTCTGTATGGTTCTGAGTTAAGGATGCTTTATATATTTTTCTTTTGGACACAGGTTGTTCCTTCCTAAGTAGCCCAGGTTGACTTCAAACTCAGGAGCCCTATGCCTGAGCCTTGCAAATGTTGGGATTATAGGCTTGTACTGCCCAAGTCCAAGTATTCTTTTTATTTTGTCATTTCCAATTGTCAAAAAGAAAAATCTAAAGAATATTTTGTGATACACAGAAACTACATAAAAACCAATTTTAGAGTCCACCAAGTTTTATTAATTTATAGCCACACTCAATTGCTTATATGTGTTTATAAATACATAGTGTTTAAACACTATGACAGAGAAGCAGATAATATGGGATTTGTAAAGTGTAAAGCATTTACTATTTAGAAACTTTAGAAAATATTTGTAAGTTCATATGCTGGAGAGACAGGTAAATGACTAAGAGTCTTGGCTGCCCTTCCAGAGGTCCCTGTTTTAATTCTCAGCACCAACATAGCAGTTTACAACTATCTAATTCCAGTTTCAATGGATTTGAGATTCTTCCAGCTGCTGTGGATATTTGTGCACAAATATATATGCAGACAAAACACCCATATACACAAGAATAAAAAAAAATCTTTTTTTTTTTTTTTTTTTTTTTTGGTTTTTCAAGACAGGGTTTCTCTGTGTAGTCCTGGCTGTCCTGGAACTCACTCTGTAGACCAGGCTGTCCTTGAACTCAGAAATCCGCCTGCCTCTGTCTCCCAAGTGCTGGGATTACAGGCGTGCACCACCATGCCCGGCTGCAGAATAAAAAAATCTTAAGAAAATTGCAAATTCTTATAACAGTTCAATCTCAGACAACAGAGAAAACTAACATTAGAGAAGAAATTCTTATAACTTTTCATCAATTAGTTAATAATTATTTTAAAATATCTATTTGTAAAAGGTATTATTACTGTTTTCAGCAGTAATAATGACTACAAGAAGATTTAGATTTGGCAACAGTCATAAAAAGAAATGTCTGAAGTACTACAATCTTTACCAATAAATAAAATCATGATACAGTTGAATTATCAAAATACTAATGAGTTTGTAAAGTAAAACTTCAAGTCATTGAACAAAGAAATTGAGAAGGATATTAAAAGATGGAACGACCATCCTTCTTCATGCATTGGTAGGATTAATACGGTAAAAACGACCATCTTACCAAAAGCAAGCTACAGATTCAGTGTAATAACCATCAAAATTCTAACACAATTCTTCATAGATCTTGGAAGGGTAATTTTTAGGTTCATATGAAACCGCAAGGGCTGGGGAGATGCCTCAGTGGTTAAGAGCACTGACTGCTCTTCTAGAGGTCCTGAGTTCAATTCCCAGCAACCACAGAGTGGCTTACAGCCATCTACAATGTGATCTGATGCCCTCTTCTGGTGTGTCTGAAGACAGCTACAGTGTACTCACATTAAATAAATAAATCTTTCAGATGTTAAAAAACAAAACAAAACAAAACAACAAAAAAGCCCCCCCCCCCAAACCAAAACCAAAACCAAAAACCCCAGGATAGCTAAAACAATTCTGAATAATAAAGGAACTGCTGTGGGTATTGCCATCCCCAATTTCACGGTGTATTACGGAGGTATAGTAATAAAAACTGAATGGTATTGGTACAGATTAGACATGTTGTTTAATGTAATTAATAGAAGACCCAGACATAAATATGGACATCTGATTGTTTTTTAAATAATAAGGCCAGAAATAGTAGAAAAGAGACAGGCTCTTCAACAAACAGTACTGGTCAGACTGGATGGCTGCAGCAAAGGAATCCAAATAGACCTATACACTATGTACAAACTCAAGTCCAAAGGATAAAAAAAACCCTCAAATTAAAATTAGATACATCAAACCTGACTGAAGAGAATGTGGGGGTACAGCCTTGAACTTATTGGCACAGGAAAAGACTTTCTGAACAGAAGACCAATAGCACTGGCCCTAAGATCAACAATTAATAAATAGGACCTCATGGAACTTAGAAGCCTAGCATTAACTGTAGTGTAAACTGGATGATCGAGCCCAAGGCAAGGCTGTGGATAATTGCAGCCCTCAGTGATAATTTGACTCTGCTAGCCAAGTAAGAAGAAGTATCCCAGAAAACAAAAATAATGCATGTTTCCTGGGGCTGGACAGAAAGCTCAGTGGTTAAGAGCATTTGCCACTTTTCCAGAGAACCTGAGTTCAGTTTCCAGCACCCACATGGAGGCTCACAACTCTTTTAACTCAAGTGCCCGGGTTTGATGCCTTTTTCTGCCCTCCTATGGCACAATGCACATACAATGTATACATGTAGGCAAAATACTGACAGACACAACATAAAAATAAAATTTAAAATAAATGAATGTTTAGTGCTCTCTCTTGTTAGCATATTTTGGCATGTGTTGCACAGCACTGTCTACAGTGAACCTGTGTAGAAAAGGCACTAAGCGTCTTTTATGCTTCTATGCCTTTGCTGTCCCTGACTTGGGTAAGGTCAGTCTGTCTGGCAGATGTCTGCTGCTGCTTTAAGAGTTAGCTCAAATATCGTAGTCCATTTTAACCACTGAGTCTCTACAGAGGTTTCCTATGGCAATTTGTAAAATTTTTGTTGTTGTAGAAAATCTGTTCTGTAGTGTTTAATGGTCTCAAAACATTTATTTACTCCCCATGAATCTGGCATATCATAGGAACACAGGGTATGTCCAGAAAATATTTATGGATTAATTTTATTTCTTACTCTAATCAGTTTTAAAACAAAATAATGAAAGTTTTAAGCCACATACACTAACTGAAATTCTATGTTAAACTGAGGACTCAGGTGTAAACAGCAAAGGAGTGCGCAGAATGTGCTTTTAACTTGTTAAAACATGGCATATAGTGCTAAACACCCGGATTCCATCCCAGGAGGATAGAACAATATGAATGCTAGATTTTAAAATAGTGACCAACCAACAAAATGATGAGCAAATTTAAGATGTTTTCATTTGAAATCCAGAGTGTCAAATGCAAAATCTGAATAACTTACTTCATAGTCACAGGAAAAGCAGCTAAAGACCATTCTAAGTTTGCCAACTACCTCCTTATACTAAAAGTTTGTGATTCCCATCCTGAAATCTAGGAAGAAACAGCCACAGTTGACCATCTTTCAATGAACTCTTGTTAACTAGTGTTTTGCCTTAAAATCTGAATTTTCACTGAAAGAATGAGCCATCTGTTTTGAATATTTTCTAGACTAAGCCTCTATTTGTACACTGCTTTGATCTCTTGGCATAATGGGAAAGCAGTGATGCCGTCCAGCTACACCTCAATCAGCTCTGCTCATTTAATTTATGCCAGAAACACTAACTGCCAGACCCAGCTGGAGACTCGGTCTTATCCTAGCATTAGGAAGAGGGAGATAGATCACAGGAGAAGGGCTCTTCAGTTTTGGTTGATGATACAGTTCTGGGTCCAAGAAAATGTTCATTTAACCATAAATACCTAAGAATCCTACCAGAGTAGATGTATTAAAAAATAATTGTGGGGAGTCAAGGACAAGTTAACAGAAGTAGTGCCACAGAGGCCTACTGTAACAGAACTGCTATTGAAGGGCCCAGAAAAGACAGGAGTCAACAAGAGCCCTCCACTGCATCACCTAATAAAATAATGTCGCAGGATAGCAAGTATAGACCTGTCTTTCAAAACTAGTATCCAAAAGGAGTTGTATAGGATGATAACCTGAAGAGCTGGGTACTGAACTTAATACATAATATGCTAGAAAAGGTAATAAGTATTAGATGGGTCACCTAGGGCACTTATATGTATGTGGTATCAGATTAGAGAGTAACTTTTTAGGGTGTGGGGAGAAACAAGAATATTGAAAACAGTGGATAAAAGTAAGCAAAATACATGCAGACTGTGTGTGTGTGTGTGTGTGTGTGTGTGTGTGTGTGTGTGTGTGTGTGTGTGTGTGTGAGTGACAGCATTGAATCCAGGGCCATTGAGATACATTACAAACTGCTAATATTTTCATTCAGTAAGAATTTGTGAGTTTGGTGGGGCTCCATATTTTCAGATGACTATGAAAAACAGGTAAGATGTGAAGGGTCTCACTGCACATAATCCTGAGGATATCTGGTTGTTTAGGAAAATGCCCAAATCATAAATATCAGGAAGAGAAGATGCATGCTTCATTAGTTGAATACTCCTCATCATGATATGAACCCATGGATCTGAGTGCATATACGTCAATGACACTTAGACATTATTGCTTCTGTCTAAGAAGTAAGTCAAATAAGGTAAAGGACTCCCCCCTCCTCTTAAATCACACAGAGGAAACCATAAGAATGCAGGGTGTATCTGTGAACCACAGTATAGAGAAGTGATAACATTTTTAATGACTTGTTGCTATTGCATAAATATTTTCTTTAGTTAGAAAACTCCAGAAGTGGAGGGAAAAAAATCTGTCTATTGTTGGGTGCTTCTTGGAGGTAACTGGGCAGGGCCTAATGTCTGTAGCTAACCTACCACAGTACCTCAAGGACAAAACAATGGCGTTGCTGAGCTAGTGTTGAGCTCTCTAGGGAGTCATCAGAGGCTCAGAAAGATTTTCACTTTTATGATTACGTTTTAGTGATGAAAAAAAAAACTGGTTACCAGGCCTAGTTTTATGGGTGATCTGAAGAATGCATTTTATAATAGGACACAGGAGACAGACAAGGACCATTCGACAGCTATATAACCACCACCACTACCACCACCAATGCTATACTTACTGCTCTTACTGCGCACTCCCTGGGTTCCTGGAGAAGGGTAACATGCATGGAATAAGTGAGGACATTTAATCCTCACAATATCCCTCACTGTAAGATGTAGTCATTCTTTCATTAATTTTAGGTTAGTTTACAAAGCAATGGGTTCCAACTCCGCACGTTTACATGTACGCCTCACACTTTGCTCTCCTTTGCCCCTCCCTACAGTTCCTATTTCCTCCCCCACTGAGTTTCCTTTGCATTTCTCGCCTCCCGGAAGAGCCGGCCCTTCCCTCTCAGGCCTCTCTAGGATAGCACACATGTTTTATTATGACTTGGCACAGAGGCTGTAATGCTTAAAGATGCTAAGTGACTTGTAGCAGTTGCAGTGACTTGCAGGGGCTGAGGAGCCAGTGCAGGTCTCAAAGCAAAGCTCATTCTTCAACACCAGGCCAAACACCATGAGAACTATATACATACCTTGTAAGAGAAGCTAAGATAAGATGTAGTCTTTCATTAGAGAAAAAAGTTGGAAGTGTAGGTGCATTATTGTACATATATCACACAATGGCACGTCTTATGAAAAAAGCACCACTGGTCAGTGATACAGCAAAATAACTGAGATTGTATTAAGATCAGCGGCAATTCTTTTTCTCTCTTATTTTCTATCTTCCTGCTGCAAAAGCTACCGTGTGTTTTCTCATACACAAAAAGCCCCGCAGTGGTTCATACAGCCCAGGTCACGTCTGACAGAGAGGAGAGGAACATCTAGGAGGAATGCTGAAGCCTCTTTCTTTATTGTCTCCTGGAGACGTGGACTGAGGAACTGAAGACACAGCAAGGTGGAAAGACTGTCTGTGCTCATAGATTGGCAAAGCTAATACTGTACAGATTTAATTTTCAAACTGCTACAAGTATAGAAAATTTCAAATGGAAGACCAAAGTGTGGATACTTCAATTCTACACAGAAGGAGGAACAAAATAATCACAGGAGGTACAGAGAAGGAAGGACCTGGGAGAGAGAGAGGAGGGGGAGGGGAAAAAGGAAGGGGACAGGATCAGGTATTGGAAGGGACAGGAGAGAAGTACAGAGGGTCAGAAAATCAAATAGAATATATAGCAGTGGGGGATGATAAATGGGGGTAGCCACTAGAAATTCCCAGATGCCAAGGAGCAAGAGGCTCCCAGGACCCAGTGGGGATGACTTTAGTGGAAAAATGCAACAAAGGGGAGAAAGAACCCGTAGAGATCACCTCCAGTATACAGGCGCACTCTCCTAGTAGAGGGATGGATGGGGCCACCCACCCATATAAAAATTGTTAACCCAGAAATGTTCCTGTCCAAGGGAAAGACGGGGACAAAAAATGTAAGAGTCTGAAGGAAAACTCATCCAGAGACCGCCCCACCTAGGGATCCACCACATGTACAGACACCAAACCCCCATACCATTCCTGATGCCAGGAAGTGCTTGCTGACAGGAGCCTGGCCCAGAGCTCCAAGAGAGTAAACCAGCAACCAGAGAGTATACATGGAGGGATCTATGACTCCAGATACATATGTAATATGTATCAGAGGCTGGCCTTATCTGACATCAATGGGAGGGAGGGAGGCTTGATATCCCAGCATAGGGGATGCTAGAGGGGTGAGGTGGGAGTGGGTGAATGGGTGGAGGAGCACCCTCATAAAAGCAAAGGAGAAGGGGGCAAGGGAGCTGGGACGGAGGGTTGTGGAGGGGTAATTGAGACCAGGGATATCATTTGAAATGTAAATAAAATGACTGATGATAATGATGATGATGATAAAAATACAGGTGTAGCAAGGAGTTTCTGAAAGGCCTCTGAACACAAGAAATAATTTCAGGAGCTGAGAAGTGGGATGATATGAAATGAAAATGCTTTTGTACAGTAAAACAAATTATGAAACAAACTATGTGAAGACAGACAGCTTAGTGAATGGAACAAATCTTTGCCAAGTACACATCCAATAGGTAAATAAAAGCTGCAAAAACTAAACAAACCTTAAATCATAAAATCAACCAGGGGGCAACAAGGTGAAATACAAAAGGCCCATAAATATTTGAAGAGTTCAATATCCTTAGCTATTAGGGAAATGAAAATGAAAACTGCTTTAAGAATCAATTCCATCAGTAAAAAGAGGTTTTAAAAAGACAAATGACAAGAAATCCTGGTAAGGATGTGGGGAGAAAGGGATCCTTAGCCAGTGTTGACGGCAATGCAAACTGGTGCAGCCATTATGGAAGTCAGTACGAAGGCTACTCATGAGTCAATAGAACTACTACTGCTTGTAGATCCATATTCATGGCTTCACTATTTATAAAAGCCAGGAAGTGGAACCAGCTAGGACTCTCTCAACAGATGAGTGAATAAAGGAAATGTGATCTGTGTACACTTAGAATCTTAGCTTAAAAGATGACGCCACACATTTGCAGGAAAATGGTTTGAACTCGCATTATGTTAAGCAAAATAAGTCAGAAAAACAAACAGCACATTTTCTTTAACCCGCAGACTCTCGATTTATATTTATATTATGTGCGTGTGTGCACAGTATGTGTAGACCATGAAAACAAGATGGGGGCCATCAGAGAGAAGGAAGAGATTTTAAGGACAAGGAGAGGGAACAAGAGAGGGCAATGGAATGAACACAAGATCAAAGTACCAGGGCTGGGAGCAGGGGCGGGGCATTTAGGGGCAGAACATGAGCCAGGAAGACTGGTAGGTATTATCCATGGGAAGGACACTAGTGGAGAGGGATGAAAAAAACCCAAAGGATGATGATGTATATGTAGACAAATGCCAAAATGAAACCCACTTCTTTAAATGATAACATAAAAACTAAAAAGCAACTATCTGGGGTTTCTTCTTGAAGCCCTGGCCCACAAGAAATATAGGTTAAAAACCATGGTGCCTTGGAAACTTGATGTAGCAGATCAGATTTTAATTTTCTTGTTGGTTATGAGGGTTTTGATCTCTACTTTATCTGATAAGCCAGAAACTTTGTAAACACATGTGTACAGTAACCAGTGTGGAAGGGAACCTGACATCAAAAGACTGACTGAACTTTTAACAACAGCTTCAAAAGCTAGAGCGATAGGGAGTGTCAGTCTCAGCTTTGAGATTCCTATTAGGAAAGCCGTTTGCCTTCTATGTGGTAATGAAGACACAGGGTGACCTTGGCAGTCATTACAAATAAGTTAGGGGACATTAGAAGACCTGGAATATACTTCTCCAGCTGTATACTGTTCCTATGGACACGGAGAACGGTCACAAACAACAGCCATGGCGGCAGTGCTTGCAGCTGGGCCTAGGCTCCACGGTGAGCCGGTCTCTGAGCGAGCGCACCAGTAGCTCTGGCCTACACTTATGTTTGCTTTGCTTTACTGTCTTTTCTCCCAGGAACTGCTCATTTAATCACATATAATCATGTAATATTTTCCTTCTAATCTACTTGGATTCCTTTTTTTGGAATTGCTCCTGTTTTACTATATTCTTAGTATACTACTAAAAATATGTTTTTAAATTTCTTTTTATAACCCAAGGGATCTAATTCTTTAGCTCAAAAGTTAAGAGGCTAGAAACAGCTCTTACAAACTTGGCCTTTGATATCTGACAGAGCACGGGAGCCTGTGAGAGTAGGGTAAGCTGCTATGGATGTATACATGATGCATACCTGACACCTTGGCCTTCAGTCTCCCAAGATTAAGTCAAATCTGTCAGGTTCAGCCTTAACACTGTAGTAATTTACTGAGATTAATGTCTCAAGCATATTATGATGCCAAAACATCCTTCTATATTTGGTACTAAATTAGGTACAACTCATCTGGTATATGCTTATTGTTTTTTGAAGTCTGATGTTTCCAGTAATGGCATTGTTTCCACTAAATTCTCATAAAATGATGGTCCCCTGACTCCTAGCTTAGATTGAGACTTCTAATTTTAGGACAGGCAGGTTCTATAGCCCTGGTTCAGCGTATAGTGTCAGAAAATGGAACTTAGGCCAGCCATCAACCTCAAGACAAGGAGTTAAAGTCCCAGAAGGAGAAACCAAGACAAGCTATAAAGAGAAAATTAAGGGGATGGGGAAGACAAAGAAGCCTATTGGCTGACTCCTATTGGCTGTCAATCAACTGGATTATACAACCTAAGATTAGAAACTATGCTTACAGTGGGAATGTACCTGAATTTCCTTTACCCCAACATTATAAGGGTTCTCTTGACCCCCTTTACCCATGTTTTCATCCTATCAGCCTGTACACATATACATATAACAAATCCAACAAACTCCTTATGAACCAAGCTTGGAGTCCAGATGTGTAGTTCTAGCACTGGGGAGGCTGAGATAAGAGGCTCGCCTTAAGTTTGATGCTAGCCTAGGCTTAGTAGTGAGTATTGGGACTAGCTTAGGTTCAGAGTGACATACGTCTTAATTTTGTTTGGGGATGGAAGGTCGGGGGAGGAGGGACCCAAAACACTTGTCAAAAATTTTGTAGCTAAAAAAGTATACCAAAGTATTTTGACTTAAGCTTTTAAATTCTTTAAACAATATAACTTAGATCCTACTGCTGCCATCTCTGTTTGTCGGGTGGTGGTGGTGCATGCCTTTAATCCCAGCACTTGGGAGGCTGAGAGAGGTGGATTTCTGAGTTCAAGGCCAGTCTGGTCTACAGAGTGAGTTCCAGGACAGCCAGGGCTATACAGAGAAACCATGTCTCGAAAAAACCAAAACCTACTCCCCCCCCCCCAAAAAAAAACAAAAAACCAAACCAAACCAACCAACCAACCAACCAACCAACCAACCAACCAACCAACCAACCAACCAAAAAACCAATATAACTTCAAAAGCCACCAAAATTAAAAAAATTTTTTTAAAGGTGAGGGAGTAATTCTGAGGCAGCTAAGGCTGGCCTCAAATTCATTATGTAGCTGACCAAAACTTTTTGAATTCCCTATCTTCTATCTCTTTCCCCTAATGTCCACACTTAAATCCATATTAATACTTCCTTTGTCTCCATGCTCACTCTACTTTATTTAGTCCCAGTAACTAGTGTTACATTTTTACTTTCATAATAAAAAAAATGCAACGAAGCTTATTAGAAATGTTTATTTTCTTTATTAAAGATCACAAACTTGGGACCTGATGACTATAAAAGACTGAATGACGTGCCATATAATTTGTGTTATCATGTGATGATTTTTTTGATTATTTGTAGTAGTTTATATCACAAAAATCATATAGCACTCCTATCCTGTTAGCTTTTGTTACTTTCTTATAGTTAATGTGTGGCTCAAGAGCATTACTCTTTATACAGTGCAGCCAAGAGGAGCCAAAAGATTGGACATTCCTCAGTTCTGGTGACTTATTTAATACTTCCCTTCTACAGACAGATTTTCTGAAGATTAAAGACATAAAAACTGTAGCACTACTGCAACCAGTATATGTCATACTGGCTAGTTTTATGTCAGCTTGACAGAGGCTAAAGTCATCACAGAAGGGAACCTTAATTGATAAAATGTCTCCATAAGATTAGGTTGTAAGAAGACTGCAATACATTTTCTTAATTAGTGATTCTTGTGGGAGGGCTCAGCTCATTAAAGGTAGAGCCACCCCTGGGATGGTGGTTCTTGGTTCTATAAGAAAGGCTGAGCAAGCCACGGGGAGCAAGCCAGTGAGTAGCACCCCTGCTTGAGCTCCTGCCCTTACTGCTTTGGAGGATGGTGTTTGTTATATGAAACCGTGAATGAAATAACTCCCCCTCCCCAAGTTGCTTTTGCTCATGGTGTTTCATTGCAGTAATATAACCCTAAGACACAGTGTGGACACCCCAGTAGAACAGACCCAAAGAAATGTCTAAAGCACTTGCTTCAAAAGCAGTGCTAATACTGGCATCATCTCTCATCCTAAGTTCTGAAACACAGTGTTCCAAATCATGCTCTAAAAACTTTTGTTTTTCTGAAACATATATAACCCCATTTCTACACTTTAGTCATTGAAGGTAGACATAGTAATACTAACTTTTATGTCCTATGATAAAGACTTACTTTACTTGAGGGGCCTGACATCAGTTTAGACAAGCCAACTTCTTCAGGGTAAAGTCCCTGAAGAGCATGGGGCTAGTCTTGTCAGCTATGAGTCACAGGTTATATGAGAATATGGTTTTTTTGCCCACAGATGTTCAGGTGACAGTCAGAATGTATCTTTGAATTATATTCACTCTTCTAGAGTTGGATGCCAGGAGCCAGATGTCGGGGATCCTTTGCAGCTTTCCTTTACATCTCCCATCTCTTGCATTTCTCTGAAGTTCTGCTCTTTATAACAGTGCTGCTGATATTAGCAGTGCATCGGTTCCAAGCCATTTCTGTATTCTTGGTTTCAATGGAAATGCTTCCCTGGAGTTTGTGAACTTTAGGATATGTATATGTATATATTTATATTTTATATGTATTTTATTTGTGTGAAATACAACTATTAAACTAAGGGTGAACAGGCATTGTTCTGGATAAGAGGAATGCAAAAGCAATCATATGAATCTCCCTTTACTCATAGCTCCTATGTTCTATTGTCAAGGAAGAAGAAGAAAGGATAAAGTGTGTTAGTCAGGGTTTCTAATCTTGCACAAACACCATGACACAGAAGCAAGTTGGGGAGGAAAGGGTTTATTCAGCTTACACTCCCACATTGCTGTTCATCACCAAAGGAAGTCAGGACTGGAACTCAAGCAGGTCAGGAAACAGGAGCTGATGCACAGGCCATGGAGGGATGTTCCCTATTGGCTTGCTTCCCTTGGCTTGCTCAGCCTGCTTTCTTATAGAACCCAAGGCTACCAGCCCAGGGATGGCACCACCTACAATGGGCCCTCCTCCCTAATCACTAATTGAGAAATTGCCTTACAGCTGGATCTCATGGAGGCATTTCCTCAACTGAAGCTCCTTCCTCTGTGATAACTCCAGCCTGTGTCAAGCTGACACACCAAACCACCCAGTACATAAAGTGAAAGGATAAAGAACAGATGAACAAGCTAATTTAGATAGAACATCTTCTGTCTTTGTTAAGGTTTCTGGTGATGTGATGAAACACCTTGACCAATAGCAAGTTGAGGAGCAAAGGGTTGATTTGGCTTATACTTACACATCACTCTTCATCACTGAGAGAAGTCAGGACAGGAACTAAAACAGGGAAGGAACCCGGAGGTAGGAGCTGATGCAGAGGCCAGGGGGTTGGTAATGATGCTGCTTGATGGCTTGCTCAGTCTGCTTTCATAGAATTGAGACCACCAACATAAGGGTGCCACCCGGCACCACACTGATCACTACTGAAGAAAATGCCTTACAATTCAATCTTGCATAGGCATCTTCTAAGTTGAGGCTCCTTTTTCTCTGATGACCCTAGCTTGTACTGAGTTGATATAAAACTAGCCTGTCTTTGTTCTGGTGCTCTCACTGGGGTGGCCAACATGGTCAGATCTGTACTACTGTTTGGAGTTCTATGTTGGCAAACATGCTATTGCTACTGATGAATGTATTCGTTTATAGAAAATGCCATTGACTATGTATACTTTAGAGGAAATCACTTAACAAAATTCAAAGTGTCATTATTATTATTATTATTATTATTATTATTATTATTTGTGTGAATGTCTGTGTGTGCATGTGCGTGTCCGTGTGTGTGTGTGTGTGTGTGTGTTTGGAGTTAGTTTTCTCCCTCTGATATATGTGGGGATATGGAGATAGAATTCAGGTTGTCATGCTTTTACCCATTGAACAATCTTGCTGGCCTGCAAGTTGTTTTCCTAAAGAAAAATATTCCTTAACATATATGATATCAAACTTTCAGTAATAAAATGTATCTTGGTTAGCACTTAACAACAGCTACTAGTCACTTGTCCTAGAACACAGAAATGCCTGGGATCCCTGAGTCACAACTTCCAAGTCTCCCCAGTGCTACAGTTTTACCTCTGAAATAAAAATAACATACGGAGATGATGGTATTTCCAATAATAATAACTAACAATCACTGAAAACTTATTCTTTTCAGAATGAGATTGAAATTAATGAGTTCAACACCAACAAAACAGTAATAGCATTGCACAAAGAACAGTGCTTAGGGATGTAAGAAATTGCTGATGGCATCCTATATAACACAAAGCACTGACAGAAACTCACGTACTAGATAAAGAAACTGCTACAGAGAGGTGACCTTACTTGCCCTGGGCCACAGAGTTAGGTGGCGATGTCTAGATCAGGCTGTGTAGTCTAGGTGCTCTCACAATGCCTCTACTTTTTACACCACTATCTCTTAAGAGAGGAAGCCAAAGTGAAGAGAGCACACCAGCCAGCAGGTGCTCCTGTAAGGACTCAGCAGACTGCTCGAACGAACGCCTGCACTTGGCACCTCAGGCTCTGCAGCCCCCAGCCTGGCCCAGCTCAGAGCTTTCAGCTCCTCCCAACTCATTATTTATGGTTTCTGATTTAGACTCAAGCTTTGCCAGTGAGTGGTGGCTTATAAAACGCTTTAGACCAAACATTAAGTTCTTAAGTTGGTAGGAAAATATAAATTTCAAATTCAAAATTTTGTTAAGAAAAATCCATTCTCTGTAGAGACAACGAAGAAATAAATACAGGAAAGAACGAAGCCAAGACTTCTGCAGTGCTTTAGGGATTGCTCATACAATTCTTGATTTTGTTTTTGAGACAGGTTCTTGCTGTGTAGCCCAAGATGGCCTTGAATTTACAATCTTTTGGTTTCAGATTTCTAAGTGCTGGCATTACAGGTACACACCACAACCCCAGCCTTTATTAGTGTTTTTTTCTTAGGTAAAATATTTTACCATATAAAGTGTGTGGCAGAGTGTAGAAAGTATGAAGCACTGTATTGTAACAGTTCCAGCCAGCGAGCTCCAACGGCGTCATGAGAGCCACTGACAGCAGCAGGCGCAGGTCAGGCAAGAACACAGGGAGGAAAGGTTTAGCGCCTTAGGAGCTTGGTGTAGGCCTTGCTCCATCAGAGCAGCAGACGTGAATTGTACACTCCAGACCCAGGACACGAGATAACTTGTTTATTTTTCAATCTCCTGGTAAAATTACTGGTAACTTTATTTTCCAAATACGTTTCTTATCATTGACTAGAAAAAGGGCTGTGAATGAAATGATTTGTGTATGTGAGGAACATACTTCCTGCTTTCCATAAGCCAAGAAGCTACCTTGTCCTGCCAAAAAGCCGGAGAAGGCAGAATCATTGATTTACAAATGTTTGCTAACTATAGCTACAGTGTGGTCCCTCCATGCCTCACGGTAACAATACACACCTCTGCAGCGCGCAGATGAGCATCAGGACACAGATTTCCTCTGAGTTTTAGCTTTCTCTGATGTGCCACACGCTTTCTGGTTGCTACTATACGTTTCCCTTCCTGTGCATTTCCCACCTGCTGCTGAAAGTCACACAGAAACCTGGCCGCTGAACAACTTACCTTTTATCATTTTTGGCTGTGTTCAATATTCAGAGGTTGATATGTTTGCATTTTTAAAGCAGTTTAACATCAAGACACAGACGTTTCAGGGAGAATGGACTCCAAAGGAGTGAGGTCAACAAAAGCATGGCAGTGTGTCCAGCGGATGCAAGGACCAGTAAGTGTGAGTTTAGTAGTCACAATTATCACTTTCCAAGAAACTTATTTCCTTAGACAAACCTCAAGGGCATCAGATCAAAGGAAGATACAGCCACAGCTGTGCTGTGTTTCCAGCCAAACGGCCTGTAAAGGAGAAACAAGACAGTGCCCTGGAAGCTGCTGAACATGGCAGCATTGTAAGAAAGAAATTTAAAACAATTTTTTTTCCTAAAAAGAAAATCCTCCTTCTTTATTCCTTTGTTCCTTTTCTTTATTGACATTTTAAAAGTAATGTCAAAGTCCCAGGTAGATCCTGGGACTGGCCCTCAGAATTCAGTGTATTCTCTATGAGCAGGTAGGAACATGAGAAGGTATAGTTCACAGCACAGTTTTTTAAAAACAAATATAATTCAGACTGTATATTTATAATTATCATAAAGTATATTTTAAACATAGGCTAATAATAGCAATATAACTGTCTGTCCATCCCTCAATACCATCCATTTGTAGAGAGTTATTAAACAGTATATTGTAAAATCAGAGATAGGATGATTTATAAATAAAATCATCAGTTATGCCCTGGAAGTTGTCAAAAATGTACAGAAAGAAATTATAAATGTGACTAATAAAACACAAAAAGAAAAAAAGACACAAACCCCAAACCCCACTATGTCAAAAGCACAGCAATCCACACAAGAGTCATGTGAAAATAAAGGAGCAGAAAGCACACTGGGGAGTTCATGACTGTACAGAGAAGACGTGAATGAAGGTGATCACGGAGAAAGAAACATGAAAACAAGCGAAAATCATTTCCGTAATTAAGGAAAGCTGTTTCTCACCGTTCTGAACAAAATGGCTGAACTAAGAGCATCTGATTGGCTATGCCCATATACCCTCCTCCTCATCCTATGGGGAGAGATGACAAGGGAACAATGCCCCAGGGCAGCATGGGAATGAAAAAGAGTCGGTTAGTATTAAAACAAAGACATAAGTATAATGTAGCAGAAAAGAAGTTTCTGGCAGTTTGTACATTAGGCTCCAGCTCCCTAAACTACAAATTAGTAATGAGTTTATGGCCCATGTCTACTCTTTCCTTTCCTGAGCTGCTGTAATATTCTCAGGTCAGAGCTTTTCTGTAGGATCTGCTTGTGGCATTGCTCCATCTCTGTTTGCCCTTCCCACATCCTGTCATCTCTACCTCATATCCGAACCTATTACAAGGAAAAGATCTGACACGTTTCATGCAGAAGCTAGACAGTCTTAATTCAGTAGCAGGAAGCAGGCAGAACTGTGGTCTCTAGGTGGGGGACACCAGGCAGATGGTTCTCCATTTGATATAAGGCTGATTCTGTTTTCCTTCTCAAGTACTAGGTGTGCCCTAGCTGCCTTACTAAAAGCCATCTTATAGGGCCATTCCTTCTGACACTTAGAATAACAGTTGGATACCAATTGCTGCTTTCATTTATATGTTTCTATGGCTTCTTCTAAGACAATGCCCCAGTTGTCACTTGGTGGAGATGTTTATCAGAGGAGTTTTCTGTGACTTTGCAGTAATATGGTTGTAATTACTTGGCTATTATTTTTCCCTTAGTTTTGCACTTTTATAAATTTTAGGATTGGGTGTGACAGAGATGTTGAAACTGATTTGGGCACAGAGATATGAAATAATTTGCCCAATCCCAATGAATCAGGATTGATCACATTCAAGATCTTGGGAGGTTTTTTTTTTATTCCATTCAAAAATTCCCAATTGAGTATGATTATCTTCAATTACATGAATGTCCTTTTGCAATAGTAGCAAGCTGAAAGCAATACCTCTTGAGAATGTCATGCTGAAAGGGTATACCAGGAAATGAAGGGAAGAAACTAAATTTCATCTATCACACTATTCAAAAAAATTTAATTGTTTTGTGGTCCTGGATATTCAAGTTAGGGCCTTGTACATACTAGATAAGCTACTGACCACTGAAGGAAATCCCAGCCTGCAGCTGTATCTTTAAACAGATGATGTTCAGAGACTAAATACTTTGTAATTCAACAAGAATTAATTTCTGTTCTGAGCCATGCCTACACTTGAGCAGAGTCTTGCTTTCCTAAAAAGGAACCAATTCCTTAATAAGAAAAGGAGGACTCGTTCAGTTTTTTCTCATCTCAAGGCAATTACTTAATAATAATTCTTATAAATAATTGAAGCATATGCTTTTTAGATGTTCAGAATCATGAACTTCCTATATTGAAATTATTTGAGGAAAGGCTAAGATTCTTCTAATTTATAACCTAGAATCTGCAATATGTTACCACAACATACGTGGATATAAGTGTTCTTTTCCAAAAGAGGAAACACTCAAGCACGGTCTTACCTGGTCTGGGGAGGGTTTATGGTTCGTCTGATTGGAACGGGAGGATCTGAAGTGGTCATCCTCATAGTTGTCAGCCATTAGTTTCATTCGATTTTGTGTCTAAAAAGAAATTCATAGTTTAAATTAAGATAAAATCTCCACGATACATGGCAACAAGTACCTTAAAGATGTTCATGAGCATGAAAACAGTCCCATCCACAATAAAATCAATTAAACATAGACTTTGGGAGGATACTGCCAAGGGTTTAGTCAAAGCAATTCAAATACTGAAACCCTAACCCCAACACCACTGTTTCTAGAGACAAGGTCTTCAGGAATTCAGACTCAGTGAAGTCAAAGGGTTGACTCCTAACTTGTGGCTGTAGCTGTGTTCTGAGACCAAATGAGTCAAAGATCTCCTCTATGTGAACACAAAGAAGCTAACACTGGTGAAGAGTGCTCTCACTAGGAAAGGAGTCAGCAGAGACCTTACCTTGGACCTCCAGACCTCTATACTGTAAGCAAACAGATAAACTACTATTTCAGCCACCTACTCTATAGTATTTGTTATGGTCACTTGAGCTAAAACAGGTAGGTAACTTTGTGCAGGGAAGACAACAGTCTCAAAACAAGCCCTTTATACACTACTACATTTTTTATATTGATAACTAAGACTAGATTATACTATAAATGGTATTCCGTAATTTTCAATATTTTAGTTTATATTTACGTAGGACTCATTTCCATGTTATCTAAGAAATTACTTATTATTTTAAACAGCTCATTCAGTTTAGGGTAGATTTTATATAAATATTATGATTTTAAGAATTTGGGAAGAAGTTTTACTTATAAATTAGATAATAGATTATCTAGAAAAATCTTAGAGAATTAAAAGTGTATAGCTTACTTTGGAAGATATATGTATAAAATTTAACAGCAATTACTAAATAATTTAGATTTTGAAAACAATCAAATGTTCCAAAAGCCTTCTTGATCCTCTATCTTCACTACAAAGGCAGTCTGGTGACTTTGGGCAGCTGGTAAATGAGTCCCTCCCAACCATCTTATAATCACTTATTTGTGTCAGAATATGCAGAAGTAATGTATGGTTCACAATAAAATATTGTTCAAATAAAGTTTTAAAGCATCATAGTGTTTACCATGAGCACAATCTGAAGAATTAAGTTAAAGAAAGATTGCCCTTGATTCCTCTCATCAGTGACAACTACTATCAACATTAAGGTATTTGAGGTAATTAAATGAGATGCCCTCCTCAGGTATTTGAACACTTGATCTCCAGTTGGAGGTCCTGTTGGGGAAGTTTAGTAGGTACAGCCTTGCTGGGGTGGACTTTGAGAATATATAGCATTGCCTACTTCCAGTTAACTCTCTGCTCTTTGTTTAAGGTAACAATAGTGATCTGTCAGCTTCCTGCTCCTGCTGCCATACTTCCCTGACATAATGGACTCTTATACCCTGGAATGTAGGCCAAAATAAACTTCCTCCATAAACTGCTCTTGGCCATGGTCTATTACACAGCAATGGGTAGTAACAAATATACCAAGTATTCCATTCTGCCTCCTCCCGGTAGTAAACTCATAAGAGGGAACACTCTTCTGATACAGCCTCATTTGGTAGCTATTTCTCTATATATAGTACTTTAAACACAACTCTACCCTGCAGGTTATTGTTAATCTCTGAAAAGAAACACTTTCATTTTGCCAGCCATCTGGCTTTGTCAAAATTTGTTTGGTTATCTCTAACACATTTCATGGTGAAGCAAAAGCATTTTGATTCCCCTCCCCTAAAAGTTACAGAGATACCTAGTGAATGATACATGGGGCAAGAACTTTAGGGCTAAATTGTCTTAGTTTAAATTCTACTTCTACATACTAGTTATCTATCCTTAGGCATGTTATGAGGTAAATTTTGAACCTCAATTTCCCTATCTTTAAAGTGGGGGTGGATCATGGATTTTGACTAAAAGACTGTATAGTAAGGGTTGGTTAATTAAGCTAATAGAACATTTAGCTTCCTAAGCATTTAGGAAGGTGTACAGCCTAAATTCAGTACCTAATAACTTTTAAAAATTATTAGTCTGATAATGATAAGCATTAATTTTCATGGTCTTACTCCTAATTTTTTCTGGTTGTATAGGATGGATTGCTTAACCTGTATTGTTGAACACTCAGGTTTTTTTATATTTTAAATCTATCTAATGCATGTATATTTGTCAGTTTGTCCTTCTAGTGCATGACAGAAAAGAGAATATATATCAACAAACTGAGATACCAAATTTTTTGTTTTCTTTTTTTTTTTTTTTTTTTTTTTTTTTTTTTTGTTTTCTTTTTTTGATTTTTCGAGACAGGGTTTCTTTGTGTAGTCCTGGAACTCACTCTGTAGACCAGGCTGGCCTCGAACTCAGAAATCCACCTGCCTCTGCCTCCCAAGTGCTGAGATTACAGGCGTGCGCCACCACGCCCGGCTCAAATTTTTGTTTTCTAGAATGCCTTTTGGTGACCTCTCACATAGTCTGAATGTTTGTTTCTGCTCGAAGTTCACATATTGAAACCTTATCAGAAGTGCTAAAAAGACTGAGAGGTGAGTTCTTTTAAGTCTTAAGTTAGTCTTCTTCTAAAGGTGGCTAATCCATTCTGCCACATGAGCAAACATCAAGAAGAAACACACTATGAGGCAGAGTGAGTTTGATGCTGACTGCTGAAACCCTATCTTAGGTTTCCAATCTTTTCTTGTTTATGAATTACAGTTGAAGATAATTAGCCTGAACATACTGGGATAATGACTAGGAAGTCTCCAAGGAAGCTCTCAGAAGAATAGGAAGGACAAGAAACAACAGCAAAGTCATATCTAAAGAATAACCAAAGCATCTGGATACCAGGAAAAAAAAAGTGTTGACTATACTGTGAATGTGGGCAAGGATTAGATTCCCAAAACATGTTTGGTCATGTAAAGGACAACATGACATGGTTCCTGCCACTGGAGCAAAGCCAGCTGGGCATGGGCCTCCATGAGTGTTGATGGTTTCTGTGGCATAAGGCTTGTTTGTATAATATGCATATTTTCATGTCTTCCTTTGAGGACTGTCCTCTCTTCCAAGGTTATGATTCTATGATCATCAGAGATGCCACAAGACCAGGAAGCAAGGGTGTGGCTAGTGTCTCAGCAAAATGGTAAATGCTAAGAACTTCAGGATAACCCTTAAGGCTGTGGGAAAGAACTCTAAAAACATGAGTTCAAGAATATATAATTTCTCAAGTATGAAAAATATAAATGTAAGGATGCAAAAATAAAGGATGCAATATGAATGTTCCACTGTGAGCCAGCTTGTCAGAAAAATACAAAGGCAGGCAGATTCCTGAGTTCAAGATCAGCCTGAGACAGAGTTAGTTTGGGCCCAGGAATGTTGGAAATGGTAATATCAGGACAGGATCTCATACAGCTAGCTTACTGTATGTGCTTACAAAGGCAGTCAGATCTGTGAATTAATTTGCAATATTAAAAAGAATGTGCTTGCTGTCTTTTTCTAAAAATCAGGGGGCTAGAGTCATGGGATGCAGATTCAAGGGATAATCAAAAGGGAACCTGGGAGGATGACTGAGTTGATATGTAAATAAAAGACTGGGCATTTGAATTGCAAGAGAGTTCTTTAGAATTACAAGAGAGAGCTATCTCAAGAGAGTTTTCTCAAAAGCTGCCTCAAGTAGAACATAGACCATCAGCTTGTAATCCATGATTTGATTTTGAGTTATTCTTTTCTCCACTCCCAGACACTCCTTCCTCTGATATCTTGGACATGTCTAAAACTTAAAAGCAATTTGAATTAAGCCTTTTCTAAGGCAGAAAGGCATTTCAAGTGCTTCTGAGGATGAGTGTGCAAACACAAGGAGCTGACCAGAGTAGAAAGAGCAAGGATCATACACTTGACCCATGTGACAGAAGATACAGCATTTACTTCTACATTCTACATATCTACATGAGTGTGATCAAGGTCTATTAGGAATCTGTTGCAGGCCTGCTCCTTGAACAGTCAGGGTGGCCTCTCACAGACATGAGATACAACACAGCACACACTCAACTCCTCAGGAGCAGCTCTTGTGTACTGTGCTTCTTGAGGTAAGATAACAAGGCAAGGGCATACACATTCCACTGCCATAGAAGGGATTTTATACCAGATGTCTTCTTTCTTTAACCCTGTCACAGGATGGATAAAAAAATCTAGTTCCAGCAGCATAAAGAATAATACTGCTTTGAAAGAAGGGAGAAAAGAAGGAAGGAAAAAGTAAAGGAAGGAAGTAGTAACTTTATTTAAAGCCTTACATGCATGCTTACATACTTGTGAGAAAAAGTTCAGTGTTTATTCTGTTAGCCTTTTCTTCTAAAAGTCAGATGGTAGTGCCTAAATAAGGCACTGCAGAAACTATTTGACAGAAAAATACTCAAGCCAAGAAAGAGGACATAATAGAAAAAGAACAGAAATAAGCCTGGTGTTTTAAAGGAAAAGGATGAAATCTCTTATTATTAGTAAACTATGAGCTATCTGTAGGTGCTGTTTACCAGACTGAAAAATATATTAACTCTTTCAGAGAGACCTGAGGGACATCAGATGAATCACTGTTAAAATAACTATGTTCTTACAGAGAGGAAAGTGACAGCCACAGTAAGTCTCCAAATGAGACTGTCTAGTCAACCTCCCTTCTCCTATGTTTCTTCTCTGTGGTGATACTTACATCAGGGTATGATGCCAACTCTGTTTCTAGGAAGAGCACTGTGAGCCCCTTGCTTCTTCAGGTCTCACCTTTCACCTCTCACCTTTTCAGAAAAAGTCATTATTCTTCAAGTCATTCAATCTAAGATTTTCAGCTGCTCTTGACTTCTTATTTCCCATGTGTGTATTAGAAATGGAATCACAGGCAGGCAGTGGTGGCACATGCCTTTAATCCTAGCACTTGGGAGGCAGAGGCAGGTGGATTTCTGAGTTCGAGGCCAGCCTAGTCTACAAAGTGAGTTCCAGGACAGCCAGGGTTACACAGAGAAACCCTGTCCTGAAAAACCAAAAAAAAAAAAAAAAAAAAAAAAAAAAAAAAAAGAAATGGAATTACAAAGTCTTGTTGAATCTGTTTTCAAATTTCCCTCCTCACTAATTACACAGTTCACCTGTGTGACTGCTGGTATGTTGTTGTACCGGTTCTCTATGTGGCTGATAGTCACTAACCTTCAACAGAAAATCAGATCTTAAAACTGGGTGCCGTGGCATGAGTTGTAATCCTAGTACTGTGAAAGGTGGAAGCAGGAGGGTTACCTCAGTGTATTACAGTGCTTGCTATCAAGTCTAATGACCTGAGTTTGATTCTCAGTACAAACATGGTGGAAGAAGAGAGCTATCTGACTCCTATACCGAGAACAGTATGTTTTTCCCTTCACATCTGAACTCTAGTTCAAATACTTTCTTTGGGTCTCCAAGCACTAGGCACACAAGTAGTACACAAGTATACATACAGACAAAATACTACTATTACTACTACTACTACTACTACTAATAAAAATAATAATAAAAATAAATAAACAAGTTAAGGTTCCTTTTTTCCCCAAGCCAGCACTAGATTGATGTTAGTCAGAGAGAGTATTAGATGTCTCTATGACCAGAAGAGGAAGAATAGAAGTCACAGGCTCTCCAGTAAGCTAAGGATGCAGACCTGGCCGTCACCCTGACTGCAACTTACAAAGAACCCTGAATGAAATCATAGGCTAAGCTATTTCCCAATTCCTGAAATAATAATTGTGTGAAGTTGAGGGGATTTTTATAGAGTAGAAAATGACTAATTAATGCTAGTAACTGGGGTTATGGTATATGGTAAAAGATCTGGGAGTAACTCTGGAACTGGGCAGTAGGCATATATCTACTCAAGCTGAAAAGGAGAACATTGGTGAAATCCCACATTGGTGAAACAGACTTTAAGGAGGCTGCCAAGGGAGTCCGCAATATATGGAGATATTCCTCACCCTATTCAAGGACAAGGGATTCCACAGGGGGTGAGCGATATGTGGAGATATTCCTCATCCTATTCAAGAACTTCAGCAACAGCATCACCTGCAGTCAGTCATGTTTAAAATATACAAATATACTTGAATGAACTGAATATCCCCATTAAGGAATCACCAATCACAACACTGACACAGTGACTCTGTTTCTTCTCATTTCTTCCAGCAAATGTGAAAGAAAATATAAGAACATGGCCTCTCTTGGCACATAAGTGATAATAAAAATATAATTATTTATATATGTGTATATATATACATGTATTAAAATAGCACTGAAAGTGAAAAATTAGACCAAAATACCATGAAATACATTCATTTAGTCCATACTTAAATTTAAAAAAATTTTTTCTTTGTGGTGTATAACTATTCTTTGGTATGAATGGAGTTTGGTTCTAATCTTCAAGACTTCCTCCTCCAGGAACACCAAAGTGTGAGGACATCTAAGTCCTTTATATAAAAACTGTATAGTAGATGCATATAACCTATGTATAGTCTCATATATACTTTATGTCCATATAAATAACTGGTATTGTTTAGGAAATGCTGATTTTTAAATTTTGAATTAAGTTGGCTTTCTAAATCCACAGACTCCTTGTCTGTTGATTAACAATCAGTGTATCAAAAAGACTGGAAAAGACTTTTCTTGTCATCATTTCTGAAACAACAGAAAATGAAGGTAACTCAGGATTCTACATTATGTATGAAGCGTTAAAGGCTTATTCTCCATTATTTTTATTGGCAAAGACTCCCATTCCAAATTTAATTCATAATGAAAGGCTTTAAACCTGTAACTAGTCTACAGAAAGCTCTATTTTCTTGGCTGACTAGAAAGATTTTTCATCCAACATTATTATTATTATTTTCATTGTAGAGGGAAAAAATAAATTAAGAAATCGGTGACTCTAAAGGTTGGTTCATATAAGATCTTCAGTTTTGTTATACAATTTTACTTGTGTTTAGAAGAGAACTCTCTATGTACTACAGAAAGCCAACAGAAAATTGGATATGTAAGGATCTACATATTTATCATGCTGCAACTTGGCAACCTTGAAAGTTGTTCCATATTGAAAACCTAGCCCAAACTTCATGGCTTAGGAGGTCAAAGGCCCTAGCGGGGAACCTATTACCATTGTTTTGATAAGTGGAAACGTTGTCAAACTGCCTTCTAAATATTTACATTTATAGCCTTAAAGTTGCTCCCAATCTTGGCCAGAGAAGTCTCCTTCTGGAGTGGGCAGCAGTTAGTGCAGAGACTCTTAACTGGTCAGAGGTGAGACAATGTGTCCATTCAGTGCTCAGCCCAAAATGTGACCTTTCCATCATCCCTTTAAGGCTCAGGGAACTTGTGGAGAGGAGGGAGAAAGAATGTAAGAGTCAAAAGATGAGGAGGAAGAGTGCCTTGAGTGGCTGCTGCAGACATGCCATGGCTGTTGCCCTCATGGGGTCACTGAACTGAGGTCACCTACACAGGAACAAGCTCACAGCAGCCGGCATTCCAGGAGGCAGCACTAACTAGACTCTGGAATCAGGGAGGCAGAAGTTATGAGGAGAGTGTGGGGGTGAATCTTGTGGTAGATTATAATCAAGATACACTGTAAACATGTATGAAATTGTTAAGGAATAAATCAAAGTCTTTAAAAAAATAATTGCCTCAATGGGTAGGGTCAAGGCTTCAGACCAAGAAGTTCAAACAAACAAACAAACAAAAACATCTGACAAGCCCCCCCAAATTTTAATCAAGTTCTTCTCCAAACTTAAGAAATTAAACAAAAATACAAGGCATAATTTATACATATATACATATACATATCAATAGATTTACAACTGTTAGCAGACTCTTCAAGATAGGAAAGAGGACAAACATTTTAATCTGCACTTAGCATTTAATTTGCCCTTGGCTAGGAAAGAGCTGATATTCCAACTATATTTTCTCCAATGGAAGTAAAGATAAACATAGGCACACTAAAAGCAAAACTGGAGTAAGTTGGGGTGTTCCGTACCCGCATACCTCAGTCCCTAACCAAAAGGATGTAACTACCTCAGCAAGGAATCTCTTCTGCACCGTGAACAACACAGGCTTACACTAGATAAAGAGCTGCAGTGAGAGACAGACAAAAGGACAATGACACAGTTTGTTCCTAGGTGGGTAACAGTCAGCCCCATAGCTTATGAAAGAAAAGTGTAAAGTCAAAATAAAAAGACACATTCTACCCATGAGCAGGGAGTTAACTATCTCAAGTGAAGGAGTCAAGAGAGCCATATACATTTGGGGCAGACAGCTTGTTTATACATGGAATATGAACAGAGCACTGGCAACTGTCACTGTGGGAACCAGCATACCAGCGGGATTCAAGAGACATTTGAAAGTATGTACAAATGTTAGTTTTCAGATAAGTAGATGTTTGCTAGGTCTACTGGAATCCAAGATGCACCAAATCAAAGTTTCCGCCTATCTCAAGGTCTAAATCAGTGACTGTCAGAATAACTGGCTTTATACAGTGATACAGTAAACAAGAATGAAGGTAGCCAATAAAGTGTCACAAGTGTCCTAGTAATCCCCAGAGAGACTAAAACCTGGCAGCTGCATAATGGGCAGAACCACATAAAAGAATTACTTAAAGCATTACTTGGGGGCCTGTGATGTGGGTAAAGTGGAGCCTGGTAAGCCAAGTTCCATTTCTAGAAGAGTCTCCTGCAAGTTGTCCTCTAGCCTCTGTATGCACACTGTGGCACGTGTGCCCAACAAAATACATACATAATTAATTTAACTGACGGGTGTTTCCTCCAATTGCACAGAAATATTTACAATCAAATGCTCCTTTACACTAAGAACCTGGATATTAGGAAATAATGTAGTATTAAAGGGTTAAACAGTTAAAATACAACACAATAGAAAACTAGGAAAATGTTTAACTGTAGAAGGGAGACCCTACCCTAACCCTGTGCCAGTCACCCGGGTATAAGCTCAGGGGACACCTGGATTAAGGCTGTGTAAGGAAAAAGGTGATGCTCAGCCTTTATCAGTGAAAAGAAACATCAATGAGACTAGAAATAGGCTCTGGCCAACTGAGCAGGACACTAACAGGGAGGAATAGCTTTAGGATCTGAGAGCTAGCTCCCAGGAATTTCTGAGGCATACACCAAGAGGCATATAGACTGCAGCTTTGCACTTAAGTACTAGTACTAGAAGATCTCGGTTCTCTGAAGAACCTAATTCATCTTCACATTCCACAATATTGATTTATAGTTGAGGGAAATGAAGCATGACTACAGTGTAACTCACTGAAGTCTTTTCACTATGAGTGGATGCATTATTTACAATCTTTTTTTTCTTCTTCTTTTTTTTTTTGGATTTGGTTTTTCCGAGACAGGGTTTCTCTGTATAGCCCTGGCTGTCCTGGAACTCACTCTGTAGACCAGGCTGGCCTCAAACTCAGAAATCCATCTGCCTCTGCCTCCCAGACTGCTGGGATTACAGGCGTGCGCCACCATTGCCCGACCATTATTTACAATCTTATAGATCCACTTAACTTAGATATCCCTAACCCATTAATTCATTCCTAAACTCTTAGTCTGTATTCTATTGCACACTCTGGAACTTGACAGTTGTTTACAATAATGAAACAAAGATAAACTACTCACAGGATTTTAAAATGAGATTTGCTAAGTAACCTGAAAGGATGTAAAAAAAAACAAAAAAAAACAAAACAGTAATAAAAAAATGTTCTTTCAGTCTCTGCTCCATACTTTGTCTCTATATCTCCCCCCACGGGTATTTTGGTCCCCCTTCTAAGAACGACCAAAGTATTCATACTTTGGTCTTCCTTCTTCTTGCACTTCATATGGTCTGTAAATTTTATCTTTTGTATTCCAAGCTTCTGGGCTAATATCTACTTATCAGTGAGTACATACTGTGTGTGTTCTTTTGTGATTGGGTTACCTCACTCAGGATGATATTTTCTAGTTCCATCCATTTGCCTAGGAATTTCATGAATTCACTGTCTATAATAGCTGAATAGTAAGTACTCCATTGTGTAAATGTACCACATTTTCTGTATCCATTCCTCTGTTGAGGGACATCTGGGTTCTTTCCAGCTTCTGGCTATTATAAATAAGGCTGCTATGAACATAGTGGAGCATGTGTCCTTATTACATGTTGGAGCATCTTCTAGGTATATGCCCAGGAGTAGTATAGCTGGGTCCTGTGGTAGTGTTATGTCCAATTTTCTGATGTACCGCCAAACTGATTTCCAGAGTGGTTTTACCAGCTTGCAATCCCACCAGCAATGAATGAGTGTTCCTCTTTCTCCACATCCTCTCCAGCATTTGCTGTCCCCTGAGTTTTTGATCTTAGCCATTCTGACTGGTGTGAGGTGCAATCTCAAGGTTGTTTTGATTTGCATTTCCCTGATGACTAAGGATGTTGAACATTTCTTTAGCTGCTTCTCAGTTGAGAATTCTTTGTTTAGTTCTGGGGTTCCATCCCATATACAGTCACCAAACCTAGCCAACAAGTGCTTGCTAACAGGACCCTGATATAGCTATCTCCTGAGAGGCTCTGCCAGTACCTGACAAATACAAAGGCGGGTGATCTCAGCCAACCATTGGACTGAGTGCAAGGTACCCAATGGAGGAACTAGAGAAAAGACCCAAGAAGCTGAAGGGGTTTGCAGCCCCATAGGAGGAACAACATTATGAACAAACCAGTACCCCCAGAGCTCCCAGGGACTAAACTACCAACCAAAGAGTACTCATGAAGGGACCCATCGCTCCAGCTGCATATGTAGCAGAGGATGGCCTTGTTGGACTTCAAAGGGAGGAGAGGACCTTGGTCCTGAGAAGGCTCAATGCCACAGTATAGGGGAATACCAGGACAGGGAAGCGGGTGTGGGTGGGTTGGTGAGCAGGGGCGATGGGGGAGGGGATAGGGTGTTTTTGGAGGGAAAACCAGGAAAGGGGATAACATTTGAAATGTAAATAAAGAAAATATCCAATAAAAAATGTTCTTATTCAGATTTTTAGTATAACTAGAAGAAAATATATCTGCCAGACTTGATGATCTGAAAACTCTGTGTTATGAAATATCCAGAATGCTGAATAAAACAAATGATCTTGCAATAAATCCAAGTCTTCAGGAGAGGTCTTGATATATAGTTAGTATTTAATAATAACTGGGAAAATGATGTTAAAACAATTCAGATGAGAATCTAGAAGGATCTGTTGATAGTAAAGAGTATAGCCAGGGAAGAGAGTTCCCAAAGAGTGGGTGCTAAGAAGTCTGAGAATTGGCTTAGCAAGTCCTAGAGTTGAAGCAGACTCATCTGTCAGTGTAGGCTGGAGGAAAGCTAGGAGTCTATGAACCACTGACACTTGGAGCTAATCTATTCTGAGTCCATTAATGCCCTGATTTGACCACCAGTGAAACACAATTTTACTGGTAATGTTAAGTCCTTTTGTTAGAAACTATGACAAAAGTTTTTTTTAGAAACATCAGGACATGGTAGTGCATGCTTCTAATCCCAGCACTGGGTAAGTTTAGTCATGAATTCAAGGCCAATCAGAGCTACATAGCAAGACCTTGTCTCCATAAATGAAAGTGAACTGAACACCTAAAAGTTGCAAAATACAGAGAAAGTAAATGCTCAACATAATAAGTGTGAATATGAATAAAAGATTAACCAGTGTGGCTTTATAATGCCAGAATTGTAAGGTCTTCCTAGACCATTGGGAATTCTGTGACATTTTTTAGATATAGCCATATATCTGTTAAGTGTCAAATTATGAAAATATTACATATTTAGTATCTAGCATGAAACACAAGGTACTAAAAACATCTTTGAGATGGCAGCCATGTCTGAGAGGGCAGAGGACTGGGCTCTCTTCGGCCCGCCTCTGCTGTTCCTGGGCACACCTCATACCTGCTGCTTGAGCTGCTGCACTAGACGGTCCTTTTCCCGTTTCAGTGCAGCCACTTCTTCTTGGGTCTTTTTCTTAGAGGAGGAAAGCTCTAGAAGAGCTATGTTAGCATCCTTTTCACTAATAGCAGCCAGAAGAGCTTCTTGCCTGAAAAGGGAGAAAAAAAAACACATGAGCACTTAAATGCTTTATTTTGCAGTTCTACAAAGAAAAATCTGGAGAACAAAGGAAAATAACTGAGCTTTATATCATTTTACGGGGTGGCAGGAAGTTCATACCATGTGATTTAGTTCAACATTGCTCACTTGACAAAGAGCATGAAGGAGCCAAGTACTGAACAGAACCTAACATTGGGAACTGTAAAACCACAGCATAGGACAGCTTCTTAACTCTGTTGGGATTGGGGTAAAAAGTGCATGAATTTATTCTCTCTCTCTCTCTCTCTCTCTCTCTCTCTCTCTCTCTCTGTGTGTGTGTGTGTGTCTGTCCGTCTGTCTGTCCGTCTGTCTGTCTCTGACTCCCCAGGAGTATATGTGATGTGTGGCCTGATTTCTTGGGTGGAATCTGGCTTCTGAGTGTGACCAATGTCTTAAAGGGATGGTTCCACGGTCTGATCCAGCAGGAGGAATTAAGTAGTTAAAGCATATATGTGACAAGATTGCTCCAACTAAACAAAAAAGTCACTACTTTTGTATATTTTTCAAACTTAGCTACAACTCTATATAGGAATTCATATATATATATATATATATATATATATATATATATACACATTTTTTAATTAAAAAGTAAAATAAGGCCAGGAATGGTGACATGTGTCTTTAATAATCCTAGCACTTGAGCGGCAGAGTCAAGCCAATCTCTGTGAATTTGAGATCTACCTGGTCTCCATTGTGAGTCCCAAGCAAGCAAGGGCTACACAGTGAGACTGTCTCAAAAAGCAGAGTCTGTTCTCTCCGTTTGTATGGAGTCTTGGGTATGAAAACCATTTTTCTATTAAAGGTAATTTGCCCACCCAGGGCCAATAATCCATAAATCTCCCCTAGCTTGTATGACTTTTATGCAAATCTTAACCCCTACTTAACCTCTACTTGTTTCCTTCCTGCTGATTCTTTTAAAACTAACCAAAAGCAAAGACTGTGAGGCTGGACCTCAGCCAATGGAGAAAAGAAAACAGTTACTACCTATGTTAGAATAAAAACCAAGGAACTTCCCATCCTGGTGGCTGCTAGCCTAGTTTGAGTCTTGCTGCACTATTTTTTACAAAAGGAATTGCCTTGCCAAGCTACTCTTGCTTTCTTATTGTATTCCTTTGTGGGAAGTGGAGATTACTCTTCCTTTTATTCTTTGTTTCCAACATGAGAATGAGCTCAGACTGTCAGGCTTGGGTACAAATGCCTTCACCTACTGCACTGAACCATGCTGCCGGCCCTGCTTTGCAAACTACAAGAAAGTGGACTTAGAACACAGCCATTTGTCCTTTTGATGGTGACCTTTGCCTTACAGAAACTTTGTAATTTTATGAGGTCCCATTTGTCAATTCTTGATCTTAGAGCATAAGCTATTGGTGTTCTGTTCAGGAACTTTCCCCCTGTACCAGTGTCCTCAAGGGTCTTCCCCAGTTTCTTTTCTATTAGCTTCAGAGTGTCTGGTTTTATGTAGAGGTCCTTGATCCATTTGGAGTTGAGCTCAGTACAAGGAGATAAGGAAGGATCAATTCTCATTCTTCTGCATGCTGACCTCCAGTTGAACTAGCACCATTTGTTGAAAAGGTTATCTTTTTTCCATGAGATGTTTTCAGCCCCTTTGTCGAAGATCAAGTGGCCATAGGTGTGTGGTCTTCACCAACCCTACATCCAACAGAGGGCTAATATCCAATATATACAAATAACTCAAGAAGTTAGACCCCAGCCGGGCGGTGGTGGCGCACGCCTGTAATCCCAGCGCTCTGGGAGGCAGAGGCAGGCGGATTTCTGAGTTCAAGGCCAGCCTGGTCTACAAAGAGAGTTCCAGGACAGTCAGGGCTATACAGAGAAACCCTGTCTCGAAAAAACCAAATCCAAAACAAAACAAAACAAAAAAACAAAACAAAACAAAACAAAACAAAAAAAAGAAGTTAGACCCCAAAAAACCAAATAACCCTATTAAAAATGGGGTACAGAGCTAAACAAAGAATTTTCACCTGAAGGACTTCAGATGGCTGAGAAGCATCTTAAAAAATGTTCAACATCATTAGTCATTAGGGAAATGCAAATCAAAACAACCCTGAGATTTCACCTTACACCAGTCAGAATGGCTCAGATTAAAAACTCTGGAGACTGGAGGTGTTGGTGAGGATGTGAAGAAAGAGAAACACTCCTCCACTGCTGGTGGGATTGCAAATTGGTACAACCACTCCGGAAATCAGTCTGACAGTTCCTTAGAAAACTGGGCACATCACTTCCGGAAGACCCTGCTATACCACTTCTGGGCATTTACCCAGAGGATTCCCCAGCATGTAAAAAGGATACATGCTCCACTATGTTCATAGCAGCCCTATTTATAATAGCCAGAAGCTGGAAAGAACCCAGGTGTCCCTCAACGGAGGAATGGATATAAAAAATGTGGAACATATACATAATGGAGTACTATTCAGCCATTAGAAACAATGAATTCATGAAATTCTTAGACAAATGGATGGAGCTGGAGAACATCATACTAAGTGAGGTAACCCAGTCTCAAAAGATTAATCATGGTATGCACTCGCTGATAAGTGGATATTAGCCTAGAAACTTGGAATACCCAAGACATAATCCACATATCAAATGATGTCCAAGAAGAATGGAGGAGTAGCCCCTGGTTCTGAAAAGGCTCAGTGCAGCAGTATAGGGCAGTACCAGAACAGGGAAGTGGGAAGGGGTGGATGGGGGAATGGGGGAAGGAAGAGGGCTTATAGGACTTTCGGGGTATGGGGAGCCAGAAAAGGGGAAATCATTTGAAATGTAAATAAAAAATATATCGAATAAAAAAAAAGAAAAAGAAAAAAAAAAAGAAACACAGCTATTTGTCCCTGGGGCAATACTGATCAGTATTGATCTCATTAATATAAATAAATTTAGCGGTGTGAGTTTATTGGTAATGATCTTTATATATACTTTGAAACAATAATTTAAATGTCACAAGATTACCAGTAGCTTTGTTATAAGCAGATATTTGGGTTCAGTGGGTACCCATTGGATTAGATCAGGGACACAAGGAAAGTGGTAAAGAGGTAGAAGCAGCTATAGTTTATCAAGAAAGAAAACATTTCTAAAAAAGAAAGTAGGCTTTTCACTAGAGCTGGTGAAAAGGGCTGAGCTCAATGGTGAGCTGTGGGGAGCACTGGAGCTCTTATAGTCTTGGATTTGGGGATCAGCTGCAGATAATGAACTTTACTCTGTGCTTGGCGTTACATGCCAGCTTTCATGATGAGAGTTTTCAGTTTCTCTGTACAAACTTTAATACTGTGCTAATTCTGACCTCGTTTTTCACCCTCCTCTTTACCACAGCTGGCTAACTAGTTTGTGTACACAAAATAAAGATCAAGAGGTATGTGGAAGGAACACACAACTAAACTGATGACTATCTACGGGCCCAAACCCATCCTTCTCTAGGCCATCTCTCATGGAGGGAGACAACTCTGAGTTACTACATGAGAACTGCATAAAGTAGCTGTAGGTTTTGATCCAGGAAATGCTGGAGCTGAGAAAACACTGCTGAAGCTTAACTTTGCTTCTGACTTTTGTTAAGATAATTGAGCTTCAACTGCAGTCATATGGAAAAGCTTATGAAGCCACAAACTGGAAGACTATCATTTAAATATTCTAAGATTTTATTTTGGATGAGTAGATCTACTAAACTCTGAACAAGTAATACTAACAAATGTGGGCCACAGATCAGTTTACAACACAAAAATAACTTGTTGAACTAGTTATTGCTGGAAGAGAAGATCCTCATAGACCCTATCATCACTTCCTACTGTCTTACCACTGTGGAAGGGCAGGCCCCAAAGCCATAAAGACGGTCTAATACATCAACTGGTCCGTGAAACACATATTTTAAGTGGTGAAATGCTCTTATAGCTGAAGGAGTTCAAGCTGGTTTAATTATGTACTGCAAACTTCATACTGGTTGCTATCAGGGTCCTCTGAGGACACAAGACGTTGGAATGAGAAGCGTGTACTCTTAAGCGGGGGTGCTTGCTGCACGGCTGTCACTGACTGTCAGAATCACAGTTACTAGTAGCCAAGAGAAAATGAGGAATTAATGTAAACAATATAATTCTATGGCACCACCAGTATCTTTATTAGATACAAATACAAAGATGTATTGTATACAAATACAAAGATCTGAGTTTTGTATTAGGAGAAATGCTCAATGGCTGGCAAGCCTGCCAGCCTGAGTTTGATGGTGGAAGGAGAGAATTGACTATGGTAGGAGAAAAATGTCTAGTCTCTGGCCTCTACACTGTGTGTGTGTGCATGTACACATACTCATGAGAGGGTAATAAAAAAAAAGAGAGAGAAACAGTGTGAAAAGGTGAAATTATTCCACATTGTTGAAGTATTTTGATTGAGTTCCAATTCTTACATAAATGGTATGCTTGGACTGTTAGGAATAGAGACAGTATTGTTCTCTTGGTTATATTATAATTTTAATAAATTTGTAATGGATACTATTAATGCCCAAAGAAAACATGAGTAAGGCTCTGGAGCTTCACTGGCTTTTCACTGGGATCCACTCCAGATGCTGCTCAGGTCACACCCCGGTGTCTCTCCCCATCCTGACAGCTGATTCTGCATAGACTCTAGGCTACCACATTCCAAGCTACTGAGTTACCCAACTCCTAAACACCTAATATCATAGATGCACACTAACTAAATAGGTGCCTTTTCTTCATGTTCCCCACACCCTAAAGGTGCTACATTCTTTCCTCAGAATGCAAGAAACAATCTCCTCTCTTTGCTATCCGGGAATCAGAGACTGTCTGACTTGCAACCATTTACTATGGACCCATCAACCCCCTGGCACACAATCTCTCCCTTTCCTGTAAGAAGGCAACCTCATTTTGTCCTGTGGGCCTCAGCTTTCCTCAGGACCCTTGTCGCGCCTGTCTTTCCTTGACATTAGTAACTCTTCTAATAAACAAGCTCTTACATGGACAATCCAATCTGTCTCGGTGTTTCCTTGAGTCCAAACCTGAGACTCTGCACTCTCGTTATCAGTTTTAAATGCCGTATAGCGAAGTGCAGCAATGCACCTCTGCTGCTTCGCTGTAGACAGTACCTCTGCTGTGTGGTCTCCAAGACTTTCAGGTATTAGCAATGGTTACAACCTGGAACTACCAAGCCTTTATTTGGGTTCCTTGCAAGATCTGATGGGGCAAAGCTTCATGCTCAAGGCTAGCATGGAGAGTCACACATATTATCTATGTCCCACAGCTCTCCCTTTACTTGTCCTGGGGAGACAGGACAGATGACCTGGCTCCTCACGTTTGACTGTTGCTGAATGAAGCCTCTTTTGCAAACTTGTCTGTTTGCTAGTAAATGTACTGGGTGTGGAACAAACTGGATCTCTTTGTGTGAACCGTCTTGAAAACACTGTAGAGTCACTCCCTCATCTTCACTCACGGAGACTGAACACAGGGTCTTGAGTTCCACTACTGAGTTATATATCCTCTGAAAATGTTTAAGACAAGGCAAAGATGTGTAAGCAACAGCAATGGCTTTAGACTTGCTGGGACTACCCTTGCTGCTCTCCTGTACATCTGACAGGAAGGACTGATTGCACTGTGAGCTGGGATTAGGAGCTTGTTAAACAACCCTGCAAACAGCTGAAACTTTTGTTTAAAATGTTGTGTTTTCAGAGGCAAAAAAAATCAGAATGAAACAAAGTTGTGAAAGAATCTGGGTTTAGTTGCTGCCTATTGAAAACAGTCTTCCTAAAAAGATACTTTTTGATAAAAATAGTATTTTTCTGATGGAAAGAGAGACACAGAAAAGAAGATAAAAAAGTCAGAAGTGATCCTTTCTAGGAAGAGATCCAGAAGTCAGGTTCTAACATGAAAATAAACATTTTTGGGGAACTGGACACAAATAGAAGTTGACCACAAAAGAGTGCTCCTGGATAGAGGGTACCCCCCTGATGGAGTCCTATCAGCACAAGTAGCCTCACTGTTTCCCTGGAGAGCCCCAAGAGAGCAACTAGGAAGACACAAGGAAGAACCGCGAGAGGATCAGAAGACAAAATGTCAGTGCACTTCCTGCCAAGTCACTCTCCTTGGTCTGAGTCTATTCCTCAGTTAACAAACACACACCCCACCCCTTCAACCATGGATGCAAACATTTCAGTGGTTAGCAACCCCTATTTCCTGAGTAAGTTGCAGCAGAAAGGCAAGTCATTAAAGTAGCTAGTCACTCTGTCCCTGGTGCAGTAAACTACACCAGCTGAACTTGCTCTTTGACCTATGAAGTCTAATGGAATCAAGATGTGCATTACTGTGGCATTTGAGCTCCAGGAAATAGTAAGACCTCCCCTCTGTTCCTTTCCCCCTTCTGGGCAAATTTCAGAAACTAGAGATAAATATCAAAGGCACAGAGAGCTGAACATCCTTTGATGATTTCTGCATCTTTAACACATTGGCCTTCCAGCACCAGTAAGTAAGAAACTGCAACCAAGACTGAAACAGTGACTTGGTGGGAGTGCTAGGCATGTGTGTGTTCCACAGAAGCACGCTGAAGTACAAGGAGCATGAATTAAAGAGCATAACCAACAATGTTTACCATTCCCTCCTTGTCCAAGTATGAATTTCAAGTTAGATAGCTGCAGAATTATATGCAATATGCTCCACAATCCTGAAAGCTTTGGGGAAAAGACCAGATGAAAGAAGGAGGCCAGCAGCTTTAGCAAGCTAGTACCATGGGTGAAGAGGCATAGTTTAATTGACAACAACCCATATTAAATGGAAAATTCACATCCTCTTAACAGATTACATGCACTTTGATTCTGTTGCCTTGTTATTTAACTAACTAGCTATCCAACGATTTTGGGCAATTTCTGAAATATCTGTTTTGTTCTTCTATCTCATGCTCTGAAAATGCCCACTCAATTATAATTTTCTCCTTTCTCTGCAGAGGTCTCAGAGTATGGAAGACACATTAACCTAATTAACCTTTGTGAAAGGCACAATGGAGCTTCTGTGGGTATACCTGATCTCTCAAAAATTAAACCATGTGTGCTGCTCATTTATTTAGATAGTATGAAATATCCTGGATGTAAAATGTCAGCACCAACTCAGTATTTACCTCACCATCCTGTTTCCCCATCATGTTAATGGAGGCACCCACTCCTGGGTCCCCAGGCTGACAGTACCTGCAGAATCCAATTGCACTTTGCATCATATGGCCAACATTGAGCATAGCAATTTATGTGGGGATTGCCATTTCTTACCCACCACCACCCATTTATTTGGGGTCCCCTTTATTCTTAAAGTTCCATCTCCAACTTTCCCATCATTATATACTACCCTGCTTCTCCAAAGCCCATGTCTTGGGTCTCAGCACACTGCATACCTGGCACACGCACATTTAGGACCACCTCTGGCTTTTCAGCCCACATCTTTCTCACAGACTTTCAGTGCCCCTCTCTACCTGCAACATGCCTAGCCAGTCTCTGTCAGGGTCTACCTCCTCCACGAAATGCTACTTCCTTCCTTGTCAGCATCTTCTCTGAGCACTTAGATCACCTGGATGGTGAAGAAAGGTGTTTTGTAAATAACTTTCAATTCTTTCATACATTTAAGGCCAGTTTCCCCAAGTATGGTACATTATGGCTTATCTTATTTTTTTCTCTAGCAATTAGTTAACACATAACTTTTAGATTGTGATAAATATTTATAATATCTTTCTAATGATTTATTTTTAATTATGTGTATACTTATGTGTCTTTATGTGGGTATATGCACATGAATGCAGGTACCTGGGAGCTAGAGTTACAACCAGTTGTGATGTGTGTGTTGGGAACCAACTCCAGTCCTCTGCAGGTGTAGTATGTATTCTTAACCACTGAGCCACCTCTCCAGTCCCACTTAGAAACATCTTAACTGTTGTCAGAGATCCAGCGGTACTGAATGCATCCATATAATTGTGCAACTCATCTCTGCCAGGACTCTTAATCTTGAAAAACTGAAACTACCCACTGAGTAATACTTCGCCAATTCCCTGCCCGAGCTCCTGGCTAACGATCATTCTACTTCCTCAGTAAATTTGGCTCCTCTGGGTATTTTATAAAAGTAGAATCATCCAGCAATTATCTTTTGCAACTGGTTTATTTTACTTAGCAGAATGTTTTCAAGATTTATTCACACTGCAGTGTGCATTAGCATCTTTTGTGTCAGCATTGAATAATACGTATCTACCGCTAAGCCATCTTTCCCTCACAGATACTTGAAGTACTTACCCTTGCCATCGGCCTCTAATCCCACTGGCATTCTCGCCTGCTGGGCAACTTCCTAAAGATTCTAGTATTTCTACTTACTTTGAGGCTCCCCAGGTGAGAATTCTTTGTTTAACTCTGTACCCCATTTTTTAATAGGGTTGTTTGGTTTTCTGGAGTCTCCCACCCTCAACTCTGTGGAGCAGTTATCACACATCGCAGTAGTAATCTGTATCCATGACTAAACTAGCTTGTCTAAAAGTACATGAACTCAAGTCTGGAATTAATGAAAGCTTCATTTTATTAATATGCAGAGATATTTGCTTAAAAATAAATTAGAAAAAGCTATTAATTTCCTTCTTTTGTAAAATATAGCTACTTATTCTTTAATAAGTTAAGTTTAAAGAAAATTCATTGTTATATAAAAAGATTTATTTGGAAGAAACAATAAAGTTATACTAAAGGTGCTTACAAAGTTTTCACTGAAATCAGCTTCAAAGCGTGTGTGTGTGTGTGTGTGTGTGTGTGTGTGTGTGTGTAGACAGGTTTTTTTTCTGTGTAATAAGACCTGGCTGTTGTAGACTGTATTTGTAGGCCAGGCTGGCCTTGAACTCACAGAGATCTGCCTGCCTCTCTCTCCTGAGTACTGGAATTAAAGGTGTGCACTACCATGCCCAGCCTACTTATTACAGTAGGATCTGGATACGTTCACGTGTTTACATGCGTATAGGAAATGCAGTGCTAGAGATCAAACCTAGGGCCTCAGACATGCTTGACAGGCACTCTAACCCTGGGCTATATATTGAGCCTCCAAATAATATTTTTGTTAAAATGAATTTTATTAAGTGTGTCTCACAGAATGAATCAGGGGGATATATTTTCAGATCATACTTAGAAACAAATACATATTTTTAGGGCATCTTTTAAATTGGTTCTGAAAACAGTCCAAGAAAGACAACATGTGTATTTACCAATGACAGCTCTAGGGGATTAAGTGTGAAATCGTTTTGGTAACTATTCTGAGACTCAGCTGGATATTGAATTTCCATTATTTCTAAAAGAAAATAGTTTTAATACCTTACAGCTAAGCCTTTCAATCCTTATGACTACATCAGATCAACAGAAACTTCTGAAAACAATGTTTCATCACAGATTTCTTTTGGGTCCAGATCTTGTTCCTGATCTGTAAGCGTCTTTTCTTTGAACATACTGACCAAAGCACTTAGTGGCGAAATTGTGTACCTTCCTCTTCTCCACTTCCTACTGACTCTAATGCAGAGTGGCCATGTTAGCTGCTAGGCAGGGGAAGCCTAGTAGGGAAACCTACTTCCCACATCATTGGTTACCATCCCTTCCAGCAATACTTTTACTTCACATAAGGCCCTGCAGAGCAACCAGCAGGGAACCAGACCATGTTCCCAGCTGTTCACAGTGACCAGGGAGAAGCGGCCCTAGTACCCCACATCCTGTGTTTTCAGTGACCATGTTATGGAGCCGCTCCTGGGCTCAACCTCCTGGTAGAGTAACAGCCCTCTCCTACTTTTTATCTAAAGCTCACTGGCTTTGCCCTCACCACGGGTGAACCCACTATATTCAAAACTGGTGATAAAGCTGGGCGGTGGTGGCACACACCTGTAATCCCAGCACTTGGGAGGCAGAGGCAGGTTCAAAGCCAGCCTGGTCTACAGAGTGAGTTCCAGGACAGCCAGGGCTACACAGAGAAACCCTGTCTCGGAAAAAAAACAAAACAAAACAAAACAAACAAACAAACAAACAAACAAAAAAAACCCAAAAAAACCAAATCCAAACAAAACAAAACAAAACAAAACAAAAACCTGCAGTGATCACATAGGATCACATGGACATGAGCATTGACCAGGGACAGCAAAGCAGCACATGTGGTCCCTGGATCCCTGACAAGCTCAGGAAATTACACCAGTCTGCAATCTCACCTGAAAGAGACATAAATACACATCTAATGCACTCTACTGTTTTATCAAAGCAGTGAACATATATCTTGCCTTTAATAAAATATTTTACTTGCTTTCTAAAGGGCTGGTGTGCTTGAATCTAGTGCAATTATGGTAGGTAAGCTGGCAAAATATTTTACAGCATCTTTAGTTTAGACTCTACAACAGTCTGTGGAAAGTCTCTATGTAGCAGAATGCGCAGAATAAGTGAAGCCCAGGCATCAGTGAGGGGGCTTCTTACCTCACGAGCATGATGACTCATTCGACCCCTGAAGTGCCATGAAGAAGCTGGATGCACTGGCACACCCCAGCCATCCTAGCACTGCTACAGTACATGGTGTGTGTGCATGTGCGTGGACAGGCATGTGGTCCTCCCTGCTCTTTATGTATCTCCCTTTAACAACAGCTTGAGGAGCTGTGAGAGGGCTCAGTGGGTAAGGGTGCCTGTGACCAAGTCTGAGAACTTAATGTTGATCTCTAGGACTCATGGTGGAAAAACAGAACCAGTTCCCCCTAATTAGACAGACAGACAGACAGACACACACACACACTCATACACACACACACACACACACACACACACACACACACACACACACTCTCACAAATCTAAGAAAGATTAAGCCAACAAACAACAAACCAAAAGTACTTAGAAAGGTATGTTTTACTGGTGATTTTAATCAAATCTGATCAAGCACCCACTGATTTATGTCTTGCACTGGAGCACAGGGGCAGGGAGGCTTAGTAAGTATATGCCTCATGAGATATGGCTGAGTAGGTGGCACTATAGCTCACTACAATTTTCTTTCATTTTAGCGTTCTTTTCTAACAATATTTATTCTTTGCCTCATTGATAGCTTAACATCTATAAGAAATGGTAGCATATACTCCTCTATGTGAGTTCATAGTCTCTTCAAAATAAAGTACACTTGAGGTGTAAGCTCCATTTATCTTGTCCTCTTCCTGTAGGAAGTTTGTTTCCAAAGGAAATGAAAGTTTTCTTAGACAGAACCCCAGCTTCAGAATGCCTCCATTTACTTCAATGTCTGTTTTAAGAATCACTGAATGCTTTCAGTCATTAATCCCTGTACTCTGTCACTGTCCCACTGTTTACTTAACCTTTCCCAATCCTGGACGGATGGCACTCACCCTAGCTGTCCACACCATCTACTGAGCACACTTGCCTTCTCTCCAGCATGCGCTGTCTCAGGTTTGAGGACCGTGGTATCTGCTGGACTTATGGCAGTGGTGCCACAGCCTAGCTCTGCATGCTTCCATCTCCTCAGATGCCCAACATACCCAACAACTAATCTTTGGACTTGTAGTACATTGTCGAGCTAGCAAACTGGTGCAGATGAATGACAGATTGCTGAATCATTAGTGTAGGAAGAAGAACCACAGTGTTTGCTTTTAGCAACCTAGAGATCGATCACCTCACTTCTGACACCAGTCTTCTCCCTGAACACGCCCTCGCTAGCATCTAGATATTTCATGAGCTAAACTTGTAAGAACACTTCTGCTGCACTGGTATGAGAGGATGCAGCTCCATCACAATGCTCTATTCCCTCTCATATGCTCTAAACTGCTTGTCAAAGTCCACATATAATTTAGGGGGAAAAACCATTTTTTGTTGTTCTAATAAGTATAGAGGAATTCAGGATTATTTTTAAAAATTCATTTTTTATTAATGCTAAAGGCAGAAAACACAATGTACAGCCGAGTCTGGCCTCAAACTCAGATTCTATCACCTCTGCCTTTTCAGCATGTCCTACTGGCATGGGCTACCATACGTGGATTCTTTTTTAATTGTGTTAAAATTATTGAAACTGCCTGCAAATATAGTAAAGCCTCCTCATTTCTTAATTTGTAAAATTAATTATTTTTATTATCTAAACATGCTTTTAGGTAAGAAAATTAGATTGCTTTTCACGCCCTGGGATTTTTATTGCAATGAGAACCAAGAGATTAAATTGAACATACATGTTAAAATAATACTTAAAACTACATTTTAAGGGCCAGTGTGTAAATATGCTTGGTGTCAGGACTGACACCCATAGTTGTTTCCCAGGACATGGTGGAAGGAAAGAACTGACTTCCACAAATTGTCTGATGACCTCTACATAGGCACTGTGGCACCAATACCGCACCTCCCCCAAACAAAAACAAAACACTAATAAAACAAAACACCAAACTACAACTTAAAAAAAAACAAAAACAAAAGCAGCATTCTGAGGTGGGAGAGATAGTGCCTCAAGGTTAAGAGCACACACTGCTCCTGCAGAGGACCTGATCTTGGTTCCCAGTCCCAGTGCTAGGTGGCTTAGAACTAACTGCCTGTAACTTCTGCTCCAGGGGTTGATGGCTCTCGCCTCTGTTCACATCAGAGCACGTATCTGCAACCCACATACATACATATACATAATTTACGACAAGAAAAGTAAACCATTAAAAACTCTTGTGCAAAGAAGAAAAGGCATCGCAAATTTACAACAGTCTTTTCTACTATAAACGTGTTGCAACAAAGAGATATATGTATTATGAAAGAAGCAGAGAGAAAACACAAAGAGTAAGTAAAAGCAAGTATTATGCTTTAAAAAAGAGATACTTTCTAATCAGGAATACTACTTTTTACATGGCTGAGGCTGCTATGGACTTGTATGGCTACACTTGCGGACCTGTCTTCTGTCTCCTGAGATGCCATCTCAGCTGCTGCCTGCAGTGAACTGCCGAAATGCTCCCCTGCCTTGTTTCCTCAGTAGACTGAGATGAGAGATATACATCCCTGCATCAGACTATAAGGCACTTGTTGAAGAGTTAAGACTGTGACAACAAAAATTATTTGAGATTTACTGATAGACTTCAATTTGATGTTATGTGGATTAAGAAAACGAATTTAAAAACATCCTTGCTGCAAACCTTACCATTCTGTGAAAAAGGTAAGTGTATAAATACAGAAGCCCACATGGTAAAACTCAAACTGCCATCTGTCTCTTGTGTAACTTTTCCAGTCAAGGGCTCCAGTTATTGGAACATTTTCAATGTTCCACAAATACTTGCTGCCTCTTCCTTTCTCAAAGGAAACTATTTTATCCTTGAACTTACAATGACAGTATTCTGACCCCTGTCCCATCTGCTGGTTTAGCTCAGTTCAGTATACATTTCTTTTCTTTTTCCTAAATGCCTTCTCTGTGACCATGGCTACAAGCACCAAGAAAGCTAAATGTGGAATGAATCTTGAATGTTAGCCTGAAATCTGGTGAGCCCTAAGAGGTCCTAGTGAGCAAGGGGCTGTCAGGTCCTGAGACTTTTGGAGGTCTGAGATTGATAGCAAGCTTCCACAGACGATGCTGGGTAAAAACACGAGGTCTAATAGAGTACAGCTTCTGCTAATTATGGTTTATTCAGGAACTGTTAAACCGTGGAGGTGCATGGGGCTAGCTCTCTCCTTATGAATTATCTATTAGTCACATTTATAAAGCAAAATTAGAAAATAAAACCTCTCTTATTCATCAGGTTAGCCATGTATATTGACAAATTTTTCTTAAGCTGTTTAATCATACAAAAATCTTTGTATTCCGAAATTTTATTAGAGAATAGTATCTAAGATTATTTTTAAAAGTGTTTTAAAATTTTCAAAAATCAAGAGAACATGCAACAGATTAGAAGAATATATTTGCAAAAGATGTATCTGATGAACAGCTAGTGTGCAAAATAAGTAAACAAACAAACACTGCTTTAAACTCAACTAAATAATGCAAATATGGGCCAAGGAAACTTGACACCTAAATAAAGTACATGCACATTTGGCTTGAAATTTGAACATTCCATAGAAATGGTAAGTGCAGTTCTAACAGAATTTCCTTGTTAGTACTCTGTAATACATTGAAGTTGGAGAAGTTAGATTCTTATAGCGATATGGTCCTGGCAATTGTAACAGAGACAAGAAAGAGAAAGGATGGTCAGTAGCTGTCATAGTTTTTGCCAACTTGACACAAACATCAATACAGCTGGGAAGAGGAAATTAACAGACTGAACTGCCTCCATCAGACTAGCCTAATGAGCAAGTCTGTTGGGCACCGGGAGGGCCCACCCACTGTGGGCGGAGCTGGCCCTGGGCAGGAAGGCCTGCCTATAAGCAGTGCTGTCTATTGCTCTGCTTCAGTTCTCCCTTTAGGTTCTTGCCTTGGTTTCCTTTGATGGTGGACTGGCATCTGTAAACCTAATAAATTATTTCCTCCCCGAGTTGGTTTTGGTCCGTCACAGCAACAGTGAAGCAAATCAGGATATGGACTTAGTAGCTCACTAAAATATAAAACCATATGGCCAACACTCTAAAAAACTGAAGTCAACTGTACTTTATAAAAATCAATGCAAGATAAGACATTAGTGAAAATAGTAGACATCTTAGAGCAGGTTTTAGCCCTGTGAACAATTAAGTAAAGAATGGGTAAAAACAAGACACAAACAGCTTGTGACTGCACTCCAGAACGAACGCTGGATATGAGCAACTCCATTACTCAGTGGCTCAGCAGAAGGAGAAAATCTAGACAGGACCCAAACTGTTCTTTGTCCTACTTCATGGATCTACGACTGTGCTCCAGTTAAAAGGCGGCCCTGAGACCATGTGTGGCTTACATATTTGCCATTAACTGTGGTTAACACTGTAAATAAATCATTGGCTGTAACATGGTTCATGGGCCCAGCCGTACTGTCCCCTAGGAATATGTACTTTATTACATCAGACCTCAGAACAAGACACAGTTTCCTGATTTAAAAAGTGGTGCCTTTAAATCAGGACACCTGGACATCCCTGAGACTACTTAGAAGTACAATGGGCCTTTAGCAAGTACTGCCTCCAAGGGCTGGCCTGCACTTGCCTGAGCCTGTTCTTTTACCCCTACATGCTGTGTTCAACACAAGGCCCATGTGCGTGGCGCTGAGGTAGAAGGAGTCGAGTACCTTACATTTCTATGCTCCTGTTGTTCCCTATCTTCCCCCAGTAGAAATCAATTTCCACATGCCCACTTCTCCATTCGGTCCGGCTTTCTTATCAAGAAGAATAAAGAACAAACCTGGCTTTGCTCTAGGTAACCCACCAAGGACCCTCGCTGGAATAGTTATGCAGACCAGCCTGCCAAGGTGCACTGGGTAAAGAGACCACAGGGCAGCCAATATGATTTAAGTTGATTACAACTCAAACCAGAATCAGTAAAAGCACTAGTCTTGGGGGAAACAGGAGAAATAACCAGGTGTGAAGGCCATGTGTTTGTTGAATTTTAAGGACTTACAATACAACTTTAGGACAAAGAGTACTCATCAATCTGCTTTGTATATTCTCAACTCTGATAAAATTCTTTTTTTTTTTTTTTTTTTTTTTTTTTTTTTTGGTTTTTCGAGACAGGGTTTCTCTGTGTAGCCCTGGCTGTCCTGGAACTCACTCTGTAGACCAGGCTGGCCTCGAACTCAGAAATCCACCTGCCTCTGCCTCCCAAGTGCTGGGATTACAGGCGTGCGCGACCACCGCCTGGCTTGAATAAATAAAATTCTTAAAAGCGGCTAAAACAAAGAGAACCATGTTTCTTATAGCAAAAGACAAAATCCCAGTTTCCAGCTAGAACAACGTATTAGTGCTGTTTTTGCTCTACAGTTTTCCTGAGGACGCTAAGTCAAAGCACTAGCATGGTTTTATGCTTCTTCTCATGTAGCTCTGGAAGAAAAGAAGTACAGGGTTTACTGTTAATGAACAAGGGAGTAAACCTAAGGCTTTGGTCTTCCTGGACACAAATGAGGCAAATTTACTTAATAAAGATGATTTGGTGACTATGTCCGGGGCACATGCAGCCAGCTGCAGACACAGAGAATGCTGGTGCACTTATTTCTTTACAGTGAGGAGCTAAACTGTGGGGTCTAGTGTATTAGTGTCTTTCTACCTTTCTGCTAACTGTCCTGGCTTCTGAAAATGCAACGTCAGCTAAGGATATTTCAAATGGTCTGTATCAACCTTTTTGCTACCAAAAGCCTCAATGAACTCTAGATGACTGCAACTATTTGCACTTAGGCCAGAGGGGGATTACCTCCCCTAGTGGCTTAGTAGAGAGATTGCTGTGATTGGTGATGCTAAACAGGCAAGGTTGTAATTGGAACAAACACAAACCTTAATTGCACGTAAAATATTCTATGCTTTGTCCAAACACCCTTCCTTTGGCTGGCTGCAGGCTTCTTGGGTTCAGTTAATTGAGTTATCTAGGACAGAGTCTCCTGTGCTGCATCCTCTGGTGTTGCAAGACAGGGCCCAATAGAGTACTCTGCTCCAGCAGTCTTTTCTTGCTATCAGCAGTGCATCCTGAGCTGGTACCATAAAGAACAGAATAGCAGAGCAGAGTGGCAGCTGTAGCGGAGGCAACGGTCAAGCTGAGAAGATGGCAAGGCAGCTGAAAAAGTAGCATCTTAGATTCTTTGGCCAACAATGTAATACTAGCTGGTGTTAAGGGCAAAAGCATTCTAATTTCCTAGGTAGGCATTAGAGCTTCGACACTGGTGGTGGTCAAGGGCTGAGCAACCCTGACTTCCTAACCTGTACCACCTGTAAAAGGGATGGTCCTGGGGCCCAAGGCCTGAATGAAAACTGTAGATGGTAGCAAAGCCTTTGCATGTGGCTTCCAAGAGATGCTGTCAGACTCCATGGAAACAAAAGCTCCCAAAGGCTAGCAGCTGACTTGGCTAAGGGAACCCTAACCAGCTTACTGTTACCACTTTTCACCTATGAATTCCATAAACAAGAAAGTAATGGATAAAATTGTTCACAAATGATTGAAATGTATAAAATTCATATGCATATTTTTCTGAAGTTTAACATTTGGTAACTATTCAAAGTGATTTGCAAAGAACTGTGAGCAGAATGTATGCAAATTATGATAGATCTCAAAATCTCAAATTCTTTGCTGACTAAACAAACACACCAAGGGGCAAACAATATGGCTCAGAAGGTAAAGGTGCACACCTTTAACCTTGATGACCTGAGTTTGATTCTTGGAACTTATGGTGGATGGAGAGAACTGACTCCCACAAGGTGTTCTCTGCTGACATGTGCACTGGGGTGTGTGCATGAAAATGCACACTGCCCAAATAAATAAATGCAATTAAAATATACAGTTGGATGTGGTAGTATACGCATAGCACTTGGGAGGCCCAGGCAGGACAAACCATCCTGAATTATATCTAAGGCCCTATTTTAGGATATTGGATAAACCTTAAATACTTTCTTAAAGACACTGTTCAATTGAAGGATTGAGGGAAATTAAAAAAAAAAAAAAACCAAACCAATACTATGAAGTTTCTAAAGTAGCTATGGATATATATATATCAGAATATTGTCTGCCAGAGGGTGGAAAAGACTTGTTGATGGATTCAGAGCTTCAGTTTGCAGGATGAAAATGTTCTAGAGATCTGTTGCATAAAAGTGTGAATATACATAACACTAATAAACAGTCCAAGAAGATGATTAGATGGGGGCTGGGTATGGTGACATAAGCCTTTAATCCTGGTATTCAGGAAGCAGAGGTGGAGGAAGAGAGGCAGAGGCAGGCAGATCTCTGTGAGTTCTACAATAGCATGGTCTATATAGTAAGACTGTATTTTAAAAATAAAAATTGAAACTGCAAGTTACCAATTAAAAATTGAAGTGTGCATAGAGAACTCTAAGGAAGTTCATTCTCCATCAGCAGCTGACACAGTGCACACTGACTGTTCTAATGACTGTACACATTGAACAATGATTTAATGTCAACTTTCTATTTCTGGTTTGTCATATTTCTTGTAGCATAGAATGAATGGAGATTTGAGGGAAAAATAAAAATACTAATAGTAATAATTTTAAAACTATGTATGTACTCTTCTGAAAGAGTTTGGAGAGTAGCAGAATAAGGTGGGGACATACAGTTTTGATTTAAAATCTAAGAAGTGGACAAACATAAGATCCTTAACAAGAGTGCCTGATAGAACAATGTGTGGCATCTGTTCAGTGGAACAGAACGTCCTTGCCATAGCCAACACTGTAGCTCAACAGCAGTTGACTTAGAAAGGTCCTAACATTCACTGTGAGTATGGGAAATCTTTTGTTTTTTTGATTTGGTTTTTCAAGACAGGGTTTCTCTGTGTAGTGTACAGGCGTGTGCCACCACCGCCTGGCGAGTAGGGGAAATGTTGATGTGAAAGTAAAATATAGCTCATAGAGTCAGATAATCAGTTTTAGGAAGGAGTATAAGTGATTCTCATTTTCTTCTTTATGAAATTTCTGAAGTTTTACAAAGTGAAAACAATCACTAAGCCTGTAACTTTAGAAAACAAAACTTGGAACAGACTGAGGGGAAGAGGCTGAGGAGCCACATCTAGCCTTCGGCAGTGCAAGCTGAACAAGAAACAAGCAGATAATGTTCTCAAAAGACAAGTTAATCTTAGAAGCAAGTCACTCAGGTAGTGAACCTGGGGCAGAAAGGCAGGAATAGTACTGCACTACCTTACAGGCCTTTCTGTACTATCTGATTTTCCATCTTCGCCGTGATTAGGTTGGTTTCAAATGTTACCAGAGAAACAACAGAAAATACTGGTTTTTAAAATGTAAAGTTGCTGTTTCTTTATTTTTATTATATATATTTTTATTTTCTATATTCTTTGTTTACAATCCAAAAGCTTTCCCCTTTCCCAGTTCCCCCCTCCCCATATGTCCCATAAGTCCTCTTCTCTCCATCCATTCTCCTATCTTTCCCCCTCCCTTTTCTCTGTCCTGGTACTCCCCTACAATGCTGGATCAAGCCTTTCCAGGAGTAGGGCCCTCTTCTTCCTTCTTCATGGGAATCATTTGATATGCTAATTCTATCTTCAGTATTCAGAGCTTCAGGGCTAATTAATATCCACTTATCAATGATTGCATTCCATGTGTATTCTTTTGTGATTGCATTACCTCGCTTAGGATGATATTTTCCATTTCCATCCATTTGCCTAAAAAATTCATGAATTCATTGTTTTTAATTGCTGAATAGTACTCCATTGTGTATATATACCACATTTTCTGTATCCATTCCTCCATTGAGGGATATCTGGGTTCTTTCCAGCTTCTGGCTATTATAAATAGGGCTGCTATGAACATAGTGGAGCATGTATCCTTATTACATGCTGGGGGATCCTCTGGGTATATGCCCAGGAGTGGTATAGCAGGGTCCTCCGGAAGTGTCATGTCCAGTTTTCTTAGGAACTGTCAGACTGATTTCCATAGTGGTTGTACCAGCTTACAATCCCACCAGCAGTGAAGGAGTGTTCCTCTTTTTCCACATCCTCGAAAGTTGCTGTTTCTAGTTAAATAATAGGGATACTGGTTCTTAGCCACAAAACAAAAGAAACCACTCAAAGCTTCAGGGTTGAATCCATGGCTGCTGGGTACACAGTGTAAAGTACTCACCTCAGCTCTGACTACGTTATTCCATTGGGAACTGTTAAACTATTCTCCACAATTTCTTTAAAAGAGAAACTAAGCCGAGAAGAAGACAGAGGCCAGGAAGCTTTTAGCTTAAACCCTCTCCAGCCCCCCTTCCCTGCAACCCCCATATATTCTTCGTCATTACATCTTCTGCTCATTCTACTTCCTCAATATTTCTTCACCCTCCACCTCTGACATAACCCTCATTCATTTGCTTCTCCCAAATTACTTTAACAGTCACTTTTGGGGCATCTTAAACATTCACATCTCTCCCCTTTCAGGTGAGTGAATTCTAGAAGTACATCACTGGGTGGCAAAAGAAATCCAGCTGCAAATCTGTTCCTTCTACTCAATGGTGTGTGTGACCCAGACGGTGGCTCCCTCACTAACAGCTTGAGCATCCTCCACCTTCAAATTGGTGTGAGTGGGTGGTGGAGGCAGCAGCTCCCTGCAGGCTGCTGAGAGGTTTCTGGAAGGTAGTACCATGCACACTCAGAAAACAGAACATAGCACTGTAATGGTTTTATTTGGTATGTTTTGTAATCTAAATAGAATCTCAGTTATAAAATTCTATCATTAAATACATGTATGGCTGATTTTCTTTAGACTATTATACTGTTAGTTTTGAGATATGGGATATATTAGAAATCAAGAAAAATGGTATTTCCAAGACTAAAAGAAACCAAACTAACTTTTACATTCATCAAATAATTTCTACAGAGCCCAAAGAATGAAGACAACAAAGACTCCTTGTGTCCTTGGAAGCAGACACTGCCCTAATCATGGTCCTTACTACTGCCAGCAGGTACACAGGCCCTCCCTCTAAGTATTCCTATTTCAAGGACCAGAATATATGTAAATAAAGAGAAGCAATAGGACCTGATAGTATTAGAAAGTCTGTGAAGGGGAGGGGAGAGGTGTGTAGAAGCAGAAAGAATTTAAGTGCTAGGGAATGGTGAACAACAGGAAAGAGGATGCAGTCTTCACGGCCACACTAAGGTATCTGAATGGTATACTGAAAGCAATGGGTAGCCTTTGGACACTTTTAGGGAAACAGAATATGATCACACACATTTAAATTAAGATAGCAAGTAATAAACTTGAGACAGAAGAGTCAGAATCAAAACAAAGCCTTTAAGACAGAAGACAAAATAATTTTAAAGTATTGATTTTTAGTATTAAATACAAGAAAATTAAGTAATTTTCAAACCCCTGGAATTCATAAACCAGTGATATTGAAATGACATGTGTTTACTGTTTGCGTGTGTGTGGAGTGTGAGTGAGCTGTGTGTGTGCAGACAACAGGACGGCCTGTGTAGGGCTGATCTCTATTTCCACCGTATGGAGCCTAGGACTGGCAGGCAGGTCCTCAGATTCTTAAGCACTGGAAACAGCAGCTTTCTTAAGAACTCATGGGTCTTTTTTCCTTTGGATGTTTTCAGCCCCTTTGTCGAGGAACAAGTGGCCATAACTGTGTGGGTTCATTTCTGTATCTTCAATTCTGTTCCATTGATCCGCCTGCCTGTCACTGTACCAATACCATGCAGTTTTTAACACTATTGTTTCGTAGTATTGCTTGAGGTCAGGGATACTGATTCCCCCAGAATTTCTTTTGTTGTTGACAATAGTTTTAGCTATCCTGGGTTTTTTGTTATTCCAGATGAATTTGAGAATTACTCTTTCTAACTCTATGAAGAATTGAGTTGGGATTTTGATGGGTATTGTGTTGAATTTGTATATTGCTTTTGGCAAAATGGCCATTTTAACTATATTAATCCTGCCGATCCATGAGCATGGGAGGTTTTTCCATTTTTTGAGGTCTTCTTCCATTTCCTTCTTCAGAGTCTTGAAGTTCTTGTCATACAGATCTTTCACATGTTTGGTAAGAGTCACCCCAAGGTACTTTATACTGTTTGTGGCTATTGTGAAGGATGTCATTTCCCTAATTTCTTTCTCAGCCTGCTCATGGTGCTGGTTCAACTGGAGGTCAGCATGCAGAAGAATGTGAATTGATCCATCCTTGTCTCCTTGTACTAAGATCAACTCCAAATGGATCAAGGACCTCCACATAAAGCCAGACACTCTGAAGCTAATAGAAAAGAAACTGGGGAAGACCCTTGAGGACATGGGTACAGGGACAAAGTTTCTGAACAGAACACCAATACCGTATGCTCTAAGATCAAGAATTGACAAATGGGACCTCATAAAATTACAAAGTTTCTGTAAGGCAAAGGACACCATCAAAAGGACAAATCCGGCAACCAACAAATTGGGAAAAGATCTTCACCAACCCTATATCAGATAGAAGGCTAATATCCAATATATACAAAGAACTCAAGAAGTTAGACCCCAGAAAACCAAATAACCCTATTTAAAAATGGGGTACAGAGTTAAACAAAGAATTCTCACCTGAAGAACTTCGGATGGCAGAGAAACATCTTAAAAAATGCTCAACTTAATTAGTCATCAGGGAAATGCAAATCAAAACAACCCTGAGATTTCACCTTACACCAGTCAGAATGGCTAAGATTAAAAACTCAGGAGATAGCAGGTGTTGGCAAGGATGTGGAAAAAGAGGAACACTCCTCTACTGCTGGTGGGGTTGCAAATTGGTACAACCACTCTGGAAATCAGTCTGGCGGTTCCTCAGAAAACTGGGCATGTCACTTCTGAAAGATCCTGCTATACCATTCCTGGGCATATACCCAGAGGATTCCCCAGCATGTAATAAGGATATATGCTCCACTATGTTCATAGCAGCCCTATTTATAATAGCCAGAAGCTGGAAAGAACCCAGGTATCCCTCAACAGAAGAATGGATGCAAAAAAATGTGTTATATATACACAATAAGAGTACTATTCAGCCATTAGAAACAATGAATTCATGAAATTCTTAGGCAAATGGATGGAGCTGGAGAACATCATACTAAGTGAGGTAACCCAGTCTCAAAAGATCAATCATGGTATGCACTCACTAATAAGTGGATATTAACCTAGAAAACTGGAATACCCAAAACATAATCCACACATCAAATGAGGTACAAGAAGAACAGAGGAGTGGCCTCTGGTTCTGGAAAGACTCAGTGTAGCAGTATAAGGCAAAACCAGAACAGGGAAGTGGGAAGGGTAGGTGGGAGAACAGGGGGAGGGAAGGGAGTTTATGTGACTTTCGGGGAGTGGGGGAACAGAAAAGGGGAATTCATTTGAAATGTAAATAAAAAATATATCGAATAAAATAAAAATACATGGGGGGGGGGGAGGGGGGAAGAACACATGGGCCCTGGCCGACCCCTGTTCTGACTCCAGTTAAACTGCGCGAGTATAATCTGGAGACTGTGACATCAGCAGGGCAAAGCAGTTTTACTTCCTCTTCATACCCGGAACTGCCTTTTCTGCTTCAAAGGAAGAACTTCTGTTACAAAATGTCTTCCAGCTAAGGAATTTCAGTCATGGCACATCTGAGGAGTTTTTCAGTTGAAAAACAATTTAGATGGGACTGCAGAATTTAATGCAATTAGTTATTTAAGTTTATAGGCCAGAGACTCTAGTTTCTCCTTGCTCAAATAATGAACTTTAAGTAAAATATTTTACTTAAATTTGTTGACTTTAAATTGTTCTATTGTCACAGGACATTGACAATCGGGACTATAAGGATTAGTCTACTGGACGCTGAGAAAATAAGGATTGAGGGAAAAACTGATAAAAGACTTGTCATTCAAGGAAAACATCATCACTATTTTACTTAAATTTGTTGACTTTAAATTGTTCTATTGTCACAGGACATTGACAATCAGGACTATAAGGATTAGTCTACTGGATGCTGAGAAAATAAGGATTGAGGGAAAAACTGATAAAAGACTTGTCATTCAAGGAAAACATCACTACTAACTGTAACATTGGCCTTATTTTCTTTGCCAAATGAATTACATTTTGGACTGTGAATATGGAGGTAGAAGACTGGTAGCTTCATACTGCAAGAAGAGTCCCAAACTAACAGGGATTAACTTTGGTAGGAGTTTGTATAATACACGTTAAAAGGCATTAATCACACTGAAGTGGCTCATATAATAACAGCTAATGACCAAATTAAATAGATGAGACACAAACAAATGAGCAAGGAGGCTTGGAGATGTGAACAGGAATAAATATACTAATTTGTATATACTGTATTATGAAAGAGAAGAGATACATTTTATTCATGAATGAAAAACTGAGTTAAAACTATAAAACTTGGATTATTCAATATCCATGCACTTTATTTGGTTGTTTTTTGATTTTGTTAATAAAGATAAATGATTAATGTAGTCAACCTTAAAGTTTTGAACAAGAAATGGAACTGAAAAATGAATTTATATTCTTATTAAATCGTCTTTTCCAACTATTATCCTAATTTTAATTAGCAGATTTACGAGATGTGCTCTCATCCCCATGTTTACCAACAAAGTCATGTGCTTGGCTGCTAAGAGTTATTTTCCTACTGCATAGAAAATGCCAACTCAAAACTAGCAAAATTAGCAGTTTTGATTCAATCACTGAACAGAAACCCTGAGTACTGGTTCAATCTCCAACTTATTATAAACAGTGCATTAGAGGCGCCTCCTAGCTAAAGAGAAGCTGACCAGGACAGGCCCTGAGGGTCTGGCAATCTTCAGCGACAACAATGCAGACTCCTGGCACACTCCGCCATTGCTCTTAATGCCTGGACAAGCATACACTTCAGTTTCTTCCTTATTAAGCTGCTTAGCTGCCAGAAAACTACTGTAGGCCAGAGACAAAGGGAAACTTGAATGGAGACAATCATACAATTTTTTTTTTTATCAATTCCCAAAGTTCATGTTTTGCCTGAAGTTGAGGCGCAGCACTGAGTGAGCAGCCTTTTTATGAACACCAGGGGAAACACTAAGTAGAAAAGGAGCATCCACTATGGCCGTTCTTTTCTGTTCACTGATCAGTTTGTAAGTATAAAGGTTTCCAAGGTCATTTTAATATTTTACACTTAGCACAGCTCTAATAACTAATCTAAAATATTTTGTACATTAATATTAAGATACCTCCTGTGTGGGCTATAAGCACAGCCGACTCTCTGTGTCTGTGGGATCTACAACAGAACTCAACCAACCATAGACAGAAAATAGTTTTTAAATTTTTAATCTATAGTGTACCCATAACCAATAGGTTTTGTCATTATTTCTTGCTCTATTACAGTGACTATTTACTGAGCTACATTTCAATGACATTTATTGAGCTCAAGATGACTTACAGTATAAGGGACTATAGATATAGGTTACATGCGACGAGTATGCCATTGATGTAAAGGACTTGAGCACTCAATAATGTTAGCATCAAGAGGCCCTAGAATCAGTCCTCTGGACAACTGTACACACTTTGGGGCCACTACTAAGGAAGCATACAAAGCATAGATGGACTATTTTCTATACACTTTACTATGCCAGCCCCTAACAGCAGTGGGATGGAATTGCATTTGAAATTATGAGTGATTTACCAATATCCACAACTAAAAACAAAACTAGCTTTCCTTGAAGTATTATTAAAAGTGTGCATGTTAGGTTCACCTGAATGTGCACGTGGTGCCAGAAGTCACTGTTTTCCATCTTATTTTTGAGGACAAGGTCTCTGAATCTTAAGCACTCCACTTCAATAGAATGGGCAGGCTGGCTAGCCTACTAGCTCTATACCCCATAGCTGGGTTACTAATGCCTGCTCCCATGTCCAGTTATTACAGGGGGGCAGGGGGTAGCATTCACGCTTACACGACAAGCACTTTAGTCTCTGTGCCATTTCCCATCTTCCCTTTCAGTACTGACAGAGTTGATAATTAAGTTTGGGATGGTCAGAAAAACTTTTAAGCACTCAAATAAACAGGAGTAGCTAAAAAATATAAGAATTTTGAATCCTGTATATCTAAGAAGTGATTTTTTAAGTGAAAAGAAATACTTGTTTTTCAAAAATGAACTTTGTTCAAGCCTTACTTCCCAGTTCTTTTGTGACCAAGTAACTGAGACTAAGACCTCTGACTTGCTATGTTGAAAGCAAAATACATATTCTTTGGATTCATAAGTTATAATTCTGAAATGTATCCAGGAAAGTCTACCTGTGAACCTCCTTGAAATGAATTCTATAATAAAGGAAAGTCTTGGCAGGCTCCCGAGTGAGGTATGCTTGCTGTCTGGAGTTTTTTTCCCACCCAGCCAGCAGGGCAGACTTTGAGTTCATTATCACCTCATCAGTGAGCCTGTCAGCTGCCAACCATGAGAGAAGACTGAAGCAGTCACTAATGCCTGGCCTTTTGGCTTCTCCACAGCAAAAGGAAATTCACAACAGATGGATATGTCTTACCCCTATATATCCATTGCCAATTCTAACTTACTGGCTCAGTTAGGCAAGACTAGGAAGGACTGACAGTAGATAACGACAGTAAAGAGGCATTGTTCAAATAAACTGCACTGCCAGGACTCAGGACCAAGAAAGCCAAGGCAGAGAGGGTGAGAACATGGACCCATGGCGTACTAACAACAGAGTCAAGTCTGCCAGGGTTTGGATGCTTTGAGGGTAAAAGCAACAGAAGAGACGTCTGGAGTTGGAGTTGCTCAGTTTTGGAGTGCTTGTCTAGATGGCACCAGCCCTGGGTTCAGTCCCCAGGGCCTCACTAAGACTGGGTGGGGTGAACCTCAGAATTGAGGAACTGAAGGCAGAAGGATCACAAGTTCCAGGTCATCCTCATATTGTGAGTGGAAGGGGGTATAAAATGAGGGAGGGAGGGGGCGATGGAGGGAATCCTAGTAAAAGAGGATGGACACAACTAGCCATACAGGCTTCAGGCATAGGGCAGGCTTATATCACACATTTAAAATAGGAACAGAAACAAAACAAGACAAAAACAATCACTCCTTCTGAGCTATACCCACAATACTGATAAACAGTAGTTGTATGTAGCCTTTTCTAAATGGTGTGGCAATATGGTCATTTATGTTTTGTGAAATGTAATTTTAGTTAAAACTAAAATTTTAACTAAAATTACATTTTACACTGCGTAAGTGTAAAGGTGCTTTGAAATTTTCAAATGTTTAAACAACTATTTCAAAGTTAACTAAGTTAAATTACACTGACTGGAATGAAGCTAAGATTTGAGCTGAAGTAACTGTAAGACCTTACCTTTAGCTGCAGTGTTTCTTATCTAACCAGTCTCACAATTCAGATTCCCAATTAAGCCTTTTGACATTGAAGAATTATTTATGCTTGAGACACTGCATATATACTGTCTAGAATAATTTATCAAGAAGTTTAAATATTGGGGCAGAGACGTCCTAGAGCAATGGCTCAGTACTTATTGCTCTTGCAGAAGACCTGGGTTTTTTGTTTTTTTTTTTAAATTTTTTTTATTCGATATAATTTATTTACATTTCAAATGATTTCCCCTTTTCTAGCCCCCCCACTCCCCGAAAGTCCCGTAAGCCCCTGGGTTTTATTCCTATTATCCACCTGGCAACTCACAACCTTCCACGACTGCAATTCGAAGGGATTTAATGCCCTTTCCTGACCTCTTTGGGCACCAGGCAAGCATGTGATGCACATAGATACAGGCAGGCAAAACACTCACATATATAAAACAAGATTAAATCTTTTTTTAATATGTAAGTTTACTATTTGGGGTAGGGAGGCAGTTCAATAGATAGTGCATGGCACAAAGTGGGCAGACCTGATTTTGGATAGCCTACATAGAAGCTGGGTTGGTATGGCAGTCTACCTGTAATTACAGACTTTAGCAGGCAGGACAGAGATCTAGCTTGCTAGCTAGAATAGCTGAGTCAGCCAGCTCTTGCTTTAGTTTGAGACCCTGTTTCAGAAAATAGAGAGATTAAAGAGGACACCCAATGGCAACCTCAGGCCTCCACATGAACCCCCCCCCCCAACACACACACATTCTTGAACTAACATATGTGATGGGTAATTACTAAGAAATAGTACCGCCCCACCAGGCCTCTGAACCACTCCTTCCAAGTATCTGGTAAAACATGATTCTTAAGCTTGAATAGATAACCAAATATCTTTATGTATATAAAACTCCCAAATACATAAAGCCAACTTACAATGATAAAGTGTTATCCCAATTATCTAACCTCTCCAAAACACCAGAAATACATCTGAAGCCATTTAGATATCCACGCCTCCTGCTGCTGGTATAGTCCACAGAGCCTCCTCCCTCCCTCTCTCCCTGCCCCCCTCTCTCCCTGCCTCCCTCCCTCCCTCCCTCTCTCTTTCTCTCTCTCCCCCCACCCCTCACCCCTCACTTCCCTTAGCTCCTCCTCCTCTCTCCCCTCCAATCACTGACCTCTCATTGCCTCAATGTGAATGGATAGGAAATAGCTTTCAACAAACATACAACCCCCCCATCATGTACACAAGCACAAAAAATGCTAATATTCACTTCATTACCCCCAAACAGTTATGTGCTGCATATCAATAGTTTGATTAAAGCTGACTCTTTTCTCAAAGGCTGTGCTCTACAATGGACTGGTGAAATGGCTGAACAGGTAACAGTGATATATCTGAGTTTGATTCCCAGAAGTCATGTAAAGGTTGAAGGAGAAAACTGAAGTAAGTTGTCTTCTGACCTCCACCCCACAGACTATGGTTCATGTGTATGTCACATCCCCACCTCCCTCCTACAGTTTACTAGCTAGTAAACATCTTAGTTTGTGGGGAAAAAAACCTATGACAGCCACACACTGATGAAATCAGAGGTGACATATTTGTCAGAACATGTTAAAGTGAGGTTTGTAAGACCTAAAATGACTTCATACAAATAAAATTTTCCTCTTATGTGATAAGCAGCTTGGCAATAGAGCAGATGTAAAGGAAGTATGGTTTCAACAACTCTATTCAAACATTTTCTTTCTTTTTTTTTTTTTGGAAACAGGGTCTCATGTAGCACAGCCTACCCTCAAACACTATATTCTGAGGATGACCTTGAACTTTTAAACTTTTTCGGTAACCCTGACCCTCCTGCTCCCACCTCCAAGTGCTGAGATTCTAGGCATGAGCCATTATACCTGGCAGTACAAGGGATCAAACCCAGGGACTCCTACAGACAAACATTCTACCAAGGAGTAACATCCTCATCCCCAGAATTTTTTTTTTTTCAGTTTCCATTAGGAAATACAGACTTTCATTATTCTCCAATAAGTCTATGAAAAAAATCAAGCAAGAAAATAAATGTTAAGAGATAACTGAATTAACTCAGTACACAAAGAATAGACTGTCCTAAAATGTCCAAAAGAAGGTTAACAAGACAAGGACACTCCCAAGGCAAGGTACAGGAGACTCTGGTAATGATAGGAAGCACAACACTGTCACCACATCCTAGACCAGCTGAGGGAGACACAGACAAAACCAAACCAGCCCCAAAGCAACTGCTCACCACTGCAACAGAGCTGCACTGAAACGCCACACATGGCCCGCAATGGGCTTACTTCAGCATAATCAATCCTAATTCTTAGTAACTCTGCTAAGAACTAGATCTTACCACAACAGAGCAAAGATGAAACAGTTTCTGTTTATTTTTGAACAACTGAAATAAAGTGAGTAGGGTGTTCTGAATACTGAGGAGGAACCCAGTGTAATCAAATGTTGTGGGTCTAATCCAAGCTCTCTTACTAACTTTCCTGTCAATTCTGCAGGTAGCCATTCTGAATGCCGGCTTCCTGAAATGTAGCTAAGAGAACGGAAAGCAGGGGCACCAGCGTGACTGAGAGCCGCCAGGCACTTCATTACTATCACTAGTAATGACACTTCCCTTGTACTTAGAACTACACCAGGAATCAGTCAGTATTATAGTGTGCATTTTTTTTTTAAGATCTGATTTTTAAAAAAAATTTTTTATTTCATTTGATATATTTTTTATTTACATTTCAAATGATTTCCCCTTTTCTGGTCCCCCACTCCCCAAAAGTCACATAAGCTCCCTTCCCTCCCCCTGTTCTCCCACCCACCCCTTCCCACTTCCCTGTTCTGGTTTTGCCTTATACTGCTACACTGAGTCTTTCCAGAACCAGGGGCCACTCCTCCGTTCTTCTTGTACCTCATTTGATGTGTGGATTATGTTTTGGGTATTCCAGTTTTCCAGGCTAATATCCACTTATTAGTGAATGCATACCATGATTGATCTTTTGAGACTGGGTTACCTCACTTAGTATGATGTTCTCCAGCTCCATCCATTTGCCTAAGAATTTCATGAATTCATTGTTTCTAATGGCTGAATAGTACTCTTATTGTGTATATATAACACATTTTTTGCATCCATTCTTCTGTTGAGGGATACCTGGGTTCTTTCCAGCTTCTGACTACTATAAATAGGGCTGCTATGAACATAGTAGATCATGTATCCTTATTACATGCTGGGGAATCCTCTGGGTATATGCCCAGGAATGGTATAGCAGGATCTTTCAGAAGTGACATGCCCAGTTTTCTGAGGAACCGCCAGACTGATTTCCAGAGTGGTTGTACCAATTTGCAACCCCACCAGCAGTAGAGGAATGTTCCTCTTTTTCCACATCCTTGCCAACACCTGTTGTCTCCTGAGTTTTTAATCTTAGCCATTCTGACTGGTGTAAGGTGAAATCTCAGGGTTGTTTTGATTTGCATTTCCCTGATGACTAATGAAGTTGAGCATTTTTTAAGATGTTTCTCTGCCATCCGAAGTTCTTCAGGTGAGAATTCTTTGTTTAACTCTGTACCCCATTTTTAAATAGGGTTATTTGGTTTTCTGGGGTCTAACTTCTTGAGTTCTTTGTATATATTGGATATTAGCCCTCTATGTGATATAGGGTTGGTGAAGATCTTTTCCCAATTTGTTGGTTGCCGGATTTGTCCTTTTGATGGTGTCCTTTGCCTTACAGAAACTTTATAATTTTATGAGGTCCCATTTGTCAATTCTTGATCTTAGAGCATATGCTATTGGTGTTCTGTTCAGGAACTTTCCCCCTGTACCGATGTCCTCAAGGGTCTTCCCCAGTTTCTTTTCTATTAGCTTCAGAGTGTCTGGCTTTATGTGGAGGTCCTTGATCTATTTGGAGCTGATCTTAGTACAAGGAGACAAGGATGGATCAATTCGCATTCTTCTGCATGCTGACCTCCAGTTGAACCAGCACCATTTGTTGAAAAGGCTATCTTTTTTTTTTAAGTAATGAAAGTTGATGTTAAAAGACTCATTTGCTATATCTAGACCATTTCCCACTGCTGAGACAGGATTTTGTTGTGTAGCCCAGGCTGGCCCCTAACCACTTGAGGTTAGGATTATAGGTGGATATATTTACATTCTTTGAAGATATAGAGAAAGACAAAATCTTTTGAGGTGCACATGAATGTCTTCATGGTCTGCTTTTAACTTTCCTCCTAAACACATCGACTCATTCATAGAAAAGAAAGTTTCCTTAACTACTATTGTCAGCTTTTACCAAGTAACGTCCTCCCCAAGGTTACAGTGTTGTTTGGTTCTACTGGCAAAAAACTAAACCAACCAACAACCAAACAAACAAACAAAACAAAAAACCAACTCCAGAGCCATCTCTGACCTACCCTCAGCCACTCTTTTTGAGTTGTACAAGGCATCTCGCACGCTTGGCTTTATCTTGTGTTAGTTTGACTTTTCAGGGTTTTAAACATCATCTAACAAATAATAATTATTTTAACTTTGGTTTGTTATGGGTACCTTATTAGGAACTTCTCATATATCCTCTTTGTCTTCAATTCTTCCCTTTAATCCTTTCAAAAGTTGTCTTTTACTCAACTTCCATTGTGTTGTTTTGGTTGTTTACAATTGTGTCACTAAACCTAAGGACAATGCTTTCATTATTATCTGGAAATATTGCTTCCTCACTGATACTGCAGAGGTTCCATTTCCAGCAAGATGTATCAAGCCAAAAGAGATAAACAAACAAACAAACACCCCACCTCATCTAGGCCTGCAAGACGGTTCAGTGCGTACGATGATTGCTATCAGCCTCATGGCCTCCTCCCGGGTTTGATGCTCAGAACCCACATGAAGGAAGGAAAGAAGAGACTCTAAATTGTCTTTTGCTCCCCTGCACAATAAATATGTGTAATAAATTAAAATAAACCCCTCTCCCTTAGATTACATATGCATTTGCTGTAAGAGCAGCGGGAGGGGAGGACAGAGGTGACAGCACAAGGAGCTGGATGAGCAGGCTGGTAGCAGCTTGTCTGTAATGACAAACAGCTGAGACTCGGCCCAGCAGGAGGCAGGGTTACTGAAAGGCTTCTATGTTGAGAAATGACTTGCCAATAATTACTATGTGGAAGGAAGCATAGTATCAGAAGAGCAGGAATTAAAAGGCATAAAAATCGGTAAGGTAAGGAATCAGGAATCAATAATATCAACAGCTGAAGTGAGAGACCACACCTGTTCCTAAGTGCCTTTACAAGCCAGGGCTAGTTCTAAGACCAGATATTCTTAGAGTAGAGAAGTCATTCTGTTGCTTTTAAAAGAAAAAAGAAAAAAAAGAAAGAAAATTAGCTCAAAGGTTGTGTTACCTTGCTGCATTTTGGAGATCAGCCACTGTTGTTGCTGGGGTCTAGGCAGGTGGCTGATGCAGAGCTCCCCTTGGACAGTCTCTATAGCCCCAGGACAAACTTCACAGTGAATGATGGAATGGACCAGTGCCTCTAGAGTGGAAACTTACTTTAGCACACATTAGCTACACATCTACCATAGAACAACTGAGCTGTACTAGAAGGTTAAATAGTAATTTACAGGTAGGTAGGTGAGGAACAATTGTAAACAACTGAAACAAGATGGAAGTTGAGTAAAAGAGGACTTTTGAAAGGATTAAAGGGAGGAATTGAAGACAAAGAGGATATATGAGAGGTTCCTTATAAGGTACCCATAACAAACCAAAGTTGGTTTCCACCACAGTTCCTCCAGGGGCATCAGTGAATTTATTAAGTTTATTTGCATAGTATGGGTGAAGGGCTATGGCCAGGAGCACGTGTGGCTATAAAGCAGCTGCAAGGAAGGTCTGTACCCAGCATGCCTGATGGCTTCTCTATGGCTGTAAAGATCAAACACCTTTCTGTAAGTCTTTCACAGCCAATATATGCTAGCATCTTGCAGACCCAGGGGCCGTGCTCAATTAGGGCAGAAAAATATCAAATGGCTTTGGGGAGCTACTGCTAGAATCTCAGGTGAAGATCTGATGGTTCCACCCAGCCTTTATTTTTCTGATCGAATATCCCCAGTCAACAAGACCAGCTGTGATGAGCTTCTGCAAACAGGCATAGCTGATCCAATGAAGATGACGGCTGTTTCCTTGATGGCAGTGCTAAATAACAGTCTTACTTCAAGGATACAATCTCCTCAGAACATTGTGCCCCATCTCCAAGAGTAAACTTAGAAGCAAGTGAGTACTGAAAGCATCAAAATCTAGAGAATGCTTGGGTGACTGAGTCTAAAATGATATTGCCTGTTGTAGATAGAGTAAGCCCTTGCCTCTTTTTCTTTTTTAACAGAATATCTAGTAACTTTTAGTCCTTCATTTAACTTAATTAGTACAAAAAGAGAGTAAATGCTTCACATTGTGATATTGTGTACAACCAATTGCATAAATATACAGAAGTGGTTAAGGAAAATTAGCACGTTATTATATTAATTCCTTGTATTATAAAGCTTTCTAAACCAACTGGATGCCTTCCTACTAAAGCTATATGTAAAGACCTTTTATCTTAAAATGACTTTAGAGACAGCATTCATTACGAAGAGATTAACCTTGAGACTTCTTAAGATCCCAAAGAAGTTGTTTGCTCTTTACTTGGAAGTGAAGCACATTCAGACCAGACATTGCACTTGTAGTGCTGACTGACAACTGAATGAGTCGCTGATTATAGACACTTCAATGTCATTGGGGGCCACAGTACATGGCAAATCAAAAGGCAGTCATTACTTTTGTAGTAGACACCTGTACCCCACCTAATAGCTAAGATTATAGCATGAAAACATTTAAGCTTGGATAAATTAAATCTCTACCTGTAGTGAATGAAGGCCAACTATTCTTTGTAACAAGTGATAGAGAAAATAAGAAATATGGCTTGATATACCTTAAGGAGAAGGCCATCAAGTAGAGTCACTGTTCCTTCTTCAGGATAGCTATAAAGTACTGTGAACACTGAATTAGCAAATACTGAATTACTCACTAGAAGAATGAAAGAACTAGGTTCACAGAAGCATCTGACCATGGCACTTGATAACCAAATCTCGTTTCATGTGTGTTTCTACCTAAAGGGGTCTTATTTTATATAATAATAAATACACATGCAACAGATTAAACTCATAGCTAAAAGCTCTGTATGTATCTAACACACCCGAGAAGCTTATCCAACACAAGCCTTTTCTCTGTAAGGAACAGCTCAGTACTTGGGACTTAGACCCAATTAGCCCTAGGTAGGATCCCCAGTTTAAAACAACAACAACAACAACAACAACAACAAGAGCAAACCTGTGGGAAATACGGTGCTAAAGACCATGTGGGGGACACCTGTCTACAGTACAACACCTAAACCAGAAAGACAAAGTGTTACCTTGTCTGACTCTAAATTAAAATATGACTCAAATTGTTTGCTACTCTGTCCAGATCTTAATAACTGAAAATGTCACGAGTGTCGATTTGGGGTTGGGAATATGCTTTAGCAAGTGAGTGAATTCACAAATAGAGCCTTTACTAATAGAGACTCCGCTGTACTTGTTTCTAAAATGTATTCAGTGAAAGCAAACATTTATCTTCTACCCCATAATCAGTATTGCTTTCTTTAGCATGGCCATGGTATGACACAGGCCACTCCCTGACACACTCCCTGTTTCTGTTTGGACAAGAAGCAATGAAGTCACACATGAACACAAAGTGAGTCTATCACCATGTGGACATACCCTATTGTGCATTTGGAACAATATTGTAAATTCTTAAATAGAACATGTAAAATAAATGCCGGGTTTAGTTACCTAAACTAAACTTAGAAATTGAAACAGGAAATTACAATTCCTAGTTCTTTATTCCAAGAGGTTATATTTTATGAAGACTCTTTTGCCATGTCTAGAATAAGCTCTAAGAAGAACCCAAAAGTAAAAAGGTTAGGAAACATGAAGGCCTAATTGCAGTTATCATCAGTTTGTTTATAACTGTAAATAGTTAATTTTATATGTAAGTATCTATCACTGATTTTATATAGTCAACTTTTTGAAAGTTAAAAAGTAAAAGTTTATTTAATAGTCATTCTGAAGAGTAGAAAATTTGGCTAAAGAGTCATGGAAACATTATTGCTTAATGAATTCCAACAGTCTACTAGCTAGTACTTAAGAGTTTGACTTTCCATTACAAAGAACTGTAAGTGAACACAACTGAAGAAAAGACCTAGAGAAACATAAATAAAATGACCATTTTAAGAAAGGTACAAACCCTGGGCTACCAATCAGGCAGCATACACCAGCTGATATGAGCCCCCAACACATATACAGCAGAGGACTGCTGGGTCTGGGTTCAGTCAGAGATGATGCACCTCACCCTCAAGAGACTGGAGGCCTCAGGGAGCTTAGCGGTCGGGGCGGGTTGGGGTGGGGAATGGGGGCTGGGAGGAGGAATGAGATGTGGAACAGTAGGAGGGAGGTTGGGGTGGGGGCAGGGAGAATAAAATTGAAGTGTAAAAAAAAATAGTCACTGATATCAAATTTTCCCAATGTATTTTACAGGCCATATCTTTTAAAAGAAAAAAAAATACTAGAAAGAAAGTGAATGAAATTCCTGAAAAATATGTTGATAAATAAATATAAAGTATCATGTCTATATACAAGGATAGCAACAAAAAAAGAAAAAATAAAAGGAAGGGGAAGGGAAGAGGAAGAGGAGGAAGAGGAAGAGGAAGAGGAGGAGGAGGAAGAGGAAGAGGAAGAGGAAGGGAAGGGAAGAAACTGAAAGGCAATGGTACTGTCTAAATTGTTATGGTTACCTTCCTCTTCCCTCCTACTCTTTCAATGCACTAGACATCAAAATGACAAACATAAAACGTGTATGCCTTCAGTAAGTCCAAAATATGAGAGAGGTAAATAAAAGACAAGGTTTTATTTGTAACATCTCCAAACTGTCTTGCTAGTGAGATCAGTGAGTAGAGGTCGCCTGCTGTCCTCTGATGGAAGCCCAACTACCCGAGTCTGGTCTCTGCAGCCCATACTTTAAAATAAGTATGGACCACAGTGGTCGAGCTACAGGAGACGATGTCCTCCTTCTAAATTCAGGAATAAGAGAACTGAAACCATCTCCACCCTGCCAACACTTCAAATCTCTATTTATGGTTGAGTGGGTAAGCTGTGGTATAGTCACAGGATGGAATACCACATAGCAAGAATAAATGAGCTACCGTTACACATGCACATAACAAAGCATGGATGACATAGAAAAGTAGATACGCCGTAGAGGGGTGTGACAGAGGGTGAGGTAAGTGGGTAGGGACAGTAAATATTTTGAGTGGAAGATAAAACACATGAGAATTTTAGAGCAGTCATACTATCAGGAACAAGTAAGAATTAGACGATCAAACAAGAGGATCACTCAGGAGGCAGTTAAGTATCCACAAACCTGGGAATACCTATAAAGCACAAATTATGGTTCTGATGAGAAAAAAAGACAAGAGAAGAAATCACGCAGACAGAATGGACTGGCCATGGTACCAGAATGCTTAAGAATAGAGGAAGGGCTCAAAGATAAGCTCTAGTGTTATTTTAGAAGAAGTGGAAACATTTTATTTCAGGTAGTAATTTTAATGTTACTATAAAAACCTCATTTGGGGTATTTTATGAATAGTTTAGGTATGAATACTATATGATTCATAGTATTTTATGAATACTATAGGTAGTATGGCATATAAGTCTGGTATATAATTATATACCATTTAATTATGCCTGTTGTATCTTGCATGCAGAAACTAAAATGTTTATAGGTAAACCAATGAGGCAAGACGATACAGAAAATGCCTCAAAATTGCTGGCGTTGGTCAGAGTTCCAGGGTAGATCAGTTATTACAGAAACCTTTGGGATTAAACCTTTTAGTCCTTTCTAATCTGAATCCTTGATAAGAAAACGTCTAAATGAAATCTTTGAGATTCAAATTACTTGAGAGGAAAAACTCAGTGAATTTAGAGGGAACCCATCACCTCTTGCACCTCTTCCATTGTGGTCCGTACTTATTTTAAAGTTGCTACACTTGGGCGGGGTGTGTGCCCGAGTCCCGCAGGCGCTCTCAGAGTCCCTGGCTTATAAGAGTGCCTGGTGCCCTGCACATGCTCACGTCCTCACACCCTACCAGAGTGTGCCCATCCTGACAACGGCAGAACAACTGCAGGGGTCACAGCCTCCAAACATCTGGAACTCTGTTCCAGTTCACTTCTACAGTCATTTCGACGGGATCAGGTCCCAAGCTGGGTTTACTTTTCCACTGTCTGCAAATATTTTTATGACTTCTTTTCAAGTGATTGTCACAAAACCAAGTCAGGGTCATGGCCTCTTTCCTAGTAAAACAAAGACTGCTGCCTCCACATTCAATTTGAAGAAACAATGTGAAGAGAGAGACAATATATATTCTATGTTAAATGCTATATGTATAAAGATAAGCTCTAAGGCCGTGGTTCTCAACCTGTGCTCTGCCACCCCCTGGGGGTTCAACAGATTGCTTCACAGGGGTCACCCAAGACCATGGTAAAAAACCACAGATATTTACAATTCATAACAGTAGCAAAATTACAGTTATGAAGCAGAAACAAAAAATAGTTTTATGGTGGGGGGTCACCACAACATGAAACTGTATTAAAAGGTTGGAGTAGGAAGAGTGAGAAGCGCTAAGTTATTACACAATTGGCAGAATGGATGAAATTAGTTTAATTATTCCTGTATTATGAGTAGGCCTGTATATTCTGTACTCTTAAAATAATCTCTCATCAACTTATGAGACAGTATTTCTTTAATTTATATATATGAAATTAAGAATAAAATAATGCCAGTGTCACATTGTATAATTAAGTCAAATTCTAAGTTAAAAAATCATGCTTTTACTGCTATATTGAAGAAATATAATATTTAAATATTATACAGGTAATACAGTCACTCCCCCACCTTTGTCCATGCAGATTAATTTTTTGCTATAACACAGCTATGCATGTAATTTACCAGTCAGACTA